>NC_048601.1:92691817-93016817 GCF_003668045.3 Cricetulus griseus | reverse complement strand
AGGGGTGGGGTTTCCCAGCAGGCCAGAAGAGGGCATCTGATCTGGAACTGGAATTAAAGAAGGTTGTGAGCTGGGCATTGGTAGCGCACGTCTTTAATCCCAGCACTCGGGAGGCAGAGGCAGGTGGATCTCTGTGAGTTCGAGGCCAGCCTGGTCTCTAGAGCGAGTGCCAGGATAGGCTCCAAAGCTACACAGAGAAACCCTGTCTCGAAAAACCAAAAAAAAAAAAAAAAAAAAAAAAAAGGTGGTTGTGAGCTGCTGCACGGATGCTGACAACTGAACCCAGGTCCTCTAGAGCAAAAAACGCTCTAACTGCTGAGCCAACTCTCCAGCCCCCAGTTGAACAATTAAAGCATACCATTAAATTAAATTAAAAAATCTTTATGTTTTTGGTGTTGATAAGTACATAAAACATATTAGATGTATCTCATAGTGAAAGTGTAACATTTAGTGTGTCACTCCAGCTCCTCTGAATGCTTATTCTTTTTTTTTAAATTTTACTTTTTTATGTATTTTATTTTATGTACATTTTGCTTGAATGTGCATTGCATCACTTGTATCCAAGGCCCACGGAGGCTGGAACAGGGTGTGGAATCCTTTGGAACTCTAGTTACAGAGTTGTGAGCCATGATGTGGATTTTAGGAAGTGAACCAGCGGAAATGAACCAGCAAGAGCTCTTAACTACTATCTCTCCAGCCTCTGGTTTTATTAAACAACTTATGTTTCTCTTCAGTCTTATATTTTCTTCAAAATTATCTTGAATCATACTTTTTTTTGTATATAAAAATGAAATGTCATGATAACCATCTCAAGATCACCAGCTCAAAATTACCAGCTCTACATGGAAATAGGGAAAGTATTAGTTGAATAAATGGTCAACAAAATAGAAGATTGGACTCCAAAATTCTACAGTATTCAGTAAATTCTGAAGCTTCTGAATTTTAGTAATTGGAATTTTCCCGTATACTTAAGTAGACTCACTATCTTGTGTTTTGGTCAGGACAAGCACTGAAAAAGAGACCTACTCTAGAATTCAATGTGCACTATTCTTGCTAGAGTCCCACAAGTATTAGGAATTTTTTTTGTAACTTTCCTAGAAGTAGTGACTTGAACTAAACACTGGCATCCATGTGTATCTGAATGCTTATTCTAATGGTAGAGATTCATTGAGTTATATAAACTGTAGGTGTGGTAAATTTTGGTATGTAAGTTGTTTTTTTAATATTTGCAAGTTTTTATTTGTTTGTTTACTTTTGTTTTTTAAAGACAGGTTTCTCTGTGTAGCCTGCGCTGTCCTAGTGTAAGGACTCAGGTATTATGCTTGCCTGTCCCTGTCACCTGGCATAATGCACTCAGGCAGTACTCTGGTCAGCCTAGGGTTTCATGATTGCGTATTCTGCACACAGGTGCTGAAAGACCCCTGGAGGCTCAGGCCCCCAGGATCTCTGCCCAGGACCAAGAAGACCCCAATCACCAGGCGGAGGCAAAAGCTTGATGCAAACAGCACAAGGCTTTATTGTAGTTGTTTAACGAGCTAACCCCATGTTAGCTTGGGCTTTTCATCCATCCACCACGGTGGATGGCTGGGAAAGACGCCAAGAAGCCACAGGATAGAGATCTTATAGAGCAGCATAAGGGGCGTGTCTAGGGGTACGCACAGGCTCAGGATTGCTGTGCCTCCAGGCTTAGAGGGCTTGCCCTGTGTTGATTGGCCAACTGGTTGTTATGGCCCATAGGCCCTCCCAGGGCAGTTGCTATGCTCTGTGCGTCATTGCTGCACACTTGTCCATAAAGCACACCCAGGGTCCTAAAGCATAGCGCCACCAGCTAACTTCTGATTGGTTCCTTGCCACGAGGCAGGCATCTGACCTCCTAGTGACCAAGGCAAGGTAAGACAAGCACATGTTGGGCTGTTATGACTGCCGAAATGGTCCCCTCAGTGCAAAGGACCCCTTTCAAAGACAGACCCTGGCCCACTTACAATTTCTTTTCCTGCTCTCTTCCCACTCTTTTCTCTTTCCCGTTCTCTTTCCTGTCCTCTTCCCTGCAGTTCCCCCGGGGCAGACAGGACTTTTCCTGTCTCCCTCTTCTCTTTTGTTCTCTCTCTCTGAGTCTCTTCACCTCTTTTCTCTTCCTCTCCCTTCCCTCCCCTTGCTAATAAAACTTCTCACTTAAGCTCTGTGTGCCTGGCGTGTTTGTCCCTCTGCTTTGGGTCACCCTCGCCTGCCTTGGAATCCTCCATGGAATCCATGCAAAGTTGCCTTGAGCTTTCTCATAACGCCAACTTGTTGGGCCTCCAACGCCCCCAGAAGGGGAGGCAGCCTAGAGCAGTTGCCTTCCCTAGAGCCCACAGTGCCCTAAGGAATGGTGAGGTTTCTTCCTGTCCTTAAAGCCTTTGATTGCTCCTGTTTTGAGTGACATTTCAACTTAAAGCTTATTTATTTACTCATTTGTGGCGTGTGTGTTTGTGACAGGTGTGAATGCAGTTCTGAGTGTGTAGTTCAGAGGACAACTTTTGGGAGTTGGTCCTGTTCCTTCCAGGGTGTGACCCAGGGATTGAACTCAGTTTATCAGCTGCAGGTGATTCTCCAGCCCTTAAGACTTATTGAAACGCAAATCTGCTTTTTCATCCACCCTCCTGGGTTGGAGTATCGGCACCACTGCCCCAATACACAGCTCTAGGAGCAGGTGCCACAGCCATACCTGATCTCTCCAGAGAAGCTCAGAAAGATACCCTGCTGTGGGGGAATTTGCACCATTATACATTGATGTTCTTGTCTCAAGAAAAGCTCCTGATGATTTTATCACCCTGCAACTTCAATCTGCATGACAAGGCACCCTTTATTCACACTTTAGTCCCTTCCCGCCAGCTCCCACACAACAGTTTCTAGGCACCTACTAGGGGGACTCTGAACCTCAGCCTCCAGCCCTGCTTTGCTATGTTTTTTATGGGATTCTACATATGTGCATAATTAAACTTTTTCTCCTGTTAAATAAGATATTTCAATTGACCCTGGAGACTAAAACAAAGATTCTGGTGGAGCCGGGTGCATTAAGTAAAGGGTTGCTTTTCTTCCTATCTAGCTGGTGGCAGTCACCGAAACCACCTGGTTGGCTGACCTCTAGATTTGAGTTCCCTTATCTCTTTTTGCCTTAATTCTTACTGGGACCGACTCCAAGGTACTTTCTGCTGTATGCATGAGTCAGTACTGAGCCAGGCAGAGGCAGAGACCCACTCAAGAGCTGAAATTCCCAGAAAAAGACATACCTGTTTAGAGGATTCTGGAGACTGGGGCTGAGTAGAACTTCCTGACTGTGCAGAGTTAAAATGTTGCTAATCCAGAGCCAAAATTGTCCTCCCTGGAGTTGCTACCCACTCCCAGATCTGAGCTGACATGCTAGTGACTGTCAGGTTAGATGTGGTGGTGCTGCCTTTTATCCAGTTCTCAGAAGGCAGAGACAGGTGGATCTGCGTTCAAGACCAGCTTGGTCTACAGATAAAGTTCCTGGACAGGGCTACACAGAGACCCTTTCTTAAAACAAACAAATCAAAGATCTAACTGGAGATTTTAGGACAAAAACACAGGATCAGCAGCCTCTACAAACTAGGCTGGTACTGTCCTTAACATCGGATAAAGAGGGAAGCAATGGTGAAATGCACAGAGATTTGTTCAGTGTGGCCACATAAGCAAGAGGAGCACCCAAGTCCAGTGACCTACAAGTCCATCTTCAAGGTACTGACATGGGTTTTAGGTTTAGCAGAGAACAACCTGGGGCAAGGATAAGAGTCTGCACATTAAGCAGCTCCAGTCACAGAGTGGTCCTGTTCATCACCTTCTCGCCTCAGCTCTGCAAGGTGCCCCTCCCCCCAAAAAAGATTCTCCCTGTCTTCACTTCAGCAGGGTCACCTGGTTCCTACAACATGGTCACTTCTACTCTAAGGTGTTTGTTATCTCTATTTATCTGTGCCATCAGCCAAAGTAAAAGGCATGATCACAAAATGAAGAGATGGCTCACTGTTTTGTTTTAGGGCTAGGCATGGTCTAGGTGTTGGCACACGCCTTAATCCCAGCATTCAGCAGGCAGACAGAACTCTGAGTCTCCTAAGCAAGTCTTAGGACAGTCCTAGCTACCCTGTCTACAGAAACAAAGCAAGCAAACATACAAAACAAACAAAACCTTTGGTTTGCTTTTGTTTTACTGGGGGGTGGGAGGGTGTGCTCTTTTTTTCCTTAGGCTGGCCTAGAACTCAATGATCCTCCTATTTCAGGTGCAAAATTGAGAAACCAATACTTTTCAGTGAAATTAACTGCTAATGCACCCTAGAGGTGCATTCATTTAGACCACCAGCTTCCACTAATCCAAAGGCACCCAACTGTCCTCAGATAGCTGATCTGTACAGCTAGTGTGAGACCCACAGAAGAGACATCCCACTTTGCTGGAATTGTCCTGCTTAATGTCTCTGTTTATGTATGTATTTGGCAAATGCATTGATTTGTAGTGTTTTGATTTGTGACTATAAAAGTTCATGCAACAACTTCCACCTGGGACATGTCATTAAGGCAAACTGAGTCTGTGTTCTAAGTTTTTCTTTTTCTTCCTTTTTTTTTTTTTTTTTTTGAGACAGGGTTTATATATGTAGTCCTGGCTTTCCTGGACTCACTCTGTAGACCAGGCTGGCCTCAAATTCACAGAAATCTGCCTGCCTCTGTCTCTGAAGTGCTAAAAGTTATGAAAGGTGTATGCCACCACCACCAGCTAAACTTTAGGTTTTGCTTATTATGTCACATACACACACACACACACACACACACACACACACACACACACACACAGCGCTCAGAATGAACTCTTATTCCCTTTGAAGCAAGGGCTGTGTTTTAGTTTATGTGCACATGTGAGGGGACCCTGGATTCAACTGTCTCTTAGGCCAGTAGTATCCACAGGAGATATGCCTGTCTGTCCAGCCCTCTACAACAGCAGGCTCCCCAGTGTCTCAGCATCAGAGTGTTAAGAACTCACTGTACATAGGGGTTTCATGCTAAAGGCCACAGGAGGAGCAGAAGTTTAAGGTTATCCTTAGTCATGTATGAAGACTGATGCTCACCTGGGCTACGAGAGACCCTGATGAGGAAAGACAGAAGGACGGAGAAAGCCACATAGACAAAGGAAAGGACGAGGGTCTGGGGGTGTGGCTTGTGTGAGACCCTGTGTTTAACCCTCAGCACCACCACCACCACCAAAAAAAAGTTCTGATGCTCCTAATTATGCCACCCTTTCCACCTGGCCGCCTTAGTTACATGGCTGGCTGGGATTGTCTACAGGAATGCTGGCTAAAAGCCCAGACCTGAGATTCTATTTCTGAGAATACAATTCCTACTTTATCCAGTCTGCTCTGGAATCCATGACACTCTCCAACCCAGGTGATCTGTGTTATGAGCTCCCTAAAACTCCACCCCCCACCCCACCCCCAATGAATGTAGCCACCCCCGGGGGGAAACTGGGATCAGGCTCCATCTATCCCCAAAAGATGACCTTGCAGCCTGACAGACACTACAGGTCGAGACACACCCCCAGCCACCAAAGAGGCATTGACTGACAGTTTGGGGGTGCCTGAGCAGATGGGGTAAGGCTGCTGTGGCATGACATTGAAGTTCTGTGCTGAAGTGACCAGGAGGGTCAGACAGCCCCATTAGCATAGCAGGAGCATCTTGCAATTTAGGTGTTCTTTTCAGGTTCCTTAGTGCAGAACTGAGGTGCAGAACAAAGTCACCTGAGGTGGAGAGGATGAGAGTCATTGTTGGGCTTCATCACTTGTCACCTTGGCACCCTAACAATGAGACCATTGTAACTTCATTCTCATGAATGAACAACACAGCTGCTGTAATTTTCCCACTCTAAAACTATTTTTACTCTGAAGGAAAAGTACCAAATTAGGGGAAACTGGACCTTCTTATTCTCAGGCTCCTTTTGGACTTGGCTGTCCTACCAGGTCCTTCCTTTTTTTTTGAGACAAGCCTTCTTCATGGAGCCTTGGCTGTCCTGGAACTCATCCTCTAGACCAGGCTGGCCTCCTCTGCCTCCCAAGTGCTTAGATTAAAGGCATGTGCCACCACCACCTGGCGCTCTCTCTGGCTTTTAAATGACTTAGTTTTGTTTTTACATGCATTGGTGTTTTGCCTGCCTGTATGTCTGTGTGAAGTTGTCAGATCCCTTGGAGATATAGACAATTGGGAGCTGCCGTGTGGGTGCTGGGAATTGAACCCAGATCCTCTAGAAGAACAGCCAATGCTCTTAATCTGTGAGCCATCTCTCCAGCCCCCACTGTGGAAGAATTCTTGTGTGCTCAACCAAGCCTATTTTTATGATGTAATAATGTCTCTTGAATTGTGGGCAGACTCAATCTGTTATAGCTGAGTTAACAATATCTTTGAGAGGCTGGAGAAATGGCTCAGTGGCTTAGAACACTGCTTTTCCAGAGGACACGGGTTCAATTTCCAGCCGCCACATGACTCACTAACTATCTGTAACTCCAGCCTCACAGGATCCTGCATCCTCTTAGGCCTCTGAGGGTACCAGGCACAAATATGTATACAGGCAAAACACCTATATACATTTACCTAAATACATAAAAAAAAAAGAATGTCTTTGAGCGGGGTGTGGCCCCTGCCCCTTGCCCCCTGCCCCCTGTGATCTCAGCACTCAGGAGGGAGAAGCAGAAGGTTCAAGAGCACAGAACCAGAACTAGTTATGGCTACATGAGGTCCAATCTCACAGAAGACAACAATAAAACTCCAAAACTTCTGGATGCAGCTGTGTCAGTGGCAAAACTCTGAGGACAACAATATTATGCTCACACAGGGTGGCATGTGCCCTGTCCTCCTCTGAGCCCTTACACTCCAAAGTTCTCAGGACATAGTCCTTCTAGTTCACAGGCCTTATACCAACAGAGAAGATAAGAGCAGGAGGGCTAGGTGATTCCACTTGAAAATAGACTCCCTGGAAGGAGATGGCTCAGCAATTAAGAATGCATAATTCAAAATTATATATTTATCTTTTGTACTGTGAACTTGCAGTGGAAGCATAGTGTACTTTTTAAACTTCTGTTGGTCTGTACTGTATATAGCATGTGCTGCATGTGATAAAATGAGCATTTCCTTTATTAAAAAAAAAAAGGAATGCATACTTCGATGGATGGTGGTGACGCATGCCTTTAATCCCAACACTCAGGAGGCAGAGACAGGTGGATCTCTGGGTTCCAGGTCAGCCTGGTCTACAGAGTTCCAGGACAGGCTCCAAAGCTATGCAGAGAAACCCTGTCTTGAAAAACAAACAAACAAAAAGAATGCACACTTTTGGTAATATATTATTCATGATTTACTAAAGCTTGCCTGAGGATTCATAATGCAAAGTTAGCCACAAATCATAGAGATGAGACAATAGTGATACAAACCTTTAATCCCAACAGCCATACTAGCAAGCCATATTGCCAGGCAGAGGTGGCACATACCTTTAATCCCAGGACTCAGGAGACAGGTAGATGGATCTCTCTGAGTTCAAGGCCTACACAAGATTGAAGAGTAACAGAGCTCATGCCTTTGATCCCAGCAATTGGGATGACACGCCTTTAATCCCAGAACTAGGGAGGTAGAGACAGGAGTGATATGGCTGGGTGGAGAAAGGAATATAAGCAAGAGGAGACAGAACCTCAGAACTTTTTGCCTCTGAGGACAGTGGAGACAGGATTGCCATTTCAACTTGGTAGTGTTAGACACCCGGAAAACTCAGGTATCGGGGTCCCAGGCCATGACCAAGGTCACCCCAATCACCAGGCAGATTCGAGAGCTTGCTGCAAACTGCATGAGGCTTTATTGTAATTTAACGAGCTAACCCCATGTTAGCTCGGGTCTTTTGTCCACCCCCCATGGCGGTTGGCTACAAAAGACAGCTCCTAGGGGCTCCAGAGAGATCTTGTAGGGCAGCATAAGGGGAGTGTCTAGGGGTACACACAGGCTCAGGATTGGTGTGTCTCCAGGCTTGGAGGGCTTGCCCTGTGTTGATTGGTCAACTGGTTGTTATGGCCCAGAGACCCTCCCAAGGTGGTTGCTATGCTCTGTGCGTCATTGCTGTGTGCTTGTCTGTAAAGTACACCCAGGGTCATAAAGCATAGCGCCACTAGCTAACTTCTGATTGGTTCCTTGTCACGAGGCAGGCACCTAATCTCTAGTGACTAAGACAAGGTCATAGCGAGCATGTGTTACTGTCATGGCTGCCGAAATGGCGGGCTGGTCCCCTCAGTAGGGGTAAGATTTACTGGCTTGGCTGCTTTGCTTTTCTGATCTTCAGCTTGATGCTTGAACCTCAATATCTGTTTCTGGGTTTTTACTTTTCCTGTTACACATATTTTTCTCCACAGGATCGGAGTTCAATTCTCAACAAACATGTCCAGCATCAGTCAGACAGCTCAAAAGTGCTTGTAGGGATCAATACATCTACAAACCCACATACAATGATACACACAATTTTAAAGGAGGGGGGAAGGGCTGGAGAGATGGCTCCATGGTTAAGAGCACATACTGCTCTTGCAGAGAAGACCCAGGTACTTACTCAGGACCCATGTAGAGGCCTACAACTGTCCATAGCTCCAGTTTCAGGGATCAGACACCCTCTCTGGCCTCCTCAGCTACCAGGCATGGGTGTGGCACACAGATACACATACACCCACATACATGTACTTTGTAACCAGTCTTTGTGGGGCTTCAGTGGGATCCAGCCGACTTGCCTGGTTTGTACCTGAGAGGGGGAGTGTAGATTAAGAAATGGCAGGATAGAGCCAGGAGGGCAATCCAGTGAATACTCAACACTGGACGTCCCAAGTTTATTCAACATTAAGTACCCCAATCATCAGGGGAACATGGCAAAAGACTTTTTTATCACGTATAAGGAACAAATAGACTTTCTTACTTTAATTTTCTAAACATTTGGTAAACACACCTTAGACTCAACTTCTCGTTTATCAGGCCTTGAGGGTCGAGAGTAACCACACCTCAGACCAAGTCTTGTTATTTAGATAAGACACCCACAACCAAGATCAAACATCCTACAGTAACCACATCTTCGACAATTAGGTCTTAATGACTTTAACCTTGGAAGAGTAAGGATAGTTTTGAACTTTCTGACTGTTAGACCCCCGAAAACTCAAGTATCCGGGGTCTCAGGCCAGGTTCTTGGTCACCCGAATCACCAGGCGGATTCGAGAGCTTGCTGCAAACTGCACGAGGCTTTATTGTAATTTAACGAGCTAACCCCATGTTAGCTCGGGCCTTTCACCCACCCGCCATGGCAGACGGCTAGAAAAGACGGCTCCTTGGGTCTCCCAAAAGATCTTATAGGGCAACGTAAGGGGAGTGTCTAGGGGTACGCACAGGCTTACGATTGGTGTGCCTCCAGGCTTGGAGGGCTTTGCCCTGTGTTGATTGGTCAACTGGTTGTTATGGCTCATAGGCCCTCCCAGGGTGGTTGCTATGCTCTCTACGTCATTGTCGTGCGCTTGTCCGTAAAGCACACCCAGGGTCGTAAAGCATAGCGCCACCAGCTAACTTCCGATTGGCTCCTTGTCACGAGACAGGCATCTGACTTTCTAGTGACTAACTTCTGATGGGTTCCTTGTCACGAGACAGGCATCTGACCTCTACGTGACCAAGGCAGGTTTATGGCAAGCACGTGTTCGGCTGTTATGGCTGCCAAAAGGGAAGCCGGTTCCTTCATGACCTTAAGTCAAGATGAAGTGGAGCCGGCCGGGCGTTGGTGGCGCATGCTTTTAATCCCAACACTCGGGAGGCAGAGGCAGGAGGATCGCTGTGAGTTCGAGGCCAGCCTGGTCTCCAGAGCAAGTGCCAGGATAGGTCCAAAGCTACACAGCGAAACCCTGTCTTGAAAAAACCAAAAAAAAAAAAAAAAAAAAGATGAAGTGGAGCCATCTTTGTGGGCCCCAACACATACAATAACGAAGAAACCAGGACTCTGTTTCATTTCATTTCATGCATCTGAGTGTTTTGTCTGCATGCATGTTTGTGCACCATATGTGTGCCTGGTACTCATACAGACTGGGAGAGCTACAGATCTTCTGGAACTGGAGTTACAGTAGTTTTTCACCACTGGTTTGGGTGGATAATAAATCCAGGTTCTCTGGAAGAGCAGTCAGTGGTCTTAATTACTGAGACATTTCCAGGTCCCTTCTCTTTAATGTCTTAAAGCTGATTTTATTGCTTGAAGATAGACTTATGCCCCTAAGACAGAGGCTGTCAAAGACTCCTACAAAGACTCCTAATTCCAGGACTGGAGAAGGAGCCTCTGGTGTTATACTGCCATCAGCTCTGTGTCAGAGTCAGGTGGGGGATTAGCATCCTCAGCCTTTCGGCTCCTGTCTAGAGGTCTGGAACTGATACCACTGTCTTCATTGAACGATGTTGGTGCTTGGGTCAGAAGCAAGTCATTGTGACTTAAAGATCCTCAAGATTTTATTGCCAGCCACAAAAATGCCCTTCTAGGTCACACAGGATCCTGGAGTCAGGCCCTTCTTGGCCAGTTGCTCTTCGTGTTCAGTCTACTCTTCATGTCACCAGACATTCAGTGAGGGGTTGGGACAGGACCTTTCCAGGAGTGTTATGAGACCCATTTTGGAAGTCATTCTCTCTCTCTCTCCCTCTCTCTCTCTCTCTCTCTCTCTCTCTCTCTCTCTCTTTTCCAAAACACTTTCTCTGTATTTCCTTGGCTGTCTTGGAACTCACTCTGTAGACCAGGCTAGCCTGGAACTCAGAGAGATCTGTCTAGACTGCTTGTGCCTCCTGAGCACTGGGGTTAAAGGTGTGCACCACCAACACCCAACTAGGAAATCTTATTCTTTTTATTTTTTTTTTTAGACAGGGTCTCACTGGGCAGTGGTCCCAGCACTTGGGAGGCAGAGGCAGGCAGATCTCTGTGAGTTCGAGACCAGCCTGGTCTACAAGAGCTAGTTCCAGGACAGCCTCCAAAGCCACAGAGAAACCCTGTCTCAAAAAAACCCAAAAAAACAAAAAACAAAAACAAAGAGAGAGAGAGAGAGAGAGAGAGAGAGAGAGAGAGAGAGAGACTAAACCCAGGATCTATGCACACTGGGCTCACCTGGATTTTTGGTTTTACTCCCAGATCCATGAACAAGGGTAGACTAGGGCTAAAACAGTGCTGCCCAGAGCCATAATCTCAAGGGCTAGCAATCTACTCCATTCCTTAATTGACCTGTCAGCTGCAGTCCCTAAAAAGAGTCTCCCAAAAGGGGAGGCACCCTGGTCTCCTAACTCTAAATAAATTGAACACCCAATTGTGCCCTGTAATTTGGGAAATTTAAGAGAGAAGTTTACTGATTAAGATTTAAAGTGCCTAATTTGTTTAGAGAATTAATATTATTTGGGGAACTTAAGGCAGAGGGACACCCCCCCACACACACAAGAGCTTATCCAGCATGCCTGCTGTGGCAACTGACTGAAGAGACAGTGATGTCAGAAACTATAGCTCCCGCCGTGGCTGCCGTCATATCAAAAAATCTCTCTCGTGTCATGTAAGGATGAGCTGGTTCTCTCCTGGTGTTCCACTGGCGTAGGCATGATACTGAAAGACTCCCCCGGGATGAGACCCCAGGGTAACCACTCGGGAATTCAGTGACCCCAATCACCAGGCAGAGGTGAGGACTTGATGCAAACAGCAAGAAGCTTTATTCAGCAACCGGTGGGCCAGAGCAGAGGAGCTGGACCCCAAGCTGGGGTCTAGGGACTTCTTAAAGGCAAAAACTGCAAACAGATGGGGTCTGGGGTGAAAGTTCTGACTGGCTCGATCCAGGTGGCCGACTGCAATCTCCGGGCTCATGGGGCGTTCAGGGCAGTAACATCTCTATCTCCGGGAATCATTTGTCAGGGTGGAATTTCTCAACCCTAATGGCCCTTTCCTGTTAAGGTCATAAATTCAGATTCTCACATATCTACAAAGGAAACATCTTAGGCTGGGGTCCTTCAATACCAGGTACAGGAACCACCAAGGCTGATATTTTACCATTCCAACAGCTCAAGCTGCATTCCTGGAGTGAACAATTAAGCACTTCTCCTGAGGGAGTGTTATTGAACAAAGAAAAGGGTGGAAGAACACACACTGCAAATTTTAAATTATTCTCTTGGGCAGCGAAAGAGACCGAGTCTAAGCAGGAATAAAGCCTTCGAAGGAACATACCTGAAAAAGTTGGCTTGACTACAGCTTGAAGAGGATTAATTAAGCAGATTCGGCTAACACCTTGGGCCAGGTTGAGGGGGTGATCTTAAGGCCAACAGCAAGGACATTTGCTTCTTCTAAACTCTTTCTGCCAGCTGCCTTCCCCAGGCTAAGGTTGGAGCTGACCATAACCGGCCTCACCTGAGTCTGAAGACACACCGGCATCAGGACAGGCAGGTTCCTCATGAAAGCCCAATGGGTCTTTAGATGGCTGATGTGTATTAGCAGGAACGGGACACACAAAACACTCTGGAACCCAAACTGGGGACTCGCCATCCTGTGGGAAGACACAAACAGACCCCCCAGGGCCAAACCAAAACCAGATCTGGCCCTTTCCAAAGGCCGGAGGGAAGGTCTTTCCATTTAACCAGAGGTTTTTTTTCTGTGTAGAGGACCACCATGACGGTCTGCCTCGGAGTTGCCAGAAGTAGCCACAATTAAAAAATTTAAGATATAAAGGATAAGTGATAGAGTAGAGTGAGGGGAGCCAAGGTGACCCTCGAGGCCCCCCCTTCTTTACTTTAGCCAAATAGGTTTTCATAGTGCGATGGGTGCATTCCAAATAGCCTGCTCTTGGGGGTTGTAAGGAATATCAGTTTTTGGGGTAATTTCAAAATCTTGACAACATTGATTGAAACCTCTGCTGACATAGCCGGGGCCATTATCAGTCTTAATTTGTTTCCGGAACCCTCATGTAAGCAAAAGCCTGTAGACAGTGGCTCTTAACATCTTTCACCTTTTCACCAGAATGGGACGAGGTGAATATCAGACAGGATAAATTACCAAAACATGGACAAATTGTAATTTACCAAAGGATGGTATAAGACCCCCCCCAGAAAGCTCAGGCCTCCAGGATCTCAGCCCAGGACTGCAGTCACCCCAATCACCATGCAGAGTTGAAAGCTTGATGCAAACTGCACTCGGCTTTATGGAAGTTGTTTAACGAGCTAACCCTATATTAGCTCGGGTCTTTCACCTACCCACCATGGCGGATGGCTAGAAAAAGACAGCTCGAACCGGCTGCATAAAGATCTTATAGGGTAGCATAAGGGGAGTGTCTAGGGGTATGCACAGGCTCAGGATTGGTGTGTCTCCAGGCTTGGAGGGCTTGCCCTGGGTTGATTGGCCAACTGGTTGTTATGGCCCACAGGCCCTCCCAGGGTGGTTGCTATGCTCTGCACATCATTGCTGTGCACTTGTCCATAAAGCACACCCAGAGCCATAAAGCATAGCGCCACCAGCTAACTTCTGATTGGTTCCTTGCCATGAGGCAGGCATCTGACATCCTAGTGACCAAGGCAAGGTCAGACAAGCACATGTTCGGCTGTCATGGCTGCCGAAATGGGGAGCTGGTCCCTTCAATGGCATATGTGTTACATCTGTCTGCCAGAATGGACTGGGCAGAAGTCCTCAGGGATTAACTCCCAAGTGAGGCCGAGGAAGAAATTCTACACAAAGAAGGCAATTCGTAACTATTTGAACAGTTTGTAAACCAAATTATTGTATGGGTAATGATTATCAAAATCACTCTGGGTAGAGTGAAAAATGGCCCAATCACAGCTATTATTTTGTAGCCACTCTATTTGTTGATGGGACCAAGGTGTAGCAACCTGATCTGGCTCCTTACCAAAAGTTTGTAAGGTAACCTTTTTTACAGCAGGGACAAAGACCTGGCCCTGGGTGAGGGGGTGCAACAGAGTTTAGTAGAACAATTTTTCTTAAAGTGGCCCGGTTGTCCACATGCAAAGCATGTCCTAGGTCTGCTCCCCCCCACCAGTCTTCCTATTTCCTATTTCCTATTCCTGCATAGCAGAATCGATAACTTGTCCCATAATGTGGTGTCCATCTATAGCTCTACAAATGTGAATGTAGTCATTGAGCCTTCTGATCTTGTGAGGTCGTAAAGCCTCCTTGCAGTACTTGTTGGCATTTTTTGAAAACTAGTTGTTTTATGATAGGCATGGCATTATCAGTATCCCCAAATATATGCCCTGCAAATTAATTGTAGGAGCCGAACCACAAAGTCAGAATAGGATTTAGATGGTCCCGGTAGGACCTTAGAAAGTTGGTCTCCTATGGCCTTATTAGGCAAGGCTTTCCATCTGGCCTGAGCAAAAAAAAGTCTCTCAGGTTCCATCATGCCAGAATCTGTCTGTAGCAGATTGCTTACTGACATCCATATTTAAAAATTTAAAATGAAGAATGCGTGATTTAATGCATCATGTGGAGACTAGGGATATTTCTACCCCTTCTTAATTCTTAGAAGCTGCATTTTCAAGGAGCTATGAGCATGCTTCACAATTCCTTGTCCTGGAAGATCAAAAGGAATGTCTGTTTTTTCATTATTTTCCACTGAGTGCAGAATAACTGAGATGTCTTACTATAGTGTCTATATATTGTCTGTTTTTATTACCTTTGGAACTGCCATGTAAGGAAAACATTATTAAACAGTGACTTGTCACATGTTTAGAAACTTGAACTTCTGACCTGGGTAGCTTTCCACTGTGCCTGTGGACTGGTATATAAGTCTTCCCTCCTTTGAAATAAAAGGCATTCTCCTTGCAAGAATGATCCATTGTCTTGTCTTTGAATCCTCAGACCCCTTGCCCGAATCTGTGAAAAGTGTTGTAGCAAAGGCAGGCACTACACACACCTCTTGCCTTATACTTTAGCCCAAACTTCAATGGGTGTGGTGGCGCAGGCCTTTAATTACAGCACTGGGGAGGCACAGGAGGGTGGATCTCTGAGTTTGAGTCCAGTTTGGCCCATGTAGCTAGTTCCAGGACAGCTATGAGACCCTGTCTCAAACAAATACACAAACCCTAATGCTGAAAATAGTAGTGTGTGTGTGTGTGTGTGTGTGTGTGTGTGTGTGTGTGTGTGTGTATGTGATTAGAGGACCCCTTTGTCTGTCCCTCTCCTATTGGGGCCCACACTGAATTAATCTTTCTCTGCTTCTCTGATATTACTTGCCTGATTAATTGGCATATTAAGGATGAGTAGTTGACACTAGCTTGTCAGGGAAGCTAGGCCCAGGCTCTGACCTTCACACTTCGGGGTGACAAGATACAGCATCTGAAACAGGAAGTGAATCAGGGCTGGATGCTGCTAACAGATAGGTCTCACTTCCTGTTTAGAGTGTCAGAGGCCCTGGGTTCAGCCTCAGCAACCACAACCCCTCTAATAATGATAATAATAATATAATACAAAGAGGAAGAAAAAATTGGAGGCAAGTATGTGACTATGTGACATCATATACAAAGGACTAATTGAACATTTTCCCCCAGTGCTCAGGAGGCAAAGGCAGGGAAAACTCTAAGTTCAGGCCAGCCTGGTCTACATAGTGAGTTCTAGGGCAGTCAGGACTTCCCAGAGAGACCTTGTCTCAAAAAACCTACAATAAAATAAAACACATTGACACAAACATCAGAGAACTCTCCTACATGTCTCAGCTGCTATCAGGTAGCATTCTTAACCCTTTGATTAGTGCAGAATAGGGTTTTGTTAGGAGATTCCAAAGGGTTTCATCTGTGTATCATACTGTTAGGGATATGACAAGGGGGTCAAGGAATGGCTATTTCACTAAGTACTCTAAAGAGAGTCCAAGATAAACTGTAATTAGGCTCTGGATCCGAAGCATCCCAAATAATCATTAAGGTTTTAATTAATCAACTACTACAGGCACAGCTCTTTCCAGGATTCTCTTGCTCCTGCTATAAAAGGACACTTACCTACTATGGATGAGAAACAATGTCTCCTCCCACACCTCCTCAGACTCCAGCACTGGCATCAGTCTGAATTTTTGTGGTCTCTGAGGAGGATTTACACAAGAGGACAGGCAGAGCAATCAAAAAGTCACGGTTTATTTCATGGGTGAGAAAGCAAATGTGGAAAGTGCTTTGAGTCTCCAGATTGAGGGCAGACAGGCTGGGCGGCAAAAGCCCGAGCTGAGGACAGGTGGTGGTGGTGCATGTCCTCAATCCCAGCACTTGGGGAGTCAGAGGCAGATTCAGAGGATCTTTGTGAGTTCAAGGCCAGCCTGGGCTACAGAGTGAGTTCCAGGGCAGCCAGGACTACACAGTGAAATCCTGTATCAACAAAACAAAACAAAACAAAACAAAACAAAAAACCAAAAAACCTTAAGCTGAATCTAGTGTTTGAAATTTTAAGTATTGGTCTCTCATGTCTCCTCCCCCTTGTCCACCTCTGTTAGGCTTCAAACCAGGGACAGTGACTAAGGTCTATTTAACACATCAAAGAGAATACCATACCCGCAGTCAGGTTCTCCCTGCATCCCTGGTTCTCCACCTGTTACAGGGCCCTCCTGGTTGGCATATCCAGCCTCCTGCCCTGAACTCTGCAGCCCAGGAGGCTGGGCTTCCCTTCCCTATAAAATACAACCATTTTGATTACCTGCTCTTTGTACTTCAGGGACTCCTGGCTGCTGCACCTGGTTTCCCTCTCTCCCCTCTTTCTTCCCCTCCTTCTCTCCTGACATGGCCTGGCTGGGTCCTGTTCACTCTGGACTCTCCCAGAGGTCCCTGCCTCTGGCTACGCTCTCCCATGTATCTACAATAAACCTTCTCCCCCACGGTACCCAGGAGCACTCACTTTCCTTCCCCTCCCCTTCGCTTTCCATTTCTTTTCATCACAGTCTCCATCCTTGAACAGGCAGAGGCTCTCCCAGGCATCATGCACATTCACAGCTCTCTCAGCTACAGTTAGATGAACAGTCACGAGGAAGCAGTTGACAGAGGCTGTATGCTGGACATTCCACAAGGTGACTTGTCTGAACTATCTTAAGATCCAGTCATGTAACACTGACTGGGAGCTTGAGAGGACAGTGTTAGACCCCCAGAAACTCAGGTATCCGGGGTCCCAGGCCATGACCAAGGTCACCCCAATCACCAGGTGGATTCGAGAGCTTGCTGCAAACTGCACGAGGCTTTATTGTAATTTAACGAGCTAACCTCATGTTAGCTCCGGTCTTTTGTCCACCCACCTTGGAGGATGGCTACAAAAGACAGCTCCTAGGGGCTCCCGAGAGATCTTATAGGGCAGCATAAGGGGAGTGTCTAGGGGTACACACAGGCTCAGGATTGGTGTGCCTCCAGCCTTGGAGGGCTTGCCCTGTGTTGATTGGTCAACTGGTTGTTATGGCCCATAGGCCCTCCAAGGGTGGTTGCTATGCTCTGCGTCATTGCTGGGTGCTTGTCAGTAAAGCACACCCAGGGTCGTAAAGCATAGCGCCACCAGCTAACTTCTGATTGGTTCCTTGTCACGAGGCAGACGTCTGACCTCTTAGTGACCAACGCAAGGTTATGGCGAGCACGTGTTACTGTCATGGCTGCCGAAATGGGGAGCTGGTCCCTTCAGCTTTCAGCGGGAAAGGCGTTTGCTGTGCAAGCCTGATGATGCGAGTTAGCTCTCTAGAACCCATACAAAACTGGATAGCTATAATCTCAGCACTCCTATGGTGACATGGGAGGTGGAGACCCCAGAAGTTCCCAGAAGCTCATGGGTCAGCTCTTCTGGAGTCCACAGGGTAGCAGAACAGCAAGAGAGAGCCCTGCTTCTATGAGGTGAGTGAGAAGAGACTTGAAAGTTGTCCTCCGACCTTCCCAGGAATGCTGTAGCTCACACAGGCACATACAAAACAAAGCCACAACAAAACAAAACAAATGGATGGCTGGGCATGGTGTCCCAAGCAAGACTCAGGAGGCAGTGAAGGGACCAGCTTCCCTTTTGGCAGCCATAACGGCCGAACACATGCTTCTATGACCTTGTCCTAGACACTAGAAAGTCAGATTCCTGCCTCGTGACAAGGAACCAATCAGAAGTTAGCTGGTGGCGCTATGCTTTACGACCCTGGGTGTGCTTTACAGACAAGCGCACAGCAATGACGTAGAGAGCATAGCAACCACCCTGGGAGGGCCTATGGGCCATAACAACCAGTTGACCAATCAACACAGGGCAAGCCCTCCAAGCCTGGAGGCACACCAATCCTGAGCCTGTGCATACTCCTAGACACTCCCCTTACGCTGCCCTATAAAGATCTGTATGCAGCGGCTTCGAACTGTCTTTTCGAGCCATCCGCCATGGCGGTTGGGTCAAAGACCCGAGCTAACATGGGGTTAGCTCATTAAACTACAATAAAGGCTCATGCAATTTGCATCAAGCTTTCACCTCCATTCTGTGATTGGGGTGGCCGAGGTTCTGGGCTAAGATTCTGGAAGCCTCAGCTTTCCGAGGGTCTTACCGCAGAAGCAGGAGGCAGAAGCAGAACTCGGAGTTCAAGGCCAGGGCTACAGAGTGAGACCTTGCCTCAAAAAAAGGGCAGGGGAAAGAAAGGAAGAAAGAAAGAAGCAAGGTGGGTGTAGTGGCTCATGCCTGTTATCTCAGTACCGGAGAAGCCCATGCAGGAGGATTGCTGTGCATTCCAGCAACAGCCCCCATTCACCGACCCAGCTGGATGGAGTCAAAGGCCCTGTTTTCAGGAAGAGTTGGTCTGCTTGGTGCTCCATCATTACAGTTTGCCTTTGGGCTTTTGACTGATTTACTTTGTGGGGGTCCTATACAGGATCTCAGCCCAAAGCATCTCCACCAGAGCTTTGTTTCAATGGAGAGCTAGCCATGAGGTTATAGAGGAGCCTCTCCTCCCCCCAGATACTCACACAGTCACAGCAGTCCCTAGGTTACATGATAAATGCCTGTAGGGGATGCATCACATCTGGACCCTGCTTACAGTATTCTTACTTTTTTATCTGTCTATTCTTTCTTTTTGGGGGGATTTAGGAGAGTTTGTTTTGTTTTGTTTTCCATACCTAAGATAGCTAACCTGCCAAGGGCCAGTATTCCACAAATTGTTCCCACCTTGTAAAACTTTTCTAAGCATCTCTTAATCTCTCCAACCTGGTAAAACTTGGAGAAAAGATCCTGAGAAACCACGAGAGACAGGGAGCTTATAGGACAGCGTAAGGGGCATTGGTGCACCTCCAGGCTTGGATGACCTGCCCTGTGTTGATTGGTCAACTGGTTGTTATGGCCCTTCCAGGGTGGTTGCTATGCTCTGCACATCACTGTTGTTGTGCACTTGTCCCTAAAGCACACCCAGAGCCGTAAAGCACAGCCCTGCCAGCTAATTTCTGATTGGTTCTTTTTTTTTTTTTTTTTTTTTTTTTTTTGGTTTTTCAAGACAGGGTTTCTCTGTGTAGCTTTGCAGACTATTCTGGCACTCGCTCTGGAGACCAGGCTGGCCTTGAACTCACAGAGATCCGCCTGCCTCTGCCCCTGAATTCTGAGATTAAAGCACATGCGCCTCCACCACCCAGCTTGGTATACCATTTTTGTAAAGAGAAATTAGTTCTGTTTGTGTGTCTTTGTTGACAAGGAATATTTGTTTTTAAGTGACTGAACTCAGGGTTGGGCAGTGGTGGCACAGCCCTTTAGTCCCAGCACTTGGGAGGCAGAGGCAGGTAGATCTCTGTGAGTTCGAGACCAGCCTGGTCTACAAGAGCTAGTTCCAGGACAGCCTCCAAAGCCACAGAGAAACCCTGTCTCAAAAAAAAAAGAGAGAGAGACAGAGAAAGAGAGAGAGAGAGAGAGAGAGAGAGAGAGAGAGAGAGAGAGAATGAGAGAGAGAGAATGAGAGAGAGAGAGAGAATGAGAGAGAGAGAGACTAACCCAGGATCTGTGCACACTGGGCTCGCCTGGATTTCTGGTTTACACTCCCAGATCCATGAACCCTTTTTGGTCAAGAGGTGTTGAGTATGGTGGCTCACACCTATACTCTCAGAACTAGGGAAGCTAAGGCAAGAGGGAAGAGGGTTATCTCTACGTTGTGGCCAGCCAGAACTACATAGCAAGATAGTAAAACCCTGTCTCAAAAAAGAAAAACAAAGATGGAGGTGACAATGCCAGTGATGTCTTTTACACTGCCTCCTGCAGCAGCCTAGGATTTCATTTCAGAGACTGCTATTCAAGTGAAGGTGGGAATCCTTTATTTTTGTTTATTTTAAAGACAGGATCTTATTATATAATCTTGGATGGACTGAACTCACAGAGATCCTCCTGCCTCTCTCTGCCTCTCAAATTCTGGGATCAAGGATGCATTCATTCCCAGCCTAAGAAAAGACTATAATGTAGATTTGAAAACTCAGGTTTTTGAAAGAGAGGAGCTCAGGGGAAGGATAAGCCATGCATGTTAGGTGAGGTATAGAAGAGTGTCTCATATCCCTGAAGCCGGAGCTACAGGCAGTTTGTGAATCACCTGATATAGCTGCTGGGACTTGAACTCAGGTTCTTTGGAAGAGCAACCTGGTTAACCACTGAGCCATCTCTTCAGACCTTGTGATAGAATTCTGTTCTTATTATTAGCAGTATTGGTGTTTTACCTGCATGGATGTCTGTGTTAGCACATTGGATCCTTGGAACTGGAGTTAGACAATTGTGAGCTTCCATGTGTGTGTTGGGAATTGAACCCAGGTCCTCTAGAAGAGCAGCCAGTGCTCTCAGTCACTTTGACCCTGTACTAGATTTCTTAACCATCAGCTGGCAAGAGGCTTCAACCAGACTCTGGGGTGAGGGTTTCCTTTCTCATTGCCTAGTGACTGTCCTTGCCTTTCTGTGCTGCCTCGGTGGAATGCTTGTGTCGGTGGGCAGTCAGGAGGAGGGTAGGGGACCCTTGCTGTGCCCTGCAGTGTGCAAGAACACCCAGATATTCCACTGGTCACTAGGTCCAGCTCCCTGGTTCATGCCATAGGTGGGGTGATTGAGAGTGGGAAGGAGAGGGGGAGGGAGTGAAGGGAAGGGTGGGAATTCTTGTGTCTGTGGGTTTTATTTCAGTCCCGCAGGCCGTTTCATAGGGCTGAAAGTCAGTGAGAAAACAGAACTCTGCAAATTCCACCGTTCACAAAAGGGGAAGTGCAGGGTTTGGGAACCCTGGGGTAGAACAAAAGCAAGGAGACAAGGGGCCATTCTGGAGGGTTCTGCCTGGTGAGGTGGATGTGTCCTTATGTGCAGGAGAAGCCGGGGTCTGAATTCAGGGCACAGACCCTTGTCTTCTGTCTGCTTGTCATTCTCTGGGGTGAAAGTGGCCAGCCTCAGGGTTCTGAGAACAGGGCATTCACTTTCATTCTTACTCTCCAGTTCAATGTTAGCTGGCCTTTTGAACTCTGCTAGGCAGAGTCCTTCTGGGTGCTGAGCAAGTGGGGATGGGGTGAGGCCATCCTGACCCACTTCTTCTCACTTCTGAGAGCCCAGAACAGCTGGGAAGCTGTTGACATTGTTGACTGTTGACGTTATTTTGTAAAAGTTTAAAAATTAGAAAAAAAAAAAGAGAGAGACAGAAAACATCGAGATGGAAACCGATGGAAGATGAACCGTAGAGAGTACATTAAACATGAAGTTTATTACAGGCCAGGAACCGAGCAGAGAGGAGAGAGGAGAGAAGGGGGGTGAGTGGTCGACCACCGGAAACAGAGAGAGGAGAGATGTGGGCGCAGGCTTAAAGGGGGGAGCTCGAGCCTGTGCAGAGTCCCTATGCAGCCCTGAAACGAGTGACATAGCCATGATGTGGCCACGCAACACCAGGCCCTTTGAGCCGCCTAGTTATCTGCCCGAGCCTTTCAATGATCTCAGAGCCTCTTCTCTGGTCTGGACAATTGAGTCTGGCTCTGCCAATCTCCGAGGCCCCTTTTGCTTTGAGTCTGGTTTATTTCATGCCAAATGAGTGTCATTGTAGAGTGGACCCTGCTTAGCGCTCTAGAAAAAAAACGAAAGGGACTGCTTGGGAACTTCCTACAATCTCAATGCTTCTATCTAAAACCTGGCCTGTCTAGAATTGTGTGAATTTGAAACTTTCCCTCAAGACATGTGTGGTAAGTGCCTGAAAGCTCAGCTTTTGAGGTGGAGGCAGGAAGATCAGGACTTCAAGGCCATCTTCTGGCACACAATGAGGCAGAGGTCAACCTGGGGTGTGTGAGACTCAGTCTCAAAGAAACACAAGTCAGGCTTGGTCGTTCACCCAGGCTGGGGCTGGAGGCTCCTTAATGGGCAGTCAGAATACTTTGTGTCTGACATACCACTCTGCTGGGGGCTCTGTATGGTTAGTGAGTGTTTTCTGGGAGGCCGAAGACAGCTTTGATGGATGAATGTGAGCAATTTTCCCACAAACTTAAAAAGAGACAAGGACTTGCGCTGTGAGCCTGTCTTGTGCCACTCCAGTGCAGAGCCTCGTGCACACACAAGTAAGTGTTGGTCGAACGAGTGAGTGCACAGATGGCTGAACGTGAAGGAAGCCCATGGACTGTGGGGCTTTTGGGACATGTTATCCACAAAAACTTTGCTTGATCACCTCTGGCATCAAGATTCTCATTACTTTCCAGTTCATTTTAAAAATCTTGTTTTCTTAGAGGTATGTGTGTGTGTTGCTGGAGATTGAGTCCAGTGCCTTGAATATGCTAGGACTGGGCCCCAGGGCCTTGAGCATGCTAAGACTGGCTCCAGGGCTTTGAACATGCTAGAACTGGGCTCTAGGGCCTTGTGCATGCAGGGCCTGGGCAGGTCAGTTCTCTGTTGGAATTCATTACAAACTCTCCTGCCTCCTTTATTGGGGTCTCCTCATTCTATTTGCCCTGCTGAGCTTCTGGACACAGCAGTGAACTGGGGTGGCTTGGTAAAGTATACTCCAAAGTGGAGACTAAAAGTTCACTGAGAGACAAGGGTGGCCTTGGCTGAGGAGAAAGACAAGGTGAGAACCGAGAGTCATTCATAAGATGACCAGAAACAGGGGTCAGGCTCTGACTATCTTCATTAATTATCATATCTGTTTCTAAAGCCTGGCTGGTTGTTGGCACATGTCAATAACCCTAGCACTCGGGGAGTGGAGGCAGGAGGATCATGAGTTTAAGGTTAGTCTCAGCTGCATTGTTTTTTTGAGGCAGTGTCTTTTTTTTTTTTTTTCCCCAAGACAGGGCTTCTCAGTAGCCATGGAACTCTGGCCTGTACACCAGGTCTGCCTCTGACTGCCCAGTCTGGGATTAAACGCATCTACCACCACCTCCTGAAATTTATTTTATTTTATGTAGCCCTGGATGATCCCATACTTGCTTTGTAGACCAGGCTGGCCCCAGAATCACAGTGACCCAAGCACCCTGCCTCTGGAATGGAATGCTGGGGTTACTGTGTGTCACCACATCTGTCTATTTTTTCTTTCTGTATTTTTGATTTTTTTTTTTTTTTTTGCTTCAGGGTTTCTCTTCGTAACAGCGTAAGCTGTCCTCTGTAGACCAGGCTGGCTTTGAACTCACTGCCTGGGATTAAAGGGAGTGTACCACCACCTCCCGGCTGCCTTCTACTATTGTCTGTTTAATTTGCATTAGTACTGGGGAATCTAACCCAGTATTCCCACACATCAATCAAAGCTCTTCTACTCAGCTACTTGCCTAGCAGAGCTACTTTCCAATATCCAGAAAAGAATTTTCTAAAAGGAATCCTGAGAATGTGGAATAGCTTGCTTTAAAAATAGTACAATATCTTTTTTCCTTTCTGTCACCCACAGACATGGTCTCTGCCTCTGGCACTCTCTATCCTCCTAGTGCTTCCATTGTCACTCGCCCTGGACAGCCTTTCACTGTGCTGCTGACTAAGGTGTGACTGTGCTTTCTGAGATACTGCACTGTGTCTAGACCTGTAACCCACCCTGACAGCCCTGTACCTGCAGCACAAATCTAATAGGATATAGGGGTTTGAAGGGGAGGGCCTTCTGTGTATATGTTTCTCTTATTGGTTGATGAATACAACACTGTTTGGCCAATAGAGACAGGAAGATAGGCGGGACTAAGAGACGAGGAGAATTCTGGGAAAGGTAGGCAGAGAGGGACAGCAAAGAGATGCATGTAGATACCAGAAGGTATCTGGTAAGATAAGGCCATGCAGAAATACATAGATTAATAGTTACGGGTTAATAATTAACACAGAGCTACTCAATAAGAAGCCCCAGCCGTTGGCCAAAAGTTTTATAATTAATATGTCTTTGTGTGCTTATTTGGGGCTGAAGAGACTGCGGGAGCAGGTGGGACAAGAAAACCCCAGCAACAGGGGTTAATGCTGAAGATCAGAGAAGCAGAGCAGCCAGCCACTAGTTCTTACCTCTATTGAATCCTCAGACCAAAGGGCGATCCTGTCTCTGTGAATCCTCAGACTGAATGGCGTGAGCTCCTGTCTCCGCCTCCCTAGTGCTGGAGTTAAAAGTGAGAGCCACAACCTCCTGGATCAGTTTCTCTTTTAGACTGAATCAATTTCCTGTAGCCCAGGGTGGCCTTGAACTCACAGAGATCTGTCTGCCTCTGTCTCCAGAATCCTGAGATTAAAGGTGTGTGCCCCCACTGCCTGGCCTCTATGGCTAGCTCCACACTCTGATCTAGAGGCAAGCTTTATTTGTTAAAGCACAAGCAATATATCATGAAGGGACCAGCGACCCTGTCACGTTCTTGCCCTGACCTTGTCTTGGTCACTAAGAGGTCAGATGCCTGCCTCATGGCAAGGAACCAATCAGAAGTGAGCTGCCCTATAAGATCTTTATCCTGTGGCTTCTCGGCATCTTTCCCAGCCATCTGCAGAGTGTGTTCAAGGTCAGCCTGGTCAACTTAGTGAGATGCTGTCTCAAACAGTAAAAGTGGCTAGTATGCAGCTCAGTGGTAGAGATCGTATATGCTTACTGTATGTAAGGCACTAAACTAACTTTTTTGTGTGTGTTTTGAGAGATTTCAGTTTATGGCCCAGACTGGCTTGGAACTCACTATGTAAACCAGTCTGGCCATAATCTACTTGCCTCTGTGATTAAAGCCATGTGCCACCACTGCTCAGCTTAACCATGGCAACTCTTTTGAAGGAAAACATTTGATTAGGGCTAGTTTACAGTTCAGAGGTTTAGTCCATTATCATAATGGAAGGAAACATGGTGACTTCAGGCAGACATGTTGTTGGAGAGATAGCTGAGAGTTCCACATCTGGATTCACAGACAGCAGGAAGAGACAGTTGGCCCTAGGCCTGGCTTGAGCTTCTGAAACCTCAAAGATACCCCCTCCCCCTAGTGATGCCCTGTTGCTGGATGTTTGATGTTTCTTTGCACTGACACTTTGAGACTAGTAATATAGTTTACTTTGAATCAGAGGGCAGAGTCAGCAATAGGTTGACCAGAGTTAGCCATAGAGGTTTTGGAGGACCAAGATTAGGGTACAGAGGAAGATATAGGGACTTAATTTTTTTTAAGATTTTATTTATTTATTATGTATACAACATTCTGCACACCAGAAGAGGGCACCAGATCTCATAAGGGATGGCTGTGAGCCACCATGTGGTTGCTGGGAATTGAACTCAGGACCTCTGGAAGAGCAGTCGGGGCTCTTAACCCCTGAGCCATCTCTCCAGCCCCCGGGACTTAAATTTGCAGTCTTTTTCAACCTGGGAAGCATAGAGAGTTAGGATTAGCTGACCATTCCTCTGCTGCTCTTTGGATCTATCAGGTTTTTTTTACCCCAATATCTGACTCCTGAACTTTTATTGATATTAGACTAATTTAGATAAATGCATCAATGCATTTTCTCCAACAAGGCCACACCCACCCTAACAAGGTCACACTTCCTAAGAGTGCTATTATCAGTCTGTGGGGGCTATTTTAATTCCAACCACCACCTATGGTGCTACTTGTCTCCTAGCCTGATCATGGCCTCTGAGGTTATATGGCTTCTCTTTTCCAGTAAAGCTCATTTTCTGGAGGGTGATTCATCTCCTTTCCTTATCCAAACCGTGAACTGCTGTTCTTTTCACCTTAACAGCTAGCATTAGGACCTAAGTTCAAATCCCTAGAATCCATATCACACCTGGACACAGTAGTTTGATAATCTGTAATCCCTGCGTACCTATGGGAAGCTGGGAGGTCAAACAGGAGAATCTTTGCAAGCTCTTGACCAGTCAGCTTGATGTATGTAATGGAAACAAAAGCAAAACAAAAAACCAAAATGGAGAGACCCTGTTTCAAACAAGGTTGAAGGTGAGGACCAACACTCAATGCTTTTCTCTGACTGCCACACACACAAATACATACAGACCAAAAACAAATTTTTAAAATTTTATTTATTTTTATTTCATGTTCATTGGTGCTTTTGCCTGCCTGCATGTCTGCAGGAGGGTGTCAGATCCCCTGGAACTGGAGCTGTGAGCTGTCGTGTGGGTGCTGGGGATTGAACCTGGGTCCTCTGGAGGACCAGTGCTCTTTGTTTTGTTTTGTTTTGTTTTTTCGAGACAGGGTTTCTCTGCAGAACAGCCCTGGCTGTCCTGGAATTAGCTCTGTAGACCAGGCTGGCCTCAAACTCACAGAGATCCATCATCTGCCTTCCAAGTGCTGGGATTAAAACTGTGTGCCACCACGCCCGGCTCAGCCAGTGTTCTTAACTGCTGAGCCATTTCCCCAGCCCAGAGTCCAAAAAACAATTTAAAAAACTTAAAAACTACTGGGTAGTAGTGGTATATGCCTTTAATCTCAGCACTTGGGAGGCAGAAGCAGGTGGATCTGTGTGAGTTTGAGGCCAGCCTGGTTTACAGAGTGAGATCCAGGATAGCCAAGGCTATACAGTGAAAACCTGTCTCAAAAAAAAGAAAAAAGAAAAAAAAGAAAAGAAAAAAAAAGCAAACTTTAAAAACCACATGAAGAAACATATCCTGGATACATTTCATGTCACTAAACGTAGCTGTATTTCTCTTCCTGATGTTTTTACTTTGTGCAGAGTTGGACAGGAACACAGGCCGCCTTCTAGTTGGGAAGAGGTCCTCAACAGTTAACCTTTATGCCTTACATGCAATTCACAGGAAGGAGGAACTGATTATATGCAGTTTTTCTTCTGACCTGTGTGTGTCTTACGTTTTTCTTCCAACTTCTGCACTTATTGCCTTAGGACAACTTTCTGTGTTATTAGAACAAAGATAAATTTTACAGTTTGATGAAATTGCCAGACTGTCCTTTGGGACTTTCATTTGAGGTCCCTGGATTCAGGGAGGGCTGGGCAATGTGTGTGTGTGTGGGGGGGACAGAAGGGGGGCATACATGTGTGTTTATCTACAAATCTTTGTCACTGGCACTCTTTCTCTGGGGATAGCCATCCCTTTCCTGAGTTCGTCAGAGGCCAGTGATACAGAGGAGATATTGGTTACTGGGTGTGAGTAAGTGTCTAGCAATGAGCTAAACACCCAAGTGAACTTCACCCAAGCCCATTATCCCTGCTTTACAGATGAGGGAAGAGAACCCTAGGGCACAGCTGGGTCTCCCATGGATCCTTTTGGAAACTACAGCTTGGTCACTGTTTGGCTTTTCTCACAGTGAACCATTCAGAGCGTGTATTACTTTTAAAATGGACTCCATTCCCTTCTATCTATCTCCTGTCATCCCTGTTGGAGCTCTGCTTGCCAAGACAACATGCTGTCTGGGTCAGAGCCCTTTCTTCTCATTGGTATGTTGTCTTTATCTCCTCTGCAAACACTTTTCATTCAGTCTGAATCCTTTCTGGTCCATGTGGTGGTCACCTTATTCCATTGTCTGGGTTTCTGGGTGACATTAGCCATGGTGTTTTTACTCTTATTCCCCAGCTCTGTAGTTTTTTTTTTTTTTAACTGAATTCACTCATGTACACCACATTTGCTCAGTATCAAGTCTTCACTCCTGTTCTCCCCTAACTGCTGGAGGCTCTTTGTGGGTTTGTTTTGCACCAGATATTTATACATTTTATTATTTATTTATCTATTTTGTAGGGGGAAGAGAGGCTATCTTTGGTTTTCCTCGCCATTGTACTATTTAAAATCCATGTCCCTGCACCTCAAGATTAGCTCACAGTGGCCGCAGGGACATGTCTGAATGTGAAATGTCACAAGATAGTACTGTCAACACCCAGATAGAAATACAATTCCATCAACCTGTTGGCAGAAAGAGTTACATGTGACTGTCCAGTAGCGAATAAAACCTAGTCTTTGATGAGTTGACCTTAGGCTGTCTTATGAGATGCCAAATACTTGTGACATTTTTTCCTTTTGCATAGGCATTATTTAACCTACTAAAAGAAAAATATATACAGCATTGTGCCTGATTTAAATTTTGTTTTTTTGTTTTTGTGGGAGGCAGGGTCTTATTGTGTATTCCAGACTGGCCTCTCACTACTGGGATTAAAGGCATGAACCACCATGCTTGCTAATTTTTTTAATAGATCATTGATAAAACACTTGCTTAGCATTCGTAAGTCCCTGCTTTCAACTCCCAGGGAGCATACACACACACACTAAGTTTGAGACTAGTCTCAGTCTACTTTTTCTATATTTCAAATAAAATTAAGAACAGAAATTCGGCAGATTACAGACCGAAAACATATAAGGTTTAAATCAGCTACTCTTTTGAATAGTCCTGAAACCTATAACTGTAAAACTTCTTCACTGTCCCCAGCCTATCTCTCTTCTAAGCATGTTCTCCCTTTCTCTGTGTAGTTCTGACTCTCTCGGAACTCTCTGTAGAACAGGCTGGCTTTGAACTCACAGAGATCTGCCTGCCTCTGCCTCTCGAGTGCTGGGATTAAAGATGTGCACCACCATGCCTGACAATGTACTCTCTCTATAGTTTCCCTCCCTCCATATGACTGCTTGTTAGCTTATGTCTGACCCCTATTCCAGCTTAAATGCATGGCTTTCCCCCTTCTCCTCCATTCTCTCTCTCTCTCTCTTCTCTCTCTCTCTCTCTCTCTCTCTCTCTCTCTCTCTCTCTCTTTTAAAAGATTTTATTTATTTATTATGTATACAACATTCTGCTTCCATGTATATCTGCACACCAGAAGAGGGCACCAGATCTCATAACGGATGATTGTGAGCCACCATGTGGTTGCTGGGAATTGAACTCAGGACCTCTGGAAGAGCAGTCAGCGCTCAACCTCTGAGCCATCTCTCCAGCCCCTCCTCCATTCTCTTATAGCTTGCTTACTCTGGGATTTCTTTTAAATAAAAAGTTTATTTTATGAATGATTTGCTGATACTTATGTGTATGCACTAAGTGCATGCCTGGTGCCTGTGGAGATCTGGGGATGGAGCTATGGGTGGGCGGAGCTATGGGTGGGCATTCATCATCTGCTGTTGTGGTGCTGAGAATGGAATCCAGGTCCTCTGCAAGAGAACAAATGCTCTGAACTACTGAACCATTTTTCCATACTCACTCAGGTTTATCTTTTGAAATTCTAATCAAATTTTCCTTTCTTTCTTTTTGTTTTTTCTTATTTTCCCCGATACAGGGTTTCTCTGTGTAGCTTTGGAGCCTATCCTGGCACTCGCTCTGGAGACCAGGCTGGCCTCGAACTCACAGAGATCCGCCTGCCTCTGCCTCCCGCAAATTTTCCTTTCTTTTTTTTTTTTTCAAATTTTCCTTTCTTATGCACACACACACACACACACACACACACACACACACACACACGGTTTTATAGTTTTTGGAGACAGGATCTCATGTGTCTCAGGCTGGTCTAGAACTCACTATGTAACTGATAATAACCTTGAATATTTTTCTGCCTCCACATCTCAAGTGCTGGAATTCTAGATATGTGGTTCTATTCCTGATTTAGGATAATGGATGCATTTATTTGCAACTTGAACAAACTGGAAAGACTCATACTTTCCTTTTTCTGTGGCAGTATTATGTTACAGAAGAGATGAACTAGAAGCCAGGAACTGGCTGGAATGTGCTGCTCTGTGAGATAATATCATCTGGAGACAAATTATTCTTGTCTTTCCTTCCCTCTAGCAGGGGACCTGGGGAAATTTTAATTCCTGGGGTATCCAAGTCTGACAGCTGAAGAAAAGGACACAAGGGTCTATCTGAATATTTCCTTCTCCATCAGGACATCTTCCTAGGCTACTAAATCACACCCCTCCCCAGTCAGCAAGGTACTGAGGAAAACACACTAACTAGCACTAACTAGCAAGGGGACGTTCAGGTTGTCTAAAAAGAGGGCATAAGCACGGTATAAAAAGTTCCTTTTACCCTCTGAGGGCTCTAGAACTGACTTGTCAAAAAACAAAATTACAACAATCTTTCGTTTCTTTTCAAGGCATCACACATTTTCCTTGAATTCCTGATTCTCCTGCCTCAGCCTTCCAAATGCTCAGTCATGGGTGTGAGTCACATTATAATAGTTTACTTTTTTTTTCTCCCCACTTCTCCAGACACGGATTTCTGTAGCTTTGGACCCTGTCCTGGGACTCACTCAGTACATCAGGCTGGCCTTGAACTCACTGAAAAGTTTCTGTACCCCGATAAGCCTCTCTGCCATATGCAGCCATCCAAATTAGGCCAGATCAAACCGAATTAGAAAAGGCTCCCAGATGGCTTTCCAGTCCCCTAGAGAGGAGACAAGAAAGAGGGACCGGAAAACGATGAGTCTATTTTCTGGGGGGCAGTAAATACCCTGTGGGAATGGTCTTGAGCATCTCTGGAGGAGGGGGTCATCATTTGGTGGGCTTTCTGAGATGCAGCAGGGTTTGGAGGGAGATAGGGGAGAGGGGCTTGGGTAGAACTTAGTTCCACGATAACACTCACCACCACCCAGCTAGTTGTCCCCCGTTCCCCCCCCCCCCCCGCGCCTTCTTTTGGAGACAGGGTCTCTCTATGTAGCTTTGGAATACCCTTATGTAGACCAAGCTGCCTTAAACTCAGAGACATACCTTCTTCCTCCTGAGTGCTGGGATTAAAGATGTGGGCTGCCATGACTGGCTACACTTATTTTTGAAACAGGGTTTCAACTCTGTAGTCCAGGTTGATTGTGTGGTAATCCTCCTGCTTCAGTCTCCTAACCACTCAGTCTCTTAAGTACAACAATGCTACTTTTATGTATTTATGTATTTATTTTTTGAGACAGAGACTAATTCACATAGTTCAGGTCACTGTGAACTCTTCATAATTCTCCAGAATTCTGGGATCATAGGTGTGTGCTGTTATGCCCAAACTCAATCTTTTTATTTTTTTTTCCTAAGCAGGGTTTCTCTGTGTAACAGCCCTAGCTGTCCTGGAACTGCTTGGCCCCAAGATCAATCTTTTTTTTTTTTTGTTTGTTTGTTTTGCTTTTTTTTTTTTTTTTTTTTTTGTGTAGCCCTGACTGTCCTGGTACTCGCTCTGTAGACCAGGCTGGTCTTGAACTCACAGAGATCTGCCTGCCTCTGCCTCCCGAGTGCTGGGATCAAAGGCATGTGCTACCACTGCAGGGCCCCCAAGACCAATTTTAACAACTTTGTTAAGGATCAATTCTGACTGTTTTCAGAATCAGGCAAGGCTTCCATTGGTAGTGTTTGATGGGATGATCCAGGAAAGGCTGAAGAAGGAATTAAAAAAAGAAGCCATGGGCCTTTCAATGCTACTTTACTAGCATAATGGGCCTGGGAGACCCAGCAATAGAAAGCATATAGGTAATAGTGAGTTACTGTCTAAATGTAAGGATTAAGTCAAGTAACTTTATTATCATGTTAATTGAAACTGTCCAGTGGGAAGAATTTTTTTTTCTAGAGAGAGCAGTTTTTAGTTAGGGTTACTATTGCTGTGATGAAACACCCTGACAAAGCAACATGGGGTGGGGGTTAGTTATTTGGTTTACACTTCCACAACAGTGTTCAACATAGAGGGAAATAAGGACTGCAATCTGGAGGCAGGAGCTGATGCTGAGGCTGTGGAGGAGTGCTGCTTCCTGGATTGCTCAAAGTCCTTTTTTTGTGGAACTCAGGACCAAGCGCTTAGGGGTGGCCCTATCCACAAAGGGCTGGGCCCTCTCTCATCAATCACTAATAAGAAAATGCCTGGGGTTGTTGCAGTGACTCAGTGGTTAAGAACATTGCCTGCTCTCTCAGAGGACCCATGTTCAATTCCCATCACCCAAATGGCAGCTTACAACTGTTGGTAACGTCAGTTCCAGAGGATCTGACACCCTCACACAGACAGACATGTGGGCAAAGCACCAATCGATAGTCATAAAATTAAAATTTGTTTTTAATGACTTACAGGTTTGCCTCCAGCCCAATCATTTTCTCAGTTGAGGCTCCCTCTTTCTGATGACTCTAGCTTGTGTTAAGTTGATGTAATACTAGCCAGCATTTACAGGTAACAGGTCAGTTTCTGTTTGACATTTGATCTCCGTGATTCCATTTTGAATTTTAGCCCAGTTTCCTTAGTGAAAAAGCTCAGTCTATGAAAATGCCCTGTTGTAATTTTTTTTTTTGGTGGGGGGAAGGGTTTTGAGACAGGGTTTCTCTGTGGCTTTGGAGCTAGCTCTTGTAGACCAGGCTGTTCTCGAACTCACAGAGATCCACCTGCCTCTGCCTCCCGAGAGTGGGGACTGAAGGCGTGCGACACCACTGCCGGACGACCTGTTGTAATTTTTATCTAGCAAGTCTATTAAATAGATGTGCAGTAGGCACATTAACAAAAGAAAAGTATATACGATATTGTGCTCAGGAGGACAGCACATGAACATCAATATTCAGAACTCTTGTTAGCGTTAGAAGCTTATAACTTCTCCACCGGGGAGATGCGCAGAGGGTGTGGGCAACTGAGAGGAATCAGCCAGAGCACGGGACCCTTAGAGTCAGGGCAGACTGAATGTGGTATTGACCTTAGTCCCTAAGGCTAAGGTCTTAGTTTCGGAGGTTGAGCCTTTAGGTAGATGAGCCACACTTGGGGAAGCCCCACTGAAACTGCTGTTTCTTATTACTGAGCAGAAGAAATGTGCAAAATGCCTTCTGTCCAGCATCTCGGGTAAACTGAGCCTGGTGGAGGTTTGTAAAACAAAACCTGCAATTCCAGGGACTTAACCGTTTTGAGCTGGAAAGTTCAAGGTCAGAGGTTGAAACTCAAGAGGCGCCTCATCTTAAAAGAGGGCGGGTTTGGGCCCTCGGGTACAATGTTCGGTTAGCCTGTGCTGGGCCTTGGAGGGGTCAATGTTTAACATTTGGGAAAAAGATTTCATTCAACGGAAAGCCAAAGGGGGTTAAAAGAACAGGGGAAAAACATCCTTTGTGGTGAGAAGGTCGTTGAAAATCAGACAGTGGATTCTATTGGCATTCCATGCTGGTGATGACCGGGTCTCTCCTGCTCCAAATAAGTGATGAAGTTTGGGGACAGGGACACCAAGGAGGATCTCCTAAATCGGGGCTGCTTGTCGGCCTGGCAGAGCCTCAAGTGTGCGAGCCTTTCCTCCAAACCTCATGACTACAACTCCACGTCCACAGAGCGTGAGTCACACGAAGCTATCTATCTGGTCGCTCGCTATCTGCGAACTTTATGGGTCAGTTTCCACAGAGGCCGTGAGCGTCCTTCCTCCCAGTCTGCTTCCGGGCAACCGCAGGCCCCGGGGCCAGTCAGGCAGGCTCGCCCGGGAGTCGCCGCCGGCTTCCGGAGGTCTCCAAACCGAGGGTTAGCGCAGGGTGGCGCTTCCCGCTCGTTCTGCTTTCTCGACTTCCTCCTTAGCGACTCCACGGAATCCGCGACCAAGGCTGCCAGGTTCTTCCGAGTGCGAAGGGGGCGCTTTCGAATCCGGCACGAGCCCGAGCCGGTAACCGCTGCTGCGCATGCGTGGCGTCAGGACCGGGCGGAAGTGGACGTCGCCGCGCCGCCACCGCATGACGCACTTCCTGTTTGTTGTTGGAGAAAAGGAGAGAAAGGAAAGCGCGAGGAGACGCCGCCACCGCCGCCAGCGCAGCTGTGCCAGAGCCGCGAGGAGACCAGCCGCCCGACTTCCCCCCCTCGCCGGCCGCCGCGTCCTCGGTGAGGGGCTGCGGACCGGGCGGACGGCAGGGTCCACTGCGCGGGCGGGGCGGGCCGTCGGCTGGCGCGGGTAGGGTGACCTGCTCGGCGCCTACACACACACACACGGCCGCGGGGACGCCGGCCCGACGGGGGGCCGCTCGCCAGGGCCGGACGGGCGGGCTCCAGTCGGAGCGGCGGCCCGGCGTCGCGGCCCGAGGCCTGGGGCTTTCCTGGCGTGGGCCGGGTCTAGACCGGCTCGGTGGAGAAGGCCGTGCCGGTCCGCTCAGGCCTAGCCGGCCCCGGCCGGGCTCCGCTCCCTGCCTCCCGGGGCTGTAGTGGCGGTTGGGCCCGGCACGCGCGAGCTCCGCCACAGGGCCGCGGGAGGCGGCGAGGCCGGTGTCACCCTGTCCTGGCGTCCCCAGTGCATTCTGCAAGCGAGGGGGTCAGGTGGCAGGCGAAGAGGAGCGGGGCTCGCCGGGGAGGCGCGCTCACGGGCTCAGGCTGCCGGCCGGGCTCTCCCGGCCCAGGACTGTTGGGAAGTTTTGCTAGGCGACCTGACTGGGCGCCGTTTACTTTCAAAACCCGTTTGCTGTTAGCCTTCCAGGGTGCCTCGCTGTGGGTTTATGTAACTAAAAGTTTATGTAACTGAAGTTTACATTAAGTCTTAATTCGCTTCGGTCCTGTGGAAAAGGGAACCCTACGCTGCAAGCCTTAAGATTGTCCTGAAAACAAAACAAAACAAAAACAAAAAACTGGGGGGGGGGGCTGGCGGTTTTTATTTTATAGAATGAATTGTTAGACATTTTAAAACTTGTTTACCGAAGTTGTGTGTGAATTGTCGAAAGGGAACGGAGGGGATGGTCCCACTTTCTCAGGCACGCCCAAGCAGGTGGAGAGTGTAGGTCCAATGCACTCACTTTGTTTTTATTAATGTCTTTATTTGAACCATAGATTTGTGGTCAGGTTTTATGGCTAGTAAGTCCACTGTATCCCCCTTTCTAGGCCCTGCAATCCTGGGAATTGAACTCCGTACTTACTGCTTGCTAGGGGAGTGATGGCTACTAAAAGCCAGCTACTTTAGTAGAAAAACTAGACTTAAGCAGCCAAGAAGGGAACGGCCCTAACGAAAATGCATCCTAGTCGTTGAACGTTGGTCGTGAAGTAATTGAGCACATCTGTTACGGGACTCTCTTTGGGAAGTTCTTTGGCAATTCCCACCACAGGGGGAATTGCCCTCCGGTGTGTGATTACTACGCCGCCAGTGATCAGTGCAGACACTTGCCGTGAACTGCGAGTGGACCTTTGGAATTAGAAGAAATAAGAAATCTGGGAAGAAATATGCTGCCTTTGTGTAGGTACGGGTTGATTTGATAGAAAGGAAGAAATGTTTGTGATTTCTCTTCCCATCACTTTTTCCACAGCAGACTTTGGAAATTTTGGCTTTTCATGTGTTTGCTTTTTGAAGAAGTTGGCATTGTGTTTTGCTTTTTTGAGACAGGAGTTCTGTGTAGCCCTAGGCTGTACTGGAACTCACTCTGTATTGAACTCTTGAGATTTGCCTGCCTCTGCCTCCCCAGTGCTGGAACTAAGGGGGTGCCTCACCACACCCCGCTAAGAAGTTAGCTCCCACTTTGTGTGGTTATGAAGCGAGTGTTACAGCACACATGTGGGAATCCTCCATCCATCAGTCTCTCTTCTGCTAGTTCCAACCCTCTGCATTTATATAGCTCTACAGTACCATATCTGAATTAATTCTTTTTTGTTTTTTAGATTTTAGTCTCTCACTTGTAGCTCTGGAAATCAGTGGTCAGTTTGACTCTGCCTCCCGAGTGCTGGGATTAAGTTGTTGTTTTGTGTCTCTCTCCCCCACCCCCCACCCCGTTTTTTTTTTCTGTCCTCTTCATTTTCTTTTGGGTACAGGGTTCATTTTTTTTTTTTTTTAGCTCTAGCTGGCTTAGAACTTGGTATGTAGATTAGGCTAGTCTGGAGTTCACAGATCCACCTGTGTCTGCCTGTAGTGTTCAACCATGCCTGGCCCAGAGTACAACTTTTGGAGTCAGTTCTCCTCCTTTCATGGATTACTAGGGTGGAACTCAAGTTGTCAGACTTGTGCGACCAAATTATTCGGCCAGTTGACCCAGCTCCACAGCTTGAGAAGTTGGCCTCTTTTTGTCTCTGAGACAAGTCTCCTCTGTGTAATAGTGCTGGCTGTCCTGGAACTTGCTCTGTAGATCAAGTTCCTGCCTCCTGGAGAAGTGAAAGATGGAATCATATCACCGAGTTTTAGGGTGGACACTGGCGGTGGCACCCCCCCCACCCCCCATCCCCACCCCCCACCCCCACCCCCGACAGGGTTTCTCTGTGTAGCTTTGGAGAAGCTGGCCTCGAACTCAGAGACCCGCCTGCCTCTGCCTCCTGAGTGCTGGGATTAAAGGCGTGCGCCACCAATGCCCAGCTGGCACACACCTTTCATTCCAGCACTGGGACAAACAGGCAGGATGGTTTCTAGTTTAAGGCCAGTTTGGTTTTACTGATGGAGTTCAGGACAGCCAGGGCAAACACAGAGAAACCATCTTGGAAAAAAAGAAAGAAATCATTTCTTGAGGCAGAGACAGGCTAGTCTCCAGAGTTTGAGGTCAGTAAGGTCTACATAGAGAGACCCTGACAAAAAACAAAACAGAAAGAAAAACTGCCTTTAATTGTAGTGTGGGTGGGGGGGATGGTGTGGATTGGAGGCTATTCTGGTCTACAGAGCGAGTTTCAGGACAGCCAGACCTACACAGAGAAACCCTATCTCAAATAACCAAAACAAACTATGCATTTTTTTCTTACTGGTATCAGCATTAGGTGTATGAGATTTGGGTTAAGGACAGACAAATAGTGTACTGGGGTGGTGAATATTCTTACCTACTATGAAGACTGAATTAGGAAATCTTCTGAATACTGGCCCCACTCTTTAAGCAGTCCTGTTAGTATTACCCTGTGTAGACCAGCAGCATTGTTCCCTGACTGTCTATATTAGGGCTAGTCCAGTGTAATATATCCTGAGAGTTTTGAAGAAGATACTTCGTTAACATTGTCCACTAGATACCTGGTATGACTGTCTTTTATTTACATTGTTCAATGCTTAAGGATACTCAGACACTCAGACCACTTCTGATGCCTTCTCAAAGAGCAAGTGAGTATTTCCATTTCCTCCTTTGTTTTAGATAGAGGGTCTCAGGTACTTGAGGCTGGTCAGGAACTCATTTTGTAGCCAAGGATGACCTTGAATTCCTTCTGTTTCTATTGTCAAGCTGCTGGGATACAGGTGTGTATCACTCTGTCCAGCTTTGCAGGATTCTTAAAAAAAACTTTTACTTGTTTGCAAGTGGTCCTATGTTAAGGCTAGTTAAATTTACCCAGGACACCATCTGGTGGTGAAGGGCCTGCAATTGCAGACGTTGAGTGTGAAGGAGGGATTAGAGTGGGGAATTAATGTCATGCTTCTTTTCTCCTGTATAGAATTTAAGAGAGTTTATCCTTGGGAATAAAAACAAGGTCAGTGAGCTGTGTATTGTGGGTCTGTGATACCAGTATTTAAGAGGGTAAGGCAGGAGAATTTTCGGTGGAGACATCTTGGTCTGTATTGTGAGACTACTACTTTTATTAAGAAGAGAACAAGCCTGGCGTTGTTGGCGCACGCCTTTAATCCCAGCACTCGGGAGGCAGAGGCAGGCGGATCTCTGAGTTCGAGGCCAGCCTGGTCTCCAGAGCAAGTGCCAGGATAGGCTCCAAAGCTACAGAGAAACCCTGTCTCAAAAAACCAGAGAGAGAGAGAGAGAGAGAGAGAGAGAGAGAGAGAGAGAGAGAGAGAGAGCGCAAACAGGAACCTGAGGTTAATGAGAAGGAAAGAGGATAAAAGGCACGTGACAAAAATAGTAATATCAAGCTAGTGAGATAATTCAGCAGGTACCATGGTCTGAGGACTAGAGTTTGATCCCTGGGATCCATATAAGAGTGGAAGGAGGGAATTGGTTGCTTAAACTTGTCTTCCGGACACTTTGCTTGCGTGTCCCTCCCCCAATAAGATCGAGTAGGAGGGAGAAATGGGCAACTTTCTCCTGGGGCCAAACTACCACACACGGGGTGTGTACTTTGCTGAATGCTCCCTAAGCATGCTTAAAATTTAGGGGGAAAAAAATCCCTTAATGAACTACAACTCTGCTTAAGGGAAAACCGAGAGCCTGGAGACTGACTTATTAGCTAAGTCAGCTAGTAGGAATGCTTTTTTTTTTTTATTTTTTTGAAATAGCGTTTCTTAGTGTAGTCCCAGCTGTACTGGAACTCTGTAGACCAGGCTGGTCTTGAATTCAGAGATCCATCTGCCTTTCCGAGTGCTGGGATTAAAGAAGGTATGTGCCACCACTGCCCAGCTAGCAATGTTTTTTTTGTTTGTTTGAGAACAGGATCTCTGTAGTCCTGGCTGTCCTGGTTGAGCAGGCTAGCTTCAAACTCACAGATATCCCCCAGTCTCTGCCTCCCAAGGGCTGGTATTAAAGGAGCCTATTACCATGTCTGGCTTAATAATTTTGTTATTAGATAATACTGTGGATTTAAGGTGTTTTGTCAAACTTTGGATAGTTAAGGAAGATCACACTTAACTGCTTCCATTTTACTTTCTTACCTGAGAATGCAAAAATCTAAAAATGCTTTGTTGTTGTCATTTTTTTAAAAAAAGGTTTATTTATACAACATCCTGCCTCCATGTCTGCCTGCAGGATAGAAGAGGGCACCAGATCTCATTATAGATGGTTGTGAGCCACCATGTGGTTGCTGGGAATTGAACTCAGGACCTCTGGAAGAACCTCTGAGCCATCTCTCCAGCCCCTAAAAAATACTTTTTATCTCCCTAAAGTCACAATGTTCATCCAAATGGAGGTTTCAGTCCATATGTATGTTTCTAAGGCCATTTGGTTTTAGCCTGGTTTTCTTTTAAAGTGATTTTATAAATCCAAGTCGTAAGGACCTTAAGGACATTCTGAATAAACAAAGGCCATTGCTTCTGGCTTTAACACTGTTGAACTGTGTTGTATTAAAATACTTCTGTATTTTAGGAATGTTGAGCCTTCAGAAGGGTGGTTTCTTTAGGCAGTATGTGATTTTTGTCTCCTGTAAAATTTGTATTTTGGGGCAGAAGGGGATGACATATTGGATATTTAAAATGAGGACCTGAGCTCTTCCGGTCTCTTTGGCCTCGGCGGCAGAAGCAAGATGACGAAAGGAACGTCATCCTTTGGAAAGCGTCGAAATAAAACGCACACATTGTGCCGCCGCTGTGGCTCTCAGGCCTACCACCTTCAGAAGTCCACCTGTGGCAAATGTGGCTACCTTGCTAAGCGCAAGAGAAAGTATAACTGGAGTGCCAAGGCTAAGAGGCAAAACACTACCGGGACTGGGCAGATGAGGCACCTAAAAATTGTCTATCGAAGATTCGCAGACATGGATTCCGTGAAGGAACACCTAAACCCAAGAGGGCAGCTGTTGCAGCATCCAGTTCATCTTGAGGATTTCAGTCAGTCATAAAATTAAATGTTCTGGTTTCAAAAAAAAAAAAAAAAATGAGGACCTGAAAAAAGTTGCATGTGGTTGTGTGCATGTGCTTGTATAGGCCAGAGGTAGCCAGCCATTTGTGTCCCATTGCTCTCAACCTTTCTTTTCTTTTTTGGATAAAAAGACTGCCAGCCACACTTGGCTAAATGTGTGTGCTGGGGATCTGAACTCAGTTCTAGCTGCTTGCTTGGCAGGCACTTTAATGACCTAGCAGCCTCCCTCTATCGACTACACCCTACCTCCCAACCCCAGGATTTTCCCCAGTGCTAAGTTTTGAGGCAGAGTCTCACTAAGTTGTTCTCAGTTGGTCTCAAAACTTGTTCCTAAACCTTGAATACACACTTGACAGGCTGAGAGTTACTATATTAATGTTTACATGGCTTGGCAGTCAGCCTCCTAGGTGCTAGCTTTTTGTAGACCTGCCTTACTTGGATTGGTGGTCTTTATCTTTTTGCCCTTGCTTCTATTCTGTCAAGCGAACAGTACAGCATTAAGTTTGTGTGATGCCACAACATAAATTGAACTCCCTTTATGATTTTAATTATTATTTTTTTTTCTGAAACAAGTTCTTACTATGTGTATTGTTGGCTGGCCTGTAGTTGGATATGTATACTAGTCTAACTTTGAACTCATACTTGCCTGTCAAGTGTCTAGATTAAAGGTCTGCCATTATACCTAGTAAAACTTAGTAATTTTATTTTGTCTTTATTTATTTATTTATTTTTTTTTTGGAGACAAGGTCTCTATGATGCCCTAGCTGGGGTGGAACTTACTATGTAGACTATGCTAGCCTTGAACTCAAATATCTCTTCTGCTTCCAGAATGCTGGGATTAAAGGTGTTTACCACCATGTCCTATTTTAAGAGAAAAGATAGGGTGGTGGTGGTGCAGCCCTTTTAGACCCAGCACTTTGGAGACAGAGTCAGGCGGATCTCTGTTAGTTTGAGCCTAGCCTGATCTGCAGAGAGAATTCTCTGCCTGGAAAAACCAAAAAGAGGAAAAAAGGAACCAGAAAAGCTAGCTGAGAGGCCATAGTGGATATGGCCTTGGGTTTCATTACTCCTTTTCAGTATTGATCTCCTTTGTGGGAAAGGAAGAAAGCTATTTTTGTTGGTGACCTGGGAAAATCATCTTTTCTTTTTGTTTTGTTTGAGACAGACAGGGTTTCTCTGTAACAGCCCTAGCTGGCCTGGAACTCACTTTGTAAATCAATCTGGCTTATAACTCAAGAGTTCTTCCTGCTTCTGCCTCACAAGTGCTGGGATTAAAGGCAAGTGTCATCACTACCCAGCTTATATCTTGCCGAGACTCCCCCCACACCCAATTTTCTGAGATGCTAGATGGAAAGACCTTTGACAGGGCCTCATCTTTGGTAATAAAGTCTGTCCGGTATGGTTAAAGCTTAGTAGGTGGATGGCTAAAATTTGGGACAGAGTTTATGAAACCATGTACCTTTGAGGCCCTTGACTCCTGAAATGATGTGTAACCCACCAGAAAGGGACATGTATTGCTGATACATGCTCTTTTCATTAAGAAAATGGGGCAGGGCTGGAGAGATGGCTCAGTAGTTACGGGCACTGACTGCTTTTCCAGAGGACCCTGATTCAATCCTCAGCACCCACATTATAGCTCATAACTGTAACTCCAGCTCCGGGGCATCTGACACCTTCACACCAGTGCACATAAACTAAATGAAGAAAAAGATTGTTAATCCCAGAGGCAGGCACATCTGTCAGTTAACAGCCTTTTCAGAAGCTGTGCCCCGTTGTGAGTAGAAGGTAGTAAGGGCCAGCTTCCCTAAAGGAACCCCATGACTTAGCAAAGTTGCCTTAGATTTGCTTGCCTACCATGGTTAAGACATGGCTTCCCGCCAGGCCGTGGTGGCGCACCCCTTTAATTCCAGACGTGGGAGGCAGAGGCAGGCGGATCTCTGAGTTTGAGGCCAGCCTGGTCTACAGAGTGAGTGCCAGGACAGCCTCCAAAGCTATAGAGAAACCCTGACTCGAACCCCCCCCCCAAAAAAAAAAAAAAAAGACATGGTTTCCTTCACTAACTTCATGGTTTTTCGAGGCAGGGTTTCTTTGGCTTTGGAAGCTGTCCTGGAACTAGCTTTTGTAGACCAGGCTGGTCTCAAACTCACAGAGATCCATCTGCCTCTGACTCCCAAGTGCTGGGATTAAAGGCATACGCCACCAACGCCCGGTTCCTTCACTAACTTCTAAATTACTTTAGGGCTGGAGTGATGGCACAGTTAACAGCTGGTACTGTTGCCAAGCATCTGAGTTTAGTTCCCAGCACCCACAACCAGCTAGCCCACAAGTACCTGTAATTTAAGCTCCCAGAGATGCAATTTCTGGACTCAGGCACCTGGACTCATTCATAAGTTCGACCCCCCCCCCTTCATATTCATTCATTCATTCATTCATTGGTTTTTGGAGATGGGGTTTGCTCTGTGGCTTTGGAGGCCTTTTTTTTTTTTTTTAAAGATTTATTATGTATACCGGGTCCTCTGGAATAGCAGCCAGTGCTCTTAACCTCTGAGCCACCTCCTCAACCCCCTCTATTTCTTTGTTAAAATTACTTTATGCCTGCTATTGTATGAGTTTCAGACACATGTATATCACAGCATGCATGTGGTGTTCAGAGAAAAACGTGTCACTCTGGTGTGGGTGTGGCCCCAGAATGTTTTTAAGTCAGCCAGGAGTTTAGTACACCTGTATTTACAGAAGAAATGCAGAAGATACTAGAAAGTTGATTTTCTTCTCTTGAGTTAGAACCTTGTGTAAAAGTCTGAACACATTAGATTTAGTGTCTGTTTTTCTCTCTCCATACCCACACTGTATTTTGGGGGGTGGGGTGGGGGATTATTATTTTCTTTTGGAGAGGATCTGATAGGTAGCCCAGATTGTTCTTGAACTCCTGATCCTAGTACTGCTATGGTTGTTATAGGGTGTGTGTGTGTGTGCGCGCGCGCGCGCGCGCGCGCGCGTGTGTGTGTGTGTGTGTGTGTGTGTGTGTGTGTGTGTGTGTGTGTATGTATGTATGTATGTATGTATGTGTGTATGTATTATTTTTTGAAACAGGGTTTCTCTGTAGCTTTGGAGCCTGTCCTGGGACTTCTCTGTAGGCCAGGCTTGGCTTCAGATTATATTGTCAGGTCTGTCTGGAGGAAGTGAGAATGTTGGCCAAGCAGGCCATGACCCTGGAGTTGGAAGTGGGAGATTACCATGAGTAGACTGAGAGGAAGGTCTCACACTGCCGCTGCTTGTTGAGTTATAAGACAGAAGCTTCCGGCAGCAGTTTCTGGGATAAACTAAAAAAGTTTCAGGACTAAGTGGAACTTTAATACGTTAAGAATTGTGAATAAGGCGGGCTGGAGAGATGGCTCAGAGGTTAAGAGCACTGGCTGCTCTTCAGAGGTCCTGAGTTCAATTCCCAGCAATCACATGGTGGCTCACAACCATCTGTAATGAGATCTGGTGCCCTCTTCTGGTGTGCAGATATACATGGAAACAGAATGTTGTATACATAATAAATAAATAAGATCTTAAAAAAGAATTGTGAATAATAAATTAAGAATTGTGGACCTGGTAGTTGAGGCTTGTAAGACCACACAAGTCCAAGGTCAGCCTGGACAATTTACTGAGACCTTGTTTCAAAGGGGCATGGTTCAACCTGGTCTAGCTTAGTTGAAGGTAGAGTGCTGTCTGGCAGTGGGAGGTCCATCTTCAATGCCTAGCATCACCATGTTCCTTCTTCCAACACAATTAGAGTTGAGGGGACTTTGACATCTTCCTCTCCCCCCCCCTCCCCCAGACAGGGCTTCTCTTTTTAGCCATAGCTGTTCTGAAACTAGTGCTGTGGATCAGGCTGGTCTTGAACTCAGAGATCACCTGCCTCTGACTTCCTAGGGCTGGGATTAAAGTAGTTTGCCACCATGCCTGGTTGAGCTTTGACATTTGATTGTCAGACATCTGGGGGACATTACATTGGCAGTGGGCTTCTGGTGGATTCAAATAGAGTAAAACTTGTTCCCTGTTAATGTTTATTTACTGTGTATTTGGATATTGGATAACATTTTACTAATTTGGTGTGGCTAGTCTAAATTCATTCGAAGTGGATCAAGCAGTATGTAGTATTGGTCATAAGTGCTTGTGTTTTGAAGTGTATCTTGGCAGGCTAACATGGATGTAATCCTCTTGTGGAATTGGATCCACCTGTGGGTCCTCCTTGGGACAGGTTTCTTGAGCTTTCATTGACACTCCAGTGGCAGTCTTTCCTCAGTAATCTTGCATCTTCATTTCTGTGTGTCTGCACCTGCTCTTGGAGTTTCATCTCTGTTCATTATTGGCCTCATTTTCTTTTTTGATCTTAGTTCAGTTTTTTTGCTGCATGCAGTCATTTCAGTAGAAGCACTGTAAACGCCTCCCCCATACTTAGCAGTACGTGCTCCCTGCTGGGGATTCCTGCATTGAAAGAGTAAAAACTGGAAGACTGTGTCAAAGGTTTTTTTTTTTTTTTTGTAATCTCAGCAGGAAGGGCCAACAGTTAGTTGGAAAACAAAGGGTAGATAAGCAGCTCATAGTAATCAAAGCTGTAGGGTTGGTGAGCCCCCCCCCCCCACTTTGGACACAAACTTACCATTATCATGTGCATTCATGTATGCTTGTGCATTTGGGGCAGGTGCTTTACTATGGAGCCATATCCCCTGTAGAAGGTGCTAACATGTGTAACATGAGACTGATATTGGTATTTAAACTTCAAGCTGAATATCAGAAAAGCAAAGCAGCTGGCCACTAGGTTTCACCTCTAGCTTAGGCTGAGGGGACTGATCCACGCAGGAGCTCTTCACCAAGTCTCAAACTGCTGCCTCTCCACAGTGTGGCTGGAGAACAAATACCTCTCTTGAGACCTTGCTTCTGTTTTATATACTTCCCTAATGTTGGGATTAAAGGTGTGAGCTATAATTCTCTTTTAGACTGCTTCTTGCATGGCCTTGGACTCACCGACAGACATATGTCTATCTCTTAATCCTGAGTCCTAGGATTAGAGGTGTGTACCACCACCTCCTAGCTTCTGGCTGCTGGGATTAAAGGTGTGCGCCTGGTTTCTTTTTTTCTTTTTCTTTTCTTCCGGAGACAGGGTTTCTTTGTGGCTTTGGAGGCTGTCCTGGAACTAGCTCTTGTCGACCAGGTTGGTCTTGAACTCACAGAGATCTGCCTGCCTCTGCCTCCTGAGTGCTGGGATTAAAGGCTTGCACCACCACTGCCCAGCTTGGTGCTTGGCTTCAATGGCCTGTGGCTGACTTTGCTTTCTGAATCCTCATGCAGGTTTTAATCATAAGCAGTATATCACCACAAGCATGAAAAGGTGCTTAAGTACAAGGACAGAAGATCTAGCCTTTCTTTTGTTATTTTGACATAGAGTCCAGAGTAGCACAGGAGGAGCTTGAAGTCCTTGCCGAGGTTTTACCTCTGGAGTGGATGGGATTTAAGAGCTGTGTTCCTCTGGTGTGCAGAGTTGTTTCTGAAACTGATAGTTCAAAATGAAAAGTGGTTCCACCTCTGGCTGTTGAGCTGAAATTTAATGTTTTGGGTGGAACCTAGGGCCTTAAATATTGTAGTCAAACAACCTTCTTCTAGTCAAGTACCTTGCCACCTGGGCAGTGACACCCCCACCCCCCAGTCAAGAATCATTTGTTTATATATTCATATTATCCTTGAACTCGACTTTGTAAAGGATAGCTTCAGCTCCCCCTTCTCTACTGCAGTGCTGGAATTACAGGTCATGAGTTGCTGGGAATCGAACCCAGGGCTTTGTTCAAGCATCTGCCCTCTGAATTCCATCTTCATCCCAGGTCTTGAATATCTGTCACAGTCTACCTGGTAGCTGGGATTATAGGTCTGCACTACTAGTCCCTGCTATGATGGAGAAGCTTCTACTAAAGACTTTGTTTAGCAATCCACCTGCCTCTGGAAGAATCTTCCAGACCAGGAAGGTTGGGTGCAGCTGCCGCCTTCAGGGGACTCGCAGGAATGTCCTTTTTTGGGGGAGGGGAGAGATGGTCTCACTGTGTACCTTTGGCTGCCTCCAATTTACAGAGAGCCACCTGTGACCCCATGCTGGGATGAATGGTGTGGGTCACCATACCTAGCTTCTAGCAATGTCTTAAATGGTCACAGTTTGGCTATGTGGGTGCTTTGGTACCTGAAGAGAAGTCAGATGCTCACTAAACCTAAAGATGCCTCATCCACAGAGACTCGGGATGGAAGGAAAGGAAGGGCATGAATATTTTGACTCATTTGTCAGGTATTTTTCAGGATATGCTTGTTTTGGTTTATTTTTTGGTGATACCAGGCAAATGTTCTCCCATTAAGTTGGATACCTCCAAGTAGGAATATGACAGGTACCAAGAGGAATTGTTTGACTGGGAAAATGATTAATTTATTTATATATTTCAAAATTATTTTTGAGATAAGATCTCACCATGTAATTGTAGCTGGCTTAGAACACAGTGATCTGCCTGCTTCTTCCTCCCCAGTGCTGGAATTAAAATGCGTACCACTGTGCCTTTTTTTTTTTTTTTTTGGTTTTTCCCCTCCCCCACTATGCCTGGTTTTAAAAAAATGTTGCTAACTTGTAATTCCTAAGCTTTTACAGTATGATATGGTTGTGCCGTTCTTGTAGAAATATTTGTCAGCAGGAAGGAAAATACTTGTTTTGGTCATCTCCATCATTTTATTTTTTGAGACAGACTCATTATCTAGCCTTTGCTGGCCTAGGTCTTGCTATGTAGAATAGGCTGACTTCAAACTCAGATCCTCCTGCCCCTGCTTCCTGGGCACTGGGGTTAAAGGTGTGCACCACCTCACACTCCAAATTGGTTTACATTTTTGGTAGGGCAAATGGGTTTTTGTTTGCTAGTATTGATGCTTGTTTAGAATTGAAAGGTAGTTTTAAAGTTAAGTGTTGGCAGGCAGTGGTAGCAAACAACCTTTAGTTCCACCGCAGAGGAAGCTGGATCTGAGTTTGAGGTCAGCCTGGTCTATAGATCTATTTCTAGAACAACCAGGGCTTACACAGAGAAACCCTGACAAAAACCAAATCAATCCAAAAGATATTTTTTCATTTGTTTTCTCAGACAGGGTCACGTGTATCTCCTGTTGGCCACAAACCTATGTGTCAGGCTATGCTCTTAAAGTCCCTGATCCTCTCCTACCACACCCAACTTGATATAACAAGTTGGGAGAGCTCTTAAACTTGGGTGATGTCCTCTGGCTTTTTTTGTAACTCCTACTTCTCATACCTGACAATAGTCAGTACATTTAGTGATTGTGTTTTTAATTTCACAGTTGACTTAGTAGAGTTCCTTGTGGCTGGTATTGCCTAGTATATTATTACACTTGTGAGTCTGTCTTGATTGAGAAGAGGGTGGCCCAGAGGACCATGCTGAAGAGAGTGGAGCTGGAGATGTTTGGAAGAGCCATAGGCACTACTTGTGCATAATTTCTTTGCTTGTTGGTGGGTGTAACAACATTGCAGCAATCGAGGTAGAATAAAGAAACATGCTCAGGAGTGTTCATGTTCTATTTCAGACAAGCTGCTCAGCATCCAAGTAGCTATTTTGCACAGTCATGTGCCCGTTTGCTGGGTTAGGCTTCCATTTGGGACTCAGTATTCTATAAGGAAAGAGAGATGGTGAGAGGAGGCTTTGAGCCCCTTTCAGTGAGGAAAACAGGCAGATCTGAGAAGATGAAGGCAAAGAGATTTGGGCATTCAGGAGAGCTCTCAAAGTACAGGTGGGACTGTGAGGCTTAGGTTCTGAGTTCCTGAGCTTACACTGGGTGATTTCAAGTGATAGGTAGGACAGAAGTGGGAATGAGTGAGTGAGTGAGTGAGTGAGTGAGTCAAGGCTGTGGAGAAATAGTTAACTGTCATTGATCTTAAATCAGTGTCCATTTCAAGGGGTTTTGTGGTTGACAAGTTGGCAGCTCTAGCAGTGTCAGGCTTTTTTTTTTTTTTTAAACTCAAGGGGTATTCTTCATCTAAGATGAACAGCATTTGTTGCGGGGTGGGGTGAAGGTGCAGGTGCACCCCTTCAATCCCAGCACTCAAGAGGCAGAGACAAGTTGATCTGTGATGGAGGCCAGCCTCCAAAAGCTACACAGAGAAACCCTGTCTCAGCTCCCCTAAATGCTGCTTCACATCCTTTGCCGCTACAACCCTGTGCCACTTAATGAGGTAGCCAGGTGGAGGTGTTGGCTCTCCTGCTTTCTTTTTACTGAGCAGCCCTTTTGGTTTCTGGTAGACTATTGATTGTGCTGTTTGGTTGTGTGAGAGTTGATTGCCTCTTTAGCCACTAAGTTAGTGGAGCTATCCATATTTTGCTAACAATCCTTCCTACTTATAAGTAGGAAGGAAATCTTTTATAAAAGGGTGCTCACTGCTTTGTCTTGTAATTTTACTGGATTAAATACCCACCTCCAACCCCACCCCCACCCCTGCTTTTTGAGACAAGGTCTGTTTGTAACCCTCTCCATCCTGGAACACGCTATGTAGACTATATTGACCTCGAACTCAGAGTTCCCAAGTGCCTCCCAAGTGCTGGGATCAAACGCCTGTACCTTGATATCCGGCCTACCTAATTTTTTGTTAGCATTTTCTTGAAAATGTTACCACCTACAGGCAAATTATTTTACTTTTTTAAAAAAAATTTATGTTTTACTTTCCAGTCCCAGTTCCACCTTCCTCCTCTCTTCCGGCTCCCCCTCTCCCCCACCTCCCTACCTCAGAAAGAGTAAGGCCTCCCCTAGAAGTCTACTAAGTCTGTCAGGACCAAGACACCCCCCCACACACACCTGGTGTCTAGGCTGAGTCCATATAGAATGGGCTCCACTAAGTCAGTTTGTGCATTAGTGTTAGATCTTGAACCCACTGCCAGTGGCCTCATATATTGTCCCAGTCACACCATTGTCACCTATATTAAGGGAGTCTAGTTTGGTCTTATGCAGGTTCCCGATTTGTCAAACCCCTGTCAGTGATCTCTCACTAGCTCGGGTCAGCTGATTCTGTGGGTTTCCCCATCACGGTCTTGACTTCTTTGTTCATATTATCGCTCCTTCCTCACTTCAGTTGTATTTCAGGAGCTTGGCCCATTGGTTAGTTGTGGATTTCTGCATCTGCTTCCATCTATTTCTGGAAGAGATTTCTTGCTTCTCTGGGGCTGTGGATTGTAGGCTGGGTATCTTCTGTTTTATGTCTGGTATCCATTTATGAGTAAGTACATACTATATTTGTCTTTCTGGTTCTGGGTTACCTTGGGGTAGTTCTGTCCATTTGCCAGCAAAAATGGATAAAGAAAATGTGGTAATGTAACTGTACCACATTTTCTTTATCCATTTTTCAGTTGAGGGGCATCTAGGCTGTTTCCAAGATCTGGCTATTACAAATAGTGTTTCTATGAACATAGTTGACACAGGCAAATTCTTGTTTCTTTTTCTGAGGTCCCACCTCTTTGACTTCTTAGGACATGCATGCGTGTGCTCTCCCCTACCCCCCCCCCAGTTTTTGCAACAGCTTTTAATTTTTGTTTTTTAAAGATTTACTTGATATGTATGAATTTTTTGCCTGCCTGCATTAATGTAAGCAACGTGTGTGCCTGTTTGATGCCCTGGAATGGGATTACAAATGATTGTGAGCTACCTACCATGTGTGAGGGTCCTGGGAATTAAACCTGGCAACAGGCACTTTTTTTCTTTTTTCTTTTTCATATATATATATATATATATATATATATATTATATATATATATATCATTTGCATTGGTGTTTTTGCCTACATGTATGTCTGTCTGTGTGAGGATGACAGATCTTGGAATTATAGTTGTTAGCTGTCATGTAGGTGCTGGGAATTGAACCTGGGTCCTCTGGAAGAGCAGAGAGATCTCCAGCCCCTAAAATTAAAAAAAAAAAAAAAAAAAAGTTTCCCCCCAGACAGGGTTTCTCACATTGGTGACCAAATCCAGGGCTTCGAACTTGCTAGACAAGCTCTGTACTATTGAACACATCTCCAGTCTTTATTTTTATATTATTTGATAGTTTTGTATGTGTTTGAGGCAGTGTCTTCATTGTGCATCCAGGGTACAGAACTCTGAAGGATAGGATAATGGGTGTTTGTCACCAATGGTACTTGTTGTAGTGAAAGATTTTGATTTTCCATTCTGCATGTCAAAATGGTTTACAAGCCTCATGGTCTCCCCCCCCCCCTTCTGAAGATGAGTGGGAATTTTTCTTGTTTTCCTTCCTGAGGGTGATAGCTTTTGAGGAATCACCTTTCCTGTAGGGCTCTCAGCAGTAGCTGCTGGGCTCTTCTGCCTAAAAACAGTAGTTAGAATCAGTCTATACACGTTGAATATGAATTGCACAATGAGTGTATATTTCCAGCAGGATGAAGAGGTGGAGGCAGGTGGATGGATCTCTTGAGTTTTCGGCCAGCCTGGTTTACAAAGAGTTCAGGGCAGCCAGGGCTACACAGAGAAACCCTGTCTCGAAAAAACCAAACCAAAAACCCCTCCTGGGGCTGGAGAAAATGGCCCAGAGGTTAAAAGCACTGGCTGCTCTTCCAGAGGACTGGGGTTCATTTCTCAGCCACCACATGGTAGGTGGCAATTTTCTGTAATTTCAGTTCCAGGAGACCTGACACTCTCACATCTCTCACAGATATACATACATACATGCAAGTCAAACACCAGTGCACGTTAAAAAAAAAATAAATAAAAAGAGGGATCATTAAAAAGTTAAGAAAAAGGGAGTTGTTTCTCAATTTGGAAGGTAGAGGTATACAAATGGGGTATTTGGGGTTTGGAAAAATGGCTCAGTTGATATCCTAGTACTGTGATTAAAGGGTGGCATTATGCCATGTTTTATTTTTGTGGGCATGTGTAGAGGACATCGGGGTATGTAGACTGTTGTAGATACTGGGAAGCAAACTCTGAAAGAGCAAGAGCTCTTTCTTAATCCTGGACCCTTATCTCTCTGGAGAGTGATTAAGTGATTTACAGTGTTACAGCAAGACCACATACTAGAGGTAGTTAGAAGCTGAATGAGTTCCATTGTGCTGCTCTAAGGAGACCAGGTGTAATCCACAGGTGAAGGAAACTGTGCTCTCTTCCTGGCTGAAGGCACAGTCTGAAGGATGGCATTAGAGAAGTGTTGTGTTGGTTTGGTAGTTGGATACTGGACAGAGTAGTTATATGACTGACTGGTCAAGTATGTTCCTAATTAACTGCATGCAAGGACTGCTGCCATTCCCATGAAAGAGGGCTGAGGAAGGGTGCTTCTCAGGGCAGGGATTGTGTTCTTCCTTGCTATCTTACCTAATTCCTGGTGCAGGAACTCATCAGAGGAGAGAAGTAACCAAATCTCCCCAAGTGCATTGTGGTCTAAGAAAGCAGATGTAGCCAGTCCTTAGGTCAAGAGGTACCTGATCTCTGCCTCAGAGCCTAGTGACCTTTTTTCATAGTTGGAGGCTATTAGGTCATTTCCAAGCATTCTTTTCTATATAATTTTTTTTTTTTTTTTTTGAGAATGACACTCCCTCTTTCCCCACAGGACAAGCTTTCTCTATCTCTGTACTGGAATTTGCTCTGCAGACCAGGCTGGTATCTTAACTGAGAGATCCTATTGCCTCTCTCTGCCTCCGCCTCCCAAGTGCTGGGAGTGCACCACTACCCTGCTGGAAATGACCTCCCGCCACTCCCCCCTGCTCCATTTTCTCTGTTTAACAGCTCTGGCTGTCCTGGAACTCCACTTTGTAGACTATATTGGCCTGAAACTCAGAGATCCATTTTCCTCTGCTAGCTGGGCTTTTAGGTGTGAGCTACCACTATCCAGCTGGGAATGATTCTTGAACAGTTTCTGCATAAGGTCCTGCCCTACACATACAAGCCAGTGGCTGGCTACCAGAAGTTCTTTCTGAGTCAGTGATGCTAAGAAGGAACTACCTCTCACCCGTTCTCTCACTTTTCACTGTGATTGGGTAGTGTTACGGACTGTAATTTTTTTTTTTTTTTTTTTTTTTAAACAGGATTTGTTCCAACAATCTGTTAAAACATGGTGGATTACTATGAAGTTCTGGGCGTGCAGAGACATGCCTCACCTGAGGACATTAAAAAGGCGTAAGTATTTTCATTTCTGAAATGATATTCTGTACCATGGTCCATTGGTAATTGGATAGTGTAGCTTGTGTCATCTACTAAACCCTTTATTTTGGTTTCCTTTTTAAAAAGTAAAATTGTTTTCTGTGAATGTTTTAAAAGAATGTGGTTGGCACTTAGGAAGTTGACCTCACATGCATGTACACACATAAGGGTGAGAAAAGAAAAACTTGATAACAGACTCTTGTTAAAATAAGAACATCTGTATAGCTGGGCATTTGTGGCACACAACTTTAATCCCAGCAATCGGGCGGCAGAGGCAGGCAGATCTCTGTGAATTCGAGGCCAGCCTGGTCTACAGAGCGAGTGCCATGATGATAGGCTCCAAAGCTATACAGAGAAACCCTGTCTTGAAAAACCAAAAAAAGAAAAAAAATAAGTCTGTCTTTGCTTGCTAGAGGCCCTGGGTTTCATCCCCACTTCCTGGTACCATCTATCTTTACTCTTTGACACTTTATTGTGGCCACTTCCCCGCCTCAATTCCAACTCAGGTCTGTTGTTTCTACTGAACTGTATCTGAAACACTTCACCATGATTTGTTTTAAATGTTGGTGTGTAGTATCAGTTGAGTCTTGGCGCTCTGGTTTATTTCTGTTGTTGTGATGAAAAATATCACAGTAGAAAGAAACAGTAGGAAGTCCCCCCCCCCCCATATAGACAAGCCTGGTGGTGGTGGTTGTGGTAACCCCCCTTTAGTCTCAGCATTTGAGACAGGTGGATCTCTGAGTTTGAGGCCAACATGGTCTATAGAGTGAGTTCCAGGACAGCCAAGGCTACACAGAGAGACCCTGTCTTAAATAAAACAGACAAATAAAATAAACAGAGGAGCAAAGTCATAGTCCATCGTTGTGGGAAAGATACAGCAGGGTCCATAGTTCTGTGTTCTTGCCTGTGTCCAGCTTGATTTCTCTGCAGTTTAGGACTCTTGTGTGTGGAAGGCTGCTGCCCCTAGTATTCCCATGTCAATTAAATTATTAGAACAGCACTCCACTGAAGCTTTTATGTAAGTTGTGCTATGACCAATAAAAACACAGGAGTTAGACATTGGGGTAAAAACCTGATAAAATAAAATCGACAGAGATGACCAGCTGACCTGCACCCCACACTTCCAGATAGAAAAGAGGGTAAAAATATCCAAGTTCCTTCTTTTTCCTGTGCATCTGTGTTCCTGCCTTTTTTCTTTGGCTAATTGCAGTCAGTTAGTGGCTCACTCTGCCCCCTAATTCAAGTTAACTTTATTCAGTGTCATCACATATTCTGCAACATTTCTCCCATTGTCTAAATAGAAAGGAAAGGTGTAGATGGAAGTTTCTGTTCTGCCCAGTCCTGTAGCCATTCAGTCCCAAATAAACACACCAAGGCTTATATTAATTATAAACTGTTTGGTCTATGGCTCAGGCTTATTAGTAATAACTCTTAGTTTTAAATTAATTCATAAATCTTACCTATGTTTAGCCATGTGGATTTGGTGCCTTTTCTCAGTAAGGCATTCTCATCTTGCTTCCTTTGTGTCTGGCTGGTTTGACTGGTCCCTGTATGTCTCTCTGCCTTTCCTCTTCCCAGAGTTCTCCTAGTCTGGTACCCTGCCTATACTTCTGTGTGGCTACTGGCCACTCAGTGTTTTATTAAACCAATATGAGCAGTTTACAGTGAACAAGAGCATTATCCCACATCAGAAAGGTTTTAGCCTCTAAAATTGTATGTATACAAGAAGAACAATTATCAGATAAGAATTACATTCACAATGTCTAGTCCATTTGCATTTGGCAAATTTGGAGAAAATGCCCTTACCAATGTTTTATACCTAGACCACTTTCTATCATATTGTATTACCAGCCTTTCCTTAAAATAATTTATTTATTTATTTATTTATTTATTTATTTATTTATTTATTTATTTTGTATGCAACATTCTGCACACCAGAAGAGGGCACCAGATCTCATTGAAGGTGGCTGTGAGCCACCATGTGATTGCTGGGAATTGAACTCAGGACCTCTGGAAGAGCAGTCAGTGCTCTTAACCTCTGAGCCATCTCTCCAGCCCCCCTAAAATATTCTTTTAGACCTTAAAATATTTAAACTTTTTTTTTTTAAATGTCTCTCAACCTTATAAACTTTACATCTCAGCTGGGCGTTGGTGGCACACGCCTTTAGTCCCAGCACTTGGGAGGCAGAGGCAGGCGGATCTGTGAGTTGGAGACCAGCCTGGTCCACAAGAGCTAGTTCCAGGACAGCCTCCAAAGCCACAGAGAAAACCCTATCTTGAAAGCAAAACAAACAAAAAACAAAAACCCCCATAACTTTACATCTCTTTTTTAAAGTTTCTTTTTTGAATTTGGTAACAAGGAAAATAGTATTAACTACCTAGTTTTCAACCCCGTAAGAGACCCAAGAAGGATAAAATATTACCTGAGTAAACAGGAACTGCAGAGGAAAACAACTTCCCAAACTATAGAAATGACAGAAACAGCTGGCTGCCTGGACAATCCTCCCAAGGTTCCTCTGCAACGTTGGGGCATCCATCTTTGGCCTATTGGCCTAGAATATCTATCTGACAGATTTCTGTGAGGCAGAAATTTGGAAGGACTATCGTGCCTTATGTTGGCAAAGTTCAGCAGCCACCTTCGTTGGCCAGGGCTGTTTCTCGCCGAGAGGCTAACTACCACAATGAAAGCAAACATCATATGGAGGTTCTTTGCTCATCCCCCCTTTTGAAGTAAATTGGTGCTGCCAGGAGCAGACGTGTCTCACATGAAAAGCCTTATGTTATTAAAACATTTTAAATGCCATATTCTGTAGACCTCTGAAGTGTTTGAAGACCATCTATCTAAAATATGCATCTGTTTGGTTTTGAAAACATGCCCAGCATGGCTACAAAGTTGATTGTTAACGGATTACTAAAACCTGCATTTCTTTGGGTGGGGGTGGGGGTGGGTTCTTTCTCTGTAACAGTCCTGGCCTGGAACTCACCGAGATCCTCCTGCCTCTGCCTCCCAAGTGCTGGGATTAAAGTTGTGTGCCACCCTCTCAGGCTGGACCATCTTAACTAACTTCCTTGAAATTGTCTGAGCAGTTTGTAGTCCAATGCTGATCTTGGGGTGATGTTTGTCAGCTTAGTGGTGTTATCTCAGTCTAGGTGGATTCATTGTGACAGGGCCTCATGACATCTTGTACACCTCAAATGTCATTGCCAGGAATGGTCACGATTCACTGCAGAAAACTTAAACATTTTAAATTTAATGTGCATCAGATCTCCAAAAGGTTAAAGAATCACAATTTATTACATAACATCCGGTGTACACAAATTTAGTTCCTAGTTACCTGATTCATACTCAAGCCGGAAAATGTGTACAGGAAGCTAGATGAAGGTTATTTCTAGAATTAGTACTCTATATGACCATTAATGTCATTATATATTAAGGATATATATATTAAGGATACAAACATATATATCCTTAAATTATTTGAGATAATATTTGTACCTTAAAAGTTTTAAAGAGCCAAAATAAAACCAAAGGATTCTGAGATTGGTGGCAATAGAATAGTCCTTTTTTTGTTTTGTTTTGCTTTTTGAGACAGGGTTTCTCTGTGTAACAGTTCTAACTGTCCTGGAACTTTGAAGACCAGACCACGCTGGCCTTGAACTCAGAAGTCTGTTTCTGCTACATTGCTAGGATTGTACATTCTGCTACAGTGCTAGGATTAAAGTCGGGCACTACCACCGGACCTCCTTTTTGTTTTTTTCTGCCCCGTACCATGAGACATGAGACAGATTTTGCATTTTTCTTTAACAAGCATGCTTGGGTTTATATTAGAGACAGAGAGAGCCACACTCCAACTCTAAAAGCCAGCTTTAGTTTTTAATTGTATTGGAACCACAAAAGGACCATTTGCTTTATATGTCTGTAGAGAACAGCAGATAAAAACTTTGGGTGAAATTCTACCATATTGGAGGTGAGCTATACTATTAGGCCAGTTTGCTGTTTTTCTTGGGACAGTTTTTTCTTAGTGGTCTGATTTTTTTTTTTTGGAAGGTTTTTCGAGACAGGGTTTCTCTGTGTACTCTGTGTAGCTTTGGAGCCTATCCTGGCACTCTCTCTGGAGACCAGGCTGGACTCAACTCACAGAGATCTGCCTGCCTCTGCCTCCCGAGTGCTGGGATTACAGGCGTGCGCCACCAACGCCTGGCTGGTCTTAGATTCTTTAGTTGGATGGAGTCCCTTTTTTGGCAAGTTATGTCTTTGTTAAAGCAAAAAAAAATTTTTTTGTTTTTTTTTTGGCAACAGAAAAAGTCGTCCTTCTGTCCCGTTCTCCCCCCCACCCCCCCAACTCATAGAGATCTGCCTGCCCTGCATCCCTGGTGCTGGGATTAAAGGCCTGTACCACCACCAGGCAATTTCTGCTGGGTCTTTAGTTTTTTCCTCCATGTGGCAATAATATCCATTCCAAAATACTATCTTCTTGTTGCATAATAATTCTTGTGGGATAATGTGTAGAAGGTAAAATAACCAAGCTCTGGGTTCAAGTGATCCACATGTTCATTCTTTAATTTCTTTTCTACCAAAGCCAATTATCTCTCAGCCTTAGCTGATAGTTATCTAGGAGTATTTAAGTCCTTATCACCTTGTAAGGTTTGAAATAAATTACTTAGTTATTGAATTTTAATCTAATGGTGGGCTATGGCCAGTTAATCTCCCAGCAATATTTGAAAACAATTAAGAGTGCTAAGATAGTTTTATTTATTTATTTATTTTAATGATTTATTTTTTATTTTATGCTCATTGGCATTCTGTGGTGTGTCTGTGTGAAGGTATCAGATACTCTGGAACTGGGGTTATAGACAGTTGTGACCTGCCATGTGGGTGCTGGGAATTGAAACCCAGGTCCTTTGGAAGAACAGCCAGTGCTCTTAACCACTGAGCCATCTCTCCAGCCCCCCCCCTTTTTTTTTTTTTTCTTTTTTCTTTTTTTTTTTTTTTTTTTTTTTTTTGGTTTTTTGAGACAGAGTTTCTCTGTGTAGCTTTGGAACCTATCCTGGCACTCGCTCTGGAAACCAGGCTGGCTTCGAACTCACAGAGATCTGCCTGCCTCTGCCTCCCGAGTGTTGGGATTAAAGGCGTGCGCCACCAACGCCCGGCTTACCCTTGTCTTTTGAATCAGAGTCTCAGTGTCTATAGCCCTATGTGTCTGGAGCTCACTATGTAGAATGTAGGTCACGTGTTCTCAAGGCACAGACCCTTCTATGTCTGCCTCCTAGTGCTTGGGATTAAGGGTGTGTACTACCACACCCAGCTGTTAGTTACTAAAGTTCTGTGGACTTCATATGTGCTCAGTATTCACCCATTTCATCTTTCAAGGTATCGGAAACAGGCACTTAAATGGCATCCAGACAAAAATCCTGAAAATAAAGAAGAGGCAGAGCGGAAATTCAAACAAGTAGCTGAGGCATATGAGGTGTTATCAGATGGTAAGTAAACCTGAGCTTGTGAAGGGTTCTTAAGAGGGAGTCAGGATAGGCCTTTGCAGAGATAGCAGAATACAGACACAGGATGTGTTTACTCCCAGCTAGAGTGCTCCTCCCTCCCAAAGGCTTTCATTTTCTTGATGACCTTGCATCTGGTACAGTTAACCACTAGTGCTGAGGAGCTATAGGCTCTGAAAAGTTTTACTAGGGCTGGAGTTGAGAGGTTTCAGCTCCTGAATGTCTTGGCTTTATCTCCATTTTTCTACTGCAGCAGGACCTTATTAATGGGAGTTTACTACTTGGATAAGGAAATCAAACATTCTGCTCCAGTTTAGTCTTTGATTAGGCACTAATTAGGTGCCTTTGTGAAGATGGGTGAAGGATTTAGCTGTCAACTAGAGGCAGACTTCAAGTTTGAGTTTGTGTAAAGGAAAGATTTTGCATCTACAGGGCTGGGGCAGTGCCAGAGACTGGAAAAGTACTGCCCACATCCTAAGTGCTGTCCTGCTGGGTGGCCTGGCATGAGTCAAGGCAGAGGCTTGACTTTAAAAGGTTAGGTACTGAGTCACTGACCACAGGAAATAACAAATAGGTTACTATCTTTAAGAATGTGTTTCTAGACAGAACCTGAGGTAAAACTCACTGAGCCAGATTATTGGCATACAACCCCTTGCATAATCTATACTTTGTCATGTCCCCTTTTCCCCACCTTTAAAGGCAATCTTGGAAACCTCACAAGTTTGTTTGTTTTACTTAAGATGCTGATAGCTGAAATCCTACAAATGTGGCAAGGCCTTAACTGTTGGGACTTTTGAGGTCCAGTGGCTGCAGCCTGGGCCTCAGCTTGTGTCACTGTTCTTACAAGGACTCTTTTATTCAAAATGGGGTTGTTTGTTATTTTGTTTCCCCTATTGTAGAAGGAGATTGTTGGGGAAACAGAAGGATGTATACAGGTGGCAGCAGGGCCTTCTGGATACCAGCACAGTACCTCTGAGGTGCACAGGCAGTCTCCTTTATGGAGTGCTAACCCGCTTTCCACTCTACCCTTAACTTCCTCTGGACTTTGTAGGAAGTCAGCTTTAAGCATTTGTAGCACTTAAAATAAGTTTGCCAACTGGCCTTTCAGGAGAGAGGGGAGAGAGTTAAGTAAGACTACCTCTTTTCTTTTAAAGTCAGGGTCTCCCAACTCTGGACCTAGATTTAAAATTTGGGAAATACTGACTGATATTTGAAGGTTTGAAAGAATTTGTCCATAATGATTGTTTTTCTCAAATTTAAAGCAAAAAAGCGGGACATCTATGACAAATACGGCAAAGAAGGATTAAATTCTGGAGGAGGAGGTATGTCTATGAATTATCTCTTTGGGGACAGAGGTCTTAACAAGCCATCTGTGTTTGTTGAGTTCATATGATTAGTACCTGTTAGTCAGTACAGATTAGCCTAGAAAGTGGTAAATTTGGGTAGACATGGAGAAATGCTTATAGTCTTAGCACCTTGGGAGGCTGAGGCAGGAAAGTGCTGTGAATTGAGATCCTGCCTGGTGGGTTTCACACCCTGTATGATTATAGTCCTTGTGTGCCAGGTCTTGCCTCCTTAAAGAAATAAAAAAAATAAAACAAATAAAAAGACCGGAACCAAAAGAGATTTAGACAGGAACTTTGAGAGTTCAAGGCCAGCCTGCTTCCTTTGTATAGTGAGACCTGTTTAAAAAGGTGGTGCTGGGGGCCACATGTTTGTCAAGTTAGGATGTTTATTTATGTTGAGGTATTTGTGGTGAACCTATTTGGGTTTAAACTGATAAAAATGGTGCTGCTTCATCATGGTCCTTAGAATTCTTTCTGTGACCTAATGTGACATGTTGTATGTAAAGAGAAATTATAGTGAATGTATTATCGACTTTCATAAGCCTTTATAATCAGTGACAAAAACAGAGGGCAATGATATAATCACGCTTTGGAGATGCAAACAGGACTGTAGACAGATTGGGAGAGAAATAGGGCTAGAGATCTGAGCACTCATGGCCAGTGCTATATGCAAGTGCATCTAACATAAAGAAGGCTATGGCTTTTAGAATCCCAGATGTGTGGAATATGTTCTCTTTTAGCCCATGAAGCATACAATGATTTATAAATAAACATTGCTTAGAAATGCCAGAATTGATAGGCTAAACATACTTTACTGTGCTTGTACAGGTGGAAGTCATTTTGACAGTCCATTTGAGTTTGGCTTCACATTCCGGAATCCAGATGATGTCTTCAGGGAATTTTTTGGTGGAAGGGACCCATTTTCATTTGACTTCTTTGGTAAGTGACTACTTTTGTCTGGCCTGGTGAGGGCTTGTGGTTGTGGTGCCCTTTGCATTTAACACTGTGTCGTATTACTAACCTTTATCTTTACAGACCAGTGGAATCATCACATATTTTCTGCCAACCTTTTCAGAACTTTCGAATTTGTGACTTCAGAAATAAAAGAATTTGGTGTATTTTTCCCCTCTTCCATGTGTATTGTTCTATCCTAGTTTTGGGGACAGGACAGGATGTTGGAAATCTGATCTTAAAATGTTTTATCTTTTAAGAATTTTTATTTCTTGCTTTTGGTACTGAGGATTTGAACCCGGGATCTTGGATATACTGACATTTTCTAGCACTGATATACCAGCACTCCAAAAGTTAGTTATGTGTGTATTTGTGAGTTTGTGAAATTCACTAAGCATCATAGATGCTGTTCAGAACATACAGGTTCCATAAACAATACCCTTTTCTGTTACTGCAGCCCACTTAGAGTTGTGAAGAGAGTATGCATCTAGAGCAAGGCAGGCGGGAGTCAGGAGGGTGAGGGTGATGTTGTTAAGGGATATATGGTCTTGAGTGATTAGTTGTTGGATTGTGGGGAAATAAAACCTCCCATCTCTTGCCTTTGGTTTGATGTTCGACCGTAGACTCTTAGAGGGTTTGTGCACAGGTGCCTTTTCCACATTTTTATTGTCAGTTACTAGGGATGTTTCATATTGCTGAGACCTATTTGAGTGTTTGACCTGGGAGGTTGGGTTGAACGTGCTGTTGCTGCATCTTTTTGTCCGGGTGCACTGAGAGGGAAACACATCCTGTGTGGCTGAAGAGACTCGAGCATCACCAGCACTTCCCCATGAGGAAAAAAGACAATTGTGTCTGCCAGTAATACCAGAGGGAGACAGGTGGGAGCCCTGAATGTCATGATGTTATGGGTATGAAGAGGAACACGTCACCCTGGATCTGGTAGGTCTTAGACTGCGCATGGTGTGATACCGTAGTTAATCTCAATGCAGGTGTGTGTGTGGGTGTGTGTGGGTATGTGTGGGTGTATGTGTGTGTATGTGTTCGTTCGTTCCTTTTTAAGTGAACTTTAGTGCCTCTCCTTGAGAAAAAGAATCTGACACGCTAGCCTTTGGACAGTTTTTCCTATAGAATAAAGCTCTTTTTTGGGGTGGGGGTGTTGTTGGTTTGTTTGTTTGTTTTTTGAGACAGGTTTTCTCTGTATTTGGAATCTGCCCCGGAACGTACTCTGTAGACCAGGCTGGCCTCTAACTCAGATCTGCCTGCCTCTGCCTCCCCAGTGCTAGGATTAAAGGCATGTACCGTCACCAACTGGCTTGGAAGAAAGCTTTCAATTAGATAAGCTTAAGTTTTTATCAGTAGTGCAAGAATGTACTAGGCTTGCTGAGATCTGCTCAATCTCAGGTATGGCTCAGGTAGGCACTCCCTCCCTGCATTGCCGTGATGAGTATGGCAGTGATACTTCTTCAATCCATTCTTGTAGGTCTTCTAGGGGACTTCCATTTTCAGGCAGTAAGGATTTTCGCACAGGAAAAGAAGCTGCTCCATGGCTACTACGTGTATGAGGTGACCGTGCAACCTGCTGGTGGTATGTGGAGTGTAGACTGGGTCCTTCATGCAGGGCTGGGGGACCTAGTGCATGGTCAGCAGCGTCCAGAGCCCTTGTAAACCCTTCCTTTCTTTCTTTTTTGGGGGTCGGGTTTAGAGACAGGGTTTCTCTGTGGCTTTGGAGGCTGTCCTGGAACTAGCTCTTGTAGACCAGGCTGGTCTCACAGAGATCTGTCTGCCTCTGCCTCCTGAGTGAGTGCTGGGACTAAAGACATAAGCCACCACTGTCTGGCCCCTATCCATTTTTCTGTCTCTCAAAAAGTGATTTTTAAAGATTTTGTTTTAAAACATAGTCCAGGCTGTCTCTGTATTCCTGGTCAGCTTTCCAAGTGCTGGGATCACACAATGACCTGTTGTAAGGCATTGTTGAGCCACACACTGTGCTCAATATTTTCAGGTCTTTTACCTTAGTTATGAGATGGGGTCCTCATATTCAAAGACCTGGAGCAGGAAGATGCTCTGGGATCTGCAGAAGCTGAAATACTTCCTGTGATGAGCCACTTTTTCAGGAAGGCCTGTCCCCTATAGGCAGTTTCCACAAGGTGCTCAGCAGTGGAGGGGGATGTAAATGGAATGTTGAAGCTACCTGGCCTTTACATTTCCCAGAATATGGATCTCACCCACATAGGAGCCTTTCTTGAAATGTTGATTGAAAACAGGATGTGTATGAATTTGAATTAGGATGATCTCTTCATGTGTTTACTCACTCAGAACAGCATTACTTGTGTCCTGGTTATGTAATCCTGGTAGTGTAAGACCGACAAGTACCCAGCTGTGGGCTTTTGATTTTTATTAGTCATGGCAGGAAGTATCTCTTAGAGAACTGTGTGGGTTTAACACCACATTTTATTTTTGTTCTCACTTTGGAATGCCCAAACTGCCTTTGACATTGTTGGTAGAGGGTCTTTTCTCTCTCTCCCTTGACCACTTAGTATGGTTTTTCTTTCTTGTGAACTCTGGGGAAGGAAGTAGTAGGCCACTGGAAAAGCCCATGGTGAGGAGAACCTTGGGAGGACACCTTTTGGGGGAGGGTGATTGTGTGGAGGGTAATTTTTCTGAGCCATAAATTTAATGTAGTGAGTCAGTCATTTTACTCCCTAGGATTCGAGGAAGTGGCCAGTGAGGACTTGGAGCCTAGTGAAGAACTAGACCAGCCCTGTTTTGAGGAGTCAGTAGAAGACGCCCTGAGTGACGAGCACAGTGAGGTTTTGGATGTGATATCCAGTGAGGAGCTGGACCTTAGTGAAGATGAGTCAAGTGAAGGCTGTAGCTGGGGCCAGGGCGGACTTCTCAGTGAGGACCTGGACCTCGTCTCCAGCGAGGAGGAAGCCAGTCTCGGGGATGCGGAGGAGCTCAGCGAGGAGTATGAGGAGCTGCTGAGCGAGGAGGAGCACAGTGGGCCGGAACCCGAGGCGCTGCTTGTTCAACAATAAACAAAAAGGAATGGCCTGGGTCTCTGTTTTATATAAGAAGGTTTATTTTATTTAAAGAGTATATAGAATAAAGAGAAATTGCTTTTTATCACCACCATGTTGTATGTGGTCAGATTCCCAGAGTTGACATGAAAATCAGGGAGGGTAGAGGGCCCAGATGCCCCAGGCCAGCCCTCTTTGTAGGATGGCTGGACTAGCAGCCCAGGTAGCACTGGGCTGCTGTAACAAAGTACTCAGTCCTAGTGGTTTTAAACAACAAACTTCTCAGTGCTGCAGGTCCAAGGTAAAGATATGCTAAGGGCCCCTGGGAGCTGAGGTAGATATGACAGCTTTCTAGTGACTCTGCATACCATCTCCACACCTAGTTTCTCCTGTGACCACTGATGATCCCTGGCTCATGAGTTCATTTGATCTTGATTACTTTAGGGAGCTGCTAGTTAAAAAAACAAACATCTTTTGAGATTACTCAGACTTTTTGCAGCTGCTTAGGTTTAAATCCTAGTCTTATGCAGTTTGGGAGCTGGTAATAAACTTAGAAGTAGAAAATCTTGAAACCTGGGGATATTAGAAGAGTTGGAAGTTAGAAAAAAGAGTAATTCAGAGATCAGAGTGGAAGTGACAAAATGGATGGCTTAATACTGCATGTGGGATGATTACATCTCCAGCTTGATCACAAATGCTCTTAATTGGCTTAAGAACAAAAGTACTCTGTCTCCCCAGTGGGATTTGAAAGAAAGTAGTGGATATAAGATTTAAAGGTGTATAGAAACATGTTCTACCATTTTCCTTCTAGCTGGTTACTAAAATGCAGCAGCTTGTCTGTGTCTTTCACTAGCTTTCTTGCTTGTTCTTAAAGGAAAATGGACTGTGAGGTGTACAGGCCACATTAAATTAGAGATTGATGTTTAACTGCGAGGATGGAGACTGGTGATTTCTAACTGGAATGAATGAACTGGGTAATTTAAGAGTGCTGAAGTAGAGGATGTGCTATTTGAAGTTTTTGAGGCCTGTGTTCTTTGCTGCAGGAGCCTGACACTTGACCACCCCACAGTGTTCTTGAGGGTCTCATGTACTTTTTGAGATTTTTTTGGTAGCATTTCCCATTTAACTCCCCCCCCCCCCCCAAACTGGATGTGAAGCAAATAAGTACCTTGTTTGATTGAACTTTTTTTTTTTTTTTTTTTTTTTTGGAGACAGGGTCACTCACACGTTAGCCCTATCTGGCCTGGAATTTGCTATCTGGCCTAGCTTCAAACTTATTAGCCTACCTTTGCCTCTTCTAAGTGTTAACAAAGGTAAGGGGTGAGCACCACAACTGGCCTAGTTGGTATACTTTTATGTTGCACTCGTGGCCACAGACAGCTCACAGGTGGGCATCTATGATGCTGTCCTTGGATAAGAAGAGCATTGTCTTGCTCTTAAGTTTATCTTGGGGAAGATAAGCAGCAGGTTGCGTGATAGAGCAGTTAGCACTATCACTAAATACCGAATTGTCATATCAGAGCAGAAAGGACCCTCTCCATCTCTAAACAGAGCCACTGTGTCCTAGTGTGTTTCTTCTAGGGGCAAGTTCTGAGATAATCCATCTCCAGGGCTCCTCATGAACTGCACTAATTGAAAGTGACAGAGGACTTGACATACTTGACTTCTTTTACCTAGCATTTGTCTCCAGGGTTAGTGTGGCTCCTGGCTGGTTTTCATTTCTGTTAATTCCATGCTGTTATTTTCTACTCTTGAAATGTAAAAGATACCACTTGAGAAAAATTGTAGTTGTAATGAGTAGCCACTTTAATTTCAGCTATTAGGCAGTGGGGTTAGTGTTTGCCTTGTGTGTCTCCTTAGGATGGCTGGCTGTGTTTATTTTTATTTTATGTGCATTGGTGTTCTGCTTGTGTGTATGTCTGTATGAGGGTGTCAGATCGTTTTGAGCTGTGAACCGAACCCAGGACCTCTGGAAGAGCAGCTAATGTTTTAAACCTCCGAGCCATTCCTGTATTTTTCTTCTATTTTTGTTTGAAACTAGTTTTACAATGCGGCCCTTGCTGGCTGAGAATTTATAGTAGTTCTTTTTCTTCCCTACCCCTAGGATTAGGGGCATGTGTAACTACTGAGCAGTCTGGGGTGAGGGAGGTCCCAGTGAAGTGCCCAGGCTGTCTCTCAAGTGCTGGGATTTTAGGCCTAGGCTACTGAGTAGTACTGGTAATTTGGTTTCAAAGTCAATCACACAGAATGTTAAGATGTTGATGGTCGCGCACCCCCCCCCCTTTGTTTTGTTGGCTTTTGTATTTGGCTGTTGATAGGGAAGGGAAGCACAGGGATGGAGTGTTTGGTCTATGAGACAGTAGGACATTCTCCATGCTGTGTGAGCTGTGTTGAGTGCCTGGCTTTGCTTCTGAGTTTTCACTGGCAGGATAATCAGATTCGAAGCTAGCAAGCAGCCTTGTGAAATTTGCAATTTGAGTGTTTCATCACTTCCTTTAGGCTTTTTGTTATCTTTTCTGCCCCCCCTCTCCCTCCCTCCCTCCCTCCCTCTCTCTCTCTCTCTCTCTCTCTTCTCTCTCTCTCTCTCTCCTCTCTCTCGTCTCTCTCTCTCTCTCTCGTGTATGTGAGAATGTGAGTGTGTGAATGTGGTGTGTAATAGGGATCCCCCTCTTAGAGATATTTTTATTAGTTACTGTAGAGTGCTAGTTTCTTCAGTGTCAGAAAACAGGACCATACAGTTTCTCCTTAAAACATTTTTAAAATTTCATACGTATATATGTTTGCCTGTGTGTATGTGGGTGCATGCCTGGTGCTCATGGAGGTCAGGAGAGGGAGTCTAATCTCTTGTGTCTGAAGTTATGAATGGTTGTGAGCCACAGCATGTATGTGGGGGCGGGATTGATCTCTTTGAGTCCTCTGGAAGAGCAGTCAGTGCTCTAACCTGCTGAGCCATCTCCAGCCCCTCTTATAGTGTGTGTGTGTGTGTGTGTGTGTGTGTGTGTGTGTGTGTGTGTGTGTGTTTTGGGGTTGGCTGTTAGAGGTCAAGACATGCAGTTTTCTCTATCCACCTTGGTAGTTCCTAGGATTGCATTCATGTTGGCAGGTGTCTTTTTCCACTGAGGCGTCTTAGCAGCCCTGTTTTGTTTTTATTCTTTGAGATAGGGTCTTATTATGTAACAACCCCAGCTGGCTTCAAACTTGTGATCTCACCAGTTCCTGATTGCTATTAGAGGATAAATGTATTCTAACATTGTAAGTGAAACACCATATATTCTGGTACTTCATGGAATGAAACACATACATAGCCTAGCAAGTGCGCCATCACTGAGCTACACTGTAACCCTCAAATAATCCAGATTAAGTGATTAAGGAAAATTAATTGCAGGTTACATCCTTTGAGTTTAGTATAAACTAAACAATAAAGAAACAATGAAAATCAGACCACTAAATAAAACTTTAACCTTTGCAAAACAAAGACATAGTTGGGGTGGGGCAGAAGATGGCTTAGCTAGTGGAAGCACTTGCTGTGCTTAATTAAACACAGCCATGAACAACAAACAGTAAAGGTGGAAGGAGAGAACTGACTCCAGAGTGGTCCTGTCTGTGACCTTCACATGCCTGCTGTGTTAGTATCCCCACTCCAATTGTGTACGAAGACATACTTTCAATGATTTCAGAAAATACATTAATTTAGCTTGGTTAGTTTGAGATTAGCTTTGAAGAATTTTGTTTTACGGATGATGTGGTTTGACCCCAGTTTGCCAATTTTTACATAGTGTGTTTTTGATGCTTTTAATTGTGAAGACAATCAGGGTATCAGAGTCTTAGGCTGGCTTCAAACTGGGCTATGTTGCCAAGGATGAACCCGAACATCTAGTTCTGGGTTCAGAGTTGCTGGGGATGAAACCCAGCCATTTGAGATACCTTTCCTCTCCCTCTCCCCCCTCCCCCCTCCCCTCCCTCTCTTCCTTCCCCCCTCTCTCCCCCTCCCCTTCACCTTCTCCTTCTCCCCCCCTCTCTCTCCCTCTCCTTCTCCCTCCCCTCCTCTCTTTTCTGACAGGGTCTTACTATGTAGTCCCAACTAGCCTCTAATTCCCTACCTCTGCCTCCCAAGTGCTAGGATAACAGTGTGTCTACCATACTGCCTTGGGATTCTTTTGTTCCTCAGTTTGGGCATTATAAATACACTAATTGCTTATCCATGCTGCAGGTCTTCTGTCTAGGAAACTTCGGTGGTATACATACTTTTGTTTATTGGCTGCCAATCAATTTGTAAGCCATTTAGTAAATGAAATGGCCTAAGTTTTATTTGTAATTTTTGTAGTTACTGGAAAAAATTGCTTATTTGGGTTTTTTTTTTTTTTTAAATGATGGAAGAATAGGAAAGAGTCTGAACAAAGGGTGGAGAGATGACTCAGTGATGAAGGGCTGGGCCATACAGTATCACAGTACTCGGGGCAGACAGCTCACGTCCAGTTCCCTCTTGGCTTCTAGGCACTATACCCAAATGAACAAACCCATACAGAGACATACACTTAGAAATTTAAAAACATTCTGTTTTCAAAGTACATAATGAACCCCATAAAAGATGACATCTCTCAGTCATAGCTCAGACAACAGTATATTTCATTTGTTTACCATGTATTATTAAATCTTCTAGCCTTGAGCTTGGGGCACAGCAGGTCCGTTTGGTGAACACATCAAGTTCCTTTCATCGAACCACTGCCAAACCTTGGAAGTAGCTAGCCAGGGCTATTTGATGACATGGACGGTTGTCCTGTTTTCTTCGGACTCAGCTTTAGGCAGAGCTGCCTTGCCAGTTCTATGCAGAATAACCTTGTCCAGCTTATACCTTTTCTCTGGTCCCCGTGGTTCACTCTTGATCGTAGCCTTTTTGAAGGAATGCTGTTCTGGAACCAGGGCTCACTGGATTGTTGTGTTCATCTGACAGCAGGTAGACTGCCAGTTCTCGATTTGTTCTCTCTTGTCCTTGTGTCATTTATGAGTCTGATATCCTTCTGTATGCATTCATTTGTTTTTAAAAGTATGTAGTGTATCATTCTTTACAGATTTCCCATTTTCCTAGGGGAAATGAAAACACTAAGGTAAGTTTAAAAGGCAGTAGTTATAAATAGTATGTTGTTAGCTGCCATAATGAAAAACTGAACTTGCCGCTGACTTTAGGTACCCTTGACTGTCCTGGAACTCCTATAGACCAGGTTGGCTTTGAACTTAGAGGTCCTCCTGCTCTGCCTCCCACATGCTGGTATTAAAGGTGTGTGCCACCATGTCTGACTGTTTAATCCTTTTTTTTTTCAGGAGCATCATCATGTTGTCAGTTAAATGATTGTCATTTGTCCCAGGCAGAGTATTTCAGATTCCACTGGTCTTATAAAATTTTAAGATTGTTGTGTGTTCCTATGAGTGTTGTGCCTCCCTGTGTTGTATATAACTTGGGTACTGCCCCTGGAGGCCAGGAGAGAGTGTGGGATCCCCTGGAATTGGAGTTGAGATGGTTGTCAACCTCCATGTAGGTGCTGGAACTGAACCTGTATGAATAACACGTCTGAGTCTACTTTCAAGCCTTATCTTAAATTTAAAAATTTCTGAGCCATCACATTGAACAGAAATGGGAAACAAATTACAGATTCTTGGGACAGCTTCATCAGGCTCACTAGCAGTTAACATTTACCTGTTGCTTTTTTGTCTTGGAATTTTGCAGACCAGGCTTGTCTGCCTCAGTTATAATTAAAAGATTGGTTTCCAGGACTCAAGTCAAGCATCTCACTACTGTCTTTAACTTGAGCTCCGTGGTGACTAGAGCCTATTTGTATACTGAGCAAAAAAAACTGTTAAGTAGCTCTGTGAAGGCTGGATAAAGAGCCAGGTGTATATGGGTGTACCGTTCTCATTATGGGTCTGGTTATTTGCTTTGTAGCATTGGGCTTTATTTGAATGATACCATTAAGTGAAAGTGTTGGGCATGTGCTCCAGACCTGTTAAGAGCTCTTAGTAAGATGTTTGTTTCTAATGGACTGATTGATGTGTATCAGGACATTAACCCATTTTTCTTCTCCTATGGAAAAAAATATGCTTGAAATTATTTTTGTAACACAGCTTTTCATTTGTTTCTAGAAGACCCATTTGATGACTTTTTTGGGAACCGGAGGGGTTCCCGAGGAAATAGAAACCGAGGTACAGGCTCATTTTTCTCTGCCTTCAGTGGATTTCCTTCTTTTGGAGGTGGATTTCCTGCTTTTGATACAGGTATTAAAGCCTTAGATTGATCAGTTTGAACAAATCTTTTTGCTGGCACATTTTGAGTTTGTAGGGGTCTAGGCAGGTGGGTCTCTTTGTTTGGAAATCTATTTCCTGTCTTTAGGGCAAGTGTGTAAGATGGTCAGGGGCTTTATGTAGACAGGTATGAAGGTAATGCCTATAATCTCATGTATGACACTGGATGCCAGTTGAGGAAGATTTCCAAGTTTGGGGTTTGTAATGGCATCCTGTCTCAAAATAAGAAAGCCATCCCACCATTATGGGAATGTGGGGCATGTAGTTTCCCCTTCATTAAGGTGCTCATAAGGTGTGGCCCCAGCAGTGAAGTACATGCCGGATTTTCAAAAGTCTGTATATAGAAAACAGACTTTTTCCATCTTGAAAAAAATTCTATTGTTGTATATGAGTACTTGGGCATATGCATACCACTGTGTGTGTTTGTAGCCCAGAGGGAGATCTCTGGGGCTGATTTTTCTCCTTCCACAATGGTTCTTGGTATGAAACTAAAGTCATCAGGTTTTAATGGCAAGATTTTTTCAGCTGATAAATGATGCATCTGGTTGGCCCTAGTGGTTCTCTACCCATCGCTTGCAACCCTGGAGTGTGTCAACTAATCCTTTCCCAGGGGTCACCTAAGACCATTGGAGAAATCAGATGTTCATAACTAGCAAAATTACAGTTATGAAATAGCAACAAAATTAATTTTATGCTTGGGGGTCACCACCACAGGATGAGGAACTCTATTAAAGGATTGTAGCATTTGGAGGGCTGAGAATCACTGCTCTAGAGAATCATTAGTAATAATATTTTGGGCAAAGTAAACAAAATACTGAGATTTCATTTTTGATGTGGGCTTCAAAAATGTAAGTGTTAGACTCCCAGCACTCATTTCCTGTGGCAGCCTTATTGTGTAAATGATTGAGACGTGCTTAGGAATATGAGCTGCTTTAGTGTGAACATTTAAGAAACAGGAAAAGTACTGAGGTCTTTAACAAAACCAAACCTCATATCAGAAAATAGGTATGCTTTGTTATCTTGTAAAAATTAATAGTTCTTACAACCCATAGTGTAATCATGGTATGATTCAGAGCAGTGTGCACATGCTTACTGTAAGGGCATGATTTCTCAAAGATAATTATACTGTTCATAAAATTGTTGTAAAGTTTTTATTTTATGTAAATGGGTGTTTTGTCTGCCCTGGAAAAAAAGTGGCTTTTGCTATACAGTAGTGATTCTGGTGATGGCCATGCTGTTCAGACAGTGTCTGCCACTCCAGATCTGTCTGTAGACTATAATGGTCTTGCATTAATGGGGATCACCTGCCTCTTCCCCCCACTTGGTTGGATTAATTTGTGTCACCATTCCAGGACCTTGACATTGCTCTTTAAAGCAGCTTTTGGATGGTGGCGTGATGTTTAAGCCAGGTGGTGGTGGTGGCACACTCAGTAGGAAGAGGCAGGTGGGTCTCTCTGAGTTCGATGCCAACAGTTGCCAGGGCTGTTACAGAGAGAAACTGTGTCTCAAAAATGTTTTAAATTACTTGTGTTTGTGTGGACGCTTGCTGGGCAACACATGTCCTGGATGGAGATGGAGAGTGCAGTCAGTCTCATACCTCGTGGGTCGGGCATCAAATTCAGGCCCGATAACTAGTACCTTAACCCACTGAGTCATCTCACTGGCCCTCTTGGAGGCTTAATAAGTTTTGAACTTAGTAATTTTTGCATGAATACTTGAGAAGTATGCATTTTTTTGAAACTATGTTCTGTTTCTCTATAGGATTCACTTCGTTTGGGTCACTAGGGCATGGGGGTCTCACTTCATTCTCTTCAGCATCATTTGGTGGCGGTGGAATGGGCAACTTCAAATCAATATCAACTTCTACTAAGATTGTTAATGGCAAAAAAATCACTACAAAGAGGTATTTATTTATGAATTCATTAGTTTACTGTTGAGGTAGTGAACTCACCTAGAACAGGAACTTATCTCAATCAGGCTGGCCTCAGATTGAGAAAGGGAGAGGGAGAGGGAGGGAAGAGGAGAGGGAGGAGAGGAGAGAGAGACTGCTTCTGCTCTTTGTTCAGTCAAGATCTCGAATTTCTTGACTTTTCTGCCTTTTATGATTACAATAATGTGGTTAGAAGTTTGGGATACCACTATTGTGCTGTTGCTTGAAATGTAGGACCTTGCCTAGAATAGGCAAGTGTCCTATAAACTGAGCTATATCTCCAGCCCTTACTATTTTTCCACTTAAAAGTTGTTTTAATTTTATTGAGGCTTGGTAGAACTGGACGACCTTGAACAACCTCTGTCTTGCTGACGTTGGGTTGTGGTCCTTCACATCACTTAGTGTTTTTTCTTAGCCACCAGAGTCTGATGGCATAGTGTTTCATGTGCTTGCTGTGCACAGCTCCCAGAGCAGGGCCAAGTTTCTACTTCAGCTAAAGGGTTAAAACCTTTTGCTTTCAATATTTGCTCAATGTTTATGTTGAGGCATGCCAGTATGTGGTTCTGTGTGATGGGTTTTCCTGGCATTGTCAGTGTTGCAAAGGGAAAGTGGCTCTCTGAATAGGAAAACTCTAATGGTGGAGTTGGGCTGGAACCCAGGATCCAGGTGCTGTGCTATTTAGCCCTACCCCAGGCCCAGCCCTACACTTTGTGGTTAGTAACATTTTGCATATAGTTAGTAGACAGATTTATAGTATTTATAGAGTCTAAACTTAATTTTGACAGGACAGGAATTAAAAACAAAAAAACAACTCTTGAGGTGAATTTTTGAGCTTTGTTTTCATGGGCCTGTTCTATAAATACTCATATTTTATAATAGTATGAAAGCTTTTTTTAATGCTTCTAAGGACTGAGCCTAGGGCCTTAAGTTTGCTAGGCAGACTCCTCCTATATCCCAATTGAATAGAGGTTTCTAAATGAGTTATTTTCTTACAGAATTGTGGAGAATGGTCAAGAAAGAGTAGAAGTTGAAGAAGATGGACAGTTAAAGTCCTTGACGATAAATGGTAAGGAGCACCTGCTACGCTTGGATAACAAGTAATTCAACGCCACATTTCACAGAAATGTTAAAACCATAACAAGCACCATTTGAGGAATAACAGGAACTTTTTTTTTTGAAGATTTCAAACGAACTCGACTTTCTGTATAACTGTACCTAATCTAAAGTATTTATAAAACAGCTCATCGGAGCCCCTATTTGTCATAGACTTTTGAGTTTGTTGTTGGGACCACAAAATAGGACCATTTTTTTTTTTTTTTTTTGTCTTTAAAATTGTTGTAATATCTGTATGCACTTTGCTTTAAACAAAACAAGACGTAATCTGAGGTGAGCCCTGTGACTCTTGAGTAGTGCTAGGACAAGATTGTTCTTTGACACCAGCATGGATCTGCTTCCCATTGTGTTGAAATGTGAGTGAGTAGTGTCAGCCTGCTGTGACGTTAACATTGCCAGATGAACCTGCTACAGAAATATTTCAAGTTTATTTTCAGTATTTAGTAATGAAAGCTATTACTGCATCAATGGTAACACATTTCTGGTTTAGTGTAAATTAAGGATGTTTTCTAGTTGTGCATGGATGCTGGCAAATTCGTCAGTTCTGACAATTGTTTAAATATGTAATGTTAAGCTTAGGTTTAAAAAAAATCTGGTAATTTGGGTCTTTGTCATTTGCTTAAAAAAAAAAAAAAAGAAAATAAATGCGAATGTGTTTGGTGCATTCTTTCACGAGTGGGGTCTACAGCCTTCTTGTGTCTGTGTGATTTTGTGCCTGGGCTTCTAGTGCCCTTTTTGTGTTTATTTCTATCATCAAGGTGGATTCTGAGTGGAAGTTACATATAGACCTGTCTTCAGTGTATACAGAGAATGTATGAAGATGTGTAAATAGTGACCCAATAATTTAGTGTGGTGTGTGTTGGGGGGGGGAGGTGCGGCGGCGCTCAGATTATATGAAGACCTGTGTAAATAATGAGCAACAATTTAGTGATTTGTTGATGGGGGGCATTCTGGGGATTGAATCCAGAGCTTGTTGTATGCTAGACAGGCAGTTACCACTGATACCCTCATCCTTGTATTTTTGAAATATCTTCTAAGCAGCTCAGTCTAGTCTTGAACTCTAGATATTCCTGCTTTTACCTAAAGTGCTGGGATTATAGTCATGCTCCGTCATGCCTTGCTATTACAAGTCTTAGTATAACAGTTTGTGTGAGGAAAAGAAACTGGTCCAGAAGTTTTAATTGAAAACTCCATTGTAGTTTAGGGCACTGTGCATGGAACATCATGGTATAATTAAAGAACTTATCTTGTTTTTCAGTCTATAAAAATAGCCTTTAGTTACAACCATTCTAGCTAAAAGTTATGTGACTTTAAATGAAACCTTACATTTACCCCCGCCCCCACCCTATTTAATAAGTGAGTAGTGTGTAGATACTGATTGTTGTAAAAATTTCTCCTGGGACTGTAAGGACTCTTGACACTGCCTGGAATAGCCATTTTACAAACTTTCATAGGAGAGAAGGAAAGTTTTTAATCTTAAAGTGCATAGCTAACATGAATGATCTAAAAATGGCAGAGGGTTAAGCACTTGGACATGTGCTAGGAGAGAGCAAGGTGTTTGTAACTACAATGCCCTTGGATAAGGTGGGTATGCAAACACACTGCAAATCTGAAGACAGTGGGCGTCTGTTGTTTTACTTCCCAAATAATTTGTGATCAGAAAGCCTTAAGTACATCATGTGGGTATTTGGAAACAGGATGAGACAGAAGCTCTGGTGTCGCCTAAGGATATGGGAATGAAAAGGAGACCACAAGTGCTTGTCCTCAGTTTTGTATTTGCATATGGTTGAGTGCACTGGGATGTTGGGAGCATTGGAGGTCATGCAGCTGTGCTAGGGCCCAAAGACGATTGTTTGGGCGGGGTGGGGGGCACGGGCGGCATATGGACCAGTGCTTGATATTTGCACTTGATAGCTGTTGGTCTGTCTGTCTGTTCCTCTGTTGCTGGCTATGCAGCTACACAATCTACTTGTTAAACTAAATCTGCTTCCCAGAGTGGACCACACTTTGCAAGGGTTTGAATTGCTGTGTGGTGGTGGTGTTATTCATCAGTGACTTGATAATTGAAAAAGGTCCCTTTGCCTCCTTGAAAAGGAAGTTTCTCTTTAGTGTTTGGTCTTAGAAAATCTGACTGAAAGCTTGTTGAGGGTATGCTCAGTTTCTGTTCAAGGCCATCCTCAGAAGCTGGCTACTATGTGCAGAGTCCTTGCATAGGAGGTGCCTGTGTTCTATAAATTTCTTTTCCCCACAAATTTTCTTCTGTGCCCCCCAGCTTGGTTTCAGTCAATGTGGTGAATGATTATTCTCTGTGGTGCTTTACAAAAGTTCTAGGACTGCTTCTGGAGCTGAGTACAAACAGTAATATTAAGTGGATTTACTTGTGGAAAAGTTAAGAGCAGATTTCAGTAGCACTGTGTAATTAAACTGGTCATACACCAGAGTTCTCAGTCTGTGTGCCTACACTGCTAAAGTGTGCGTGCAGTACATCCAGGTACTCAGGTTTGAGGTGCAGTGCGATGAGCCTCTTGGCAACAACTCTAGTTTTATTCAGTGTGTGTGTGTGTGTGTGTGTGGTCTCTTGAGGAATATTATCTCTTCCAGAATTCTCATATCTCTCTCTCTCTCTCTCTCTCTCTCTCTCTCTCTCTCTCTCTCTCTCTCTCTCTCTCTCTCTCTCTCTCTCTCTCTGCCCCCCCCTCTTTTTTTGGTGTGTGTATGTTGGGGGTGATGATGGTAGAGAAAGGGACTTGTTCAGTAGTTCTACCCTCACCCCCCAAATTTTGGGATGATCTACAGACATGCACTGCCAGCCTCTCTTGTTTTTGTGACAGGTTCTCAAAACAACCAGGTCTACATATATAGTAGTACAGCCTACATAGTTTGGGAACGCAGAAATGTACCTGGCCGACTCTTGAATGCTGGGATTAAAGTGTGGACCATCACTCCCAGCCCTTTTGGGGGGGGGGGTCAAGATGGTTTCTTGGTATATCCTTGGCTGTCCTGGAACTCACTTTGTAGACCAGGCTGACCTCAAACTCATAGAGATCTGCTTGCCTCTGCCTCCCAAATGCTGGGATTAAAGGCAGGTACCACAACCGCCTGGCTCCCAGTTTTGTTTTGTTTTTTTTTTTAAGTGTATTGTGGATAGAACTCAGAGATTTGGCATGGTGTACCCAAGCTGTATTCCCCAGTCCTCTTCCAGAATATTTTCTCCGATTCTTCTGTTTGTAGTTTAGGTTTTCTGTATTGCTGGGGATTGGGAAGACAAGGTGTCACTATTGCTTAGGTTGGACTTGAAATTCATTGTGTAGCCGATTGCAACTTTCCAGTTGTTTTTATTATAGGCACAAACCACAAACCATAGATTGATCTCCCTAGCATGTACCATCTGCTAGCACAGAATAAATCATAACCTCAACCTCAGTTGTGTAGGGAGTTTGACGACACTGATGTATGAGACCCTGTTTGGGGTGAGGAAGAAGTGGTGGGGAGTATTGAAATGCCCTTTTCAAAGCTTTCCCTTAAAAAACATTGTACATTCATGTTTGTGTGTGCCTGTGTCTCCATGTGCAGGGTACACATGTAAAAATGAAGTGTGTGTTGTCTGTATATATGCGTGCGTATCATGTGTATGCAGTGCCTGAGGTGGCCAAAAGAGGGCATTTAGATCCTGGAATTGGAGTCACAGACAGATGTAGTGGCTGTGTGGGTGCTGAGAAGTCCATTCTGGTTCTCTGGAAGAGTGGCCAGTGCTTTTAACTGCTGAGCTATCTCTCCAGCTCCCATTCTTGAGTCACAGGCACACACACCCGCACATGCAGACACACCACCCACACATCCCCCACCCCCCACCCACACCCACACACACACTGTAAAACTAATGCCGTACATGTTTAGGTGAGAGTGAGTTTAACATGAAAACTATGGGTGTTTTGCCTACATTTATGTCTTGCATATGTATGTTTGTACTGTGCATGTCTAGTAGCTTTGGAAGCCAGAAGAGAGTGTTGGTTCCCCTGAATTGGAGCTAAAGGAAGTTGTAAACTGCCATGTGGATGCTGGGAATAGAATCAGATCCTCTAGAAGAGTGGGCACTGTAACTTCTGATCCTCCTCTACAGCTGGGGGTTTGGTTTTGATTATGTGTCTCTCTCTGTGTGTATATGTGAGTATAGGGTTAGGCCAAAAAAAGGCACCTGATTCCTTGGAGCTGGAGTTGTAGATGGTATTGAGAAGTTTGCTGTGCGTGCTGGGAACCAAATTCAGATCTTCTGGGAGAATGCCAAATGCTGAGCCATCTCGACAGCTCAGCCCACTGCCGCACTATGTTCTGTTAAAGGCTGGTTTTAGAAAGCATAGTATATAAAAAGTCTCCTTTTCCCAGTTTTGGGGAAAGAAAGTCTTATTGTGTAACCTGTATTGATAGTATATCAAGGAAAAAAAAAAAAAGGCTTCCTCTTAATTGACCAAGAGTGAAGCCAGATTTGAATTCCTCCACTGTTTTCTTGTGTGGCCACTGGCTTATCAGCATGTGTGTCTGTATCTGTCCTGTATCTCCCCACTCTAAAAGGGCTATGCTCTCTATTGAACATTTTTTAAGAGTTTCACAAGGGAAGAAGTTACATTACTGCTCCGAATGAGCAACTAAACTCTAACTCTGGAAGAGCAGATTCATATTCATTCCCCTGCCCCTCCTTTTTCAGACAGAATTTCTCTGTATAAGACGGGCCCTCTACCTTCTAAGGCATGTGCCATGACCACCCAACATTATTTGGTTTTGGGGGGAGATTTTTTTTATTTTTATTTCATATGCATTGGTGTTTTGCCATGGGTGTCTGGAATTACAGGTGGCTGTAAAACTGCCATGTGGGTGCTGCGAATTAAGCCCAGGTCCTCTGAAAGAGCAGTCAGCGCACTTAACCACTGAACCATCTCTCTAGCCCCAAGGGGCAGATTTTTAGCTGCTGATCCATTTCTCCAGCTCCAAAATATGTATTAAACTAAAGCATTTAATAAGTGGCATCTGGTTTATGTCTAGCACTTTTGAGCCCTGTTTGTTTCCCTTAACTGGTGAGCATGTGGCATAAGGCAGTGGAGCCTGGCTTGGCTGCCTGGGTGCAGGTTACCTTGCATGTGTTCCCATAAATAAAGCCTGGCTCTGGTCCTAGATAGAGAGTGCTCCAGGAGGCAGGCATTCAGGAGTGGCCACAGCTGTGGAGTGTGGGGGGTTGCTAAGCAGCACTCTCCTGTAGTAACAACATTTGGCCTCAGTCATGGGGAACAGTTGGTGTTTTTAAGATGCCCATTAAGTCCCAGCCCTGGCTGCCTGAGGACTGACTTGGTTATGACCACCCTCACCCAGGGTTTTTGATGGGTATGATGAGCAACATGATTTTAGGGAACAACAACATGGAACAGATAACTTTTTACATCTAGAGGACATCAACTACTCTGCGACTGCTGGAAGTCATTTGTCCCTTTGTCTTTGTTCACTGTGACTCAGGAGCTTTAGGATGCTTGTGACACACACAGTTCCCAACAGAAGCTAGGCACCTCCTGTCATCATCTGTGGTGCTTTTCATAGTTTTTTTTAACCATAGCGTCAGGGTCTCTATCCTCACTTGGTAGCCTAGGCTAGCCTCATAATTACGGAACTCATGCTTTGGCATCCTAAATGCTAGAATTGCAGGTGTTGTGTACAGCTTACTAGTTATAAAAATAACCAGTGTATGCATCTCTGACTCCAAAGATCATAATTAGTAGTCTTTAAAGATGGTTCGTAAGTCTGAGGGTTTAATTGAATGGTGCTGTACTTGTCTGACCTGTGTTAGGAGTAAATTATGTCCTGTTTGAAATCAATGCTTTAGGGATTCCTTGGCTCCTAGGTACCCTGATAAGATGCTGTTTATTTCCTAGATTATGGCATTCCCCCTGCTGCCCCTGTGCACACAGTTTGTTTTCTCCCTGTCTCCCACCCTCATTTCTTCCAGGCTGGCCTTTTATGTTGGTTCCCCCTTTCTGGCTGCTGTGTCCTTCTCTCACAGTTGCTCCCCATTCTGTTGGTTCAATTGAGACTGGCTGCACACAGTTCCCCTCACTTGGAACTGTTTACAACTGAGTTAAAGAACAAGAACAGGGTTGTGTCCCTGAGCCTGACACATGGCAGACACCAGCTGTGTAACTTCATCTTGTGGGCTAGCAGGTGATGCAGGTGGCATTAATGATTTGAGTGAAATGGACTGTTGTTCCTCACTTCATGTACTTGGGAAGGAGGCTCTGTGGAGTAGGAGTACACTCACATTCAACTAGACTCCATGGCATCTGAAGTCATGCCACACTCGTGACAGCTGCTGAGTATTTCTGTCATAACTTCTGGGTGACTTCAGTATTTTGGCTCAAGACGCCGACAGGTCATGGGTCTGTTTTAAACTCATTTAGCTTGTTCAAAAGCAGGATGTTTTGTGGTGTGTTCCCCAAGTGGAAATGTGAGCTCTCATAAACCAACCTCTGTATTGAGCAATTTGGATATTTCCATCAGTGTGACTTGGGATGTGGCCTAGTACTTGACTTGCATTAGGCCCTGGCTTGGATCCCTAACACCAAAAACAGCCCCATTAAAAAAATGGAGCCAGGCAGTGGTGGTACATGCCTTTAATCCCAGCACTCTAGAGGCAGAAGCGGGTAGATCTCTGAGTTTGAGACCAACCAGGACTACACAGAATCCCTGTAAACAAAACAAAAGAATGTATCAATGGCTGATGTGGTGGTAACAACCTTTAGTCCTAGCAGAGAAAGGTATATCTTTTGAGTTCAAACTCAGCTTGGGCTACACAGAATTCCAGACCCTCCCCATACCTCTGAATTTAAAACAAACAAAAAAATCCCAAGAATTGTCTAGGACAAATTGTGTGAAATTTTTAATTTTTTTTTCTTTAAATTGTATATGGGTGTTTTAGCTACATTTATTTCTATGCACCATGTTCATGCCCGGTGCCAACGAAAGCCAGAAGATTGCAGACTTGGATCATCTAGACGAGCAGCCAGTGCTCCTAACCCCTGAACAAATCTGGTCACTTTTATCCTATGATTTTTTTTTTTCTGCCAATTTTTCTATGATAGAGTGGCCAAAGAAGAGCGGTAGTGTGCAATCACATGGCTAGTTTGGGGAGCTTGACGGAGGTCTGTCAGGCTGCCATCAGGAAGGAACTGGTGGCTCTGGGTGAGATCGTGAGCTCTGAGTCTTTAAAGTTGTTTGTCCCTGCATGCCTGAGAGTTACTACAGAGTGCTCAGGTCTGTAATAGACCATACTTCTGGCACCCATGCTGACTCTTCCAGCCCTTCCTGGTAACATGCTACCCAGAAGGCTGTGTTCCTGAGTCTCAGATGATTTTCCTGGTTTTGAAGGATTGCCAGGAGGACCTGGTGTTTGTTTCAGTTGTGGAAAAATGCACTTCTGATTCTTCCAGAAAAGGCTTTGCACATCTTTTATTAAATTACACTTGCTTGTATGTGCATGTACATTCTATCACCTTTGGAGGACAGAGGATAGCATGCAAGAGTTGGTGGCTTCCAGGAAACTCAAGTCATTAGGCTTTGTGGCAAGCACCTTTGCTCTGACCTTTATTGTTGTCTCTACCTCTGTATATCCTAAATGCAGAAGGCCTTGTGTCTGAGATGAGTTAAATGTAGCAAGCTCTGGGTTGCTCAGCTTGACTTGTGTTTTCCCTCCTAGACATGCTAAAGCTGGCAGTTGTGAGTGCTCTGAGACATGCTGGCTGTGAGTGAGCCTGGCTTATTTTCCTTGTATGGCATTTGACTCAGTGGTGTGGTTCCTGCCTGTGTGACATCAAGGGCACTTCTCACTGGAACTTTTGTGTCTTTTGCAAGTCAGGTTCTCATGTTGGCTTTCAGGAGCTTCTACTACTCAGAATATTCCTTGGATTGGGCTTACAGCCCTTCTCCAGTCATTTACTTACTCGCTTTGCTTCCAGGCACATAGCTGTAAAAAGGTTGTTCCACTGACTTGGGTCTACCTGCTGCTGGGCATCTGGAGCTGGGGTGCAAAGTGTTTGTCCCAGGGTGGAGGAGGAAGCCTTCAAACCATGCAGGTTTGGACAGATTTCCCTGGGGTCTAGCCACCTTGCAGCTGTATGGATTTTTAGGAACTTGAATGGTAGAACAAAATCTCTTGCTAATCTCTCTCTCTCTCTCTCTCTCTCTCTCTCTCTCTCTCTCTCTCTCTCTCTCTCTCTCTCTCTCTCTCTTTCTTTTTTTCCTTGAGACAGTGTTTCTGTCCTGGAACTCTCTGTAAACCTGGCTGGCCTTGAACTCACAAGCAATCTGCTTCTGCCAGCCTCCCAGGGCTGGGATTAAAGGCTTGTGCCACCATGCTCAGCTCTTGCTTATCTTGAGGTGAAGTAAAACTGCTGTTTGGGGAGTTGGAACCATGTTCTTCTTCCCTGGGGTTCTGATGGGTCTTGTGAAGGTACTATGCATTGTGGCATAAGTGAACTCCCTTGTACTTGTGTTTCCCTGTCAGTGTGGGCTTTACTTGGTACTTGGAGTCCTTATTCCAGTCTGATCTGTAAAATTGTGAAGTCATCCCTCCTTCCGGGTTTCTCTGTGCAACAGCCTTAGGCGTCCTGTAACTAGTGCTCAACTGGCTCTGTAGATGAGACTGTAGCACAATAAATAAACGACCCAGAGACTGATCTTTAGGTTCACACTTGAAGCTGAAGGTCAGAAAAGCAAAGTCTGTTAAGCACTACCCTCAGGCGAGTGGACTGATGTCGCTGCCTTTTCTCAGCACGGATGGAGAATGAATGCCTGGGATTGAGATCTCTCTCCTGTCTTATATACCTCTCCTGAGTCCTAGGATTAGAGGTGTGCACCACCTCCTAGCTTCTGGCTGCTGGGATTACAGGTGTGCGCCTGGCTTCTGTGGCTTATGGCTGACTTTGCTTTCTGAATCCTCGGCAAGCTTTAATAATTACAAGTAATATATCACTACAATTCCCCTTTTTTTTGTCTAATACAAAAAGGCGGCTATAACAAAAACTATATACAGTATGTGCAATAAGTCCATACAGTGTATCTAGTCAATAAGTTTGTCAATAATGTCTAGTCCATTTGCATTTGACAAATTTAGAGAAAATACTATCTATCTTGGTGAGTCCAAAGTCTTGCACCTAATTTATTTTTATTCTAATTTGCATTATCAAGTTATCTTTTAATGTCTCTCAAACTTTTACACTTCAGACCACTTTAGTGAGTTTCTTTTCTGAGTCTGGCAAATAATGAAAACTATAACTATACTAACTAGTCTTCAACTCCCTCAGAGACTCAAGAAGGAAGTATTATTGAGTAAGCGACTTGCAGAAATTGTGAGAAAGGATAAAAGCAGCTGACGGCCTGGACAGTCACCAAGTTCTTCCCCAACTTTTGGGTATCCATCTTCGGCCTATCATCTCTGACAGACTTTCCTGGGAAGCTAGATTTTAAAGGACTGTCCCACTTGACAAAGTTTTCAGTTATTCCTATGTTGCATACTGCTTGTCCAATTTGGACAGCATACTGTCAACAGTTGAGGCAAGGGCATTTTCTTGCTTATTGGCCTACTTTTGCCATAAAGTAAACTCCATGGTAGGTTTCTTTGATGTCCATCATCTCTTCAGTAGATTGGTGCTGAGAGAGCAGGCATGTCTCATTTTCATAAAAATATCTGTCATTAAAATATTTTAAATGCCACATTCTAAAGATCTCTGAAGTGTTTGAAGATGACCTCTTTCTAAAATATATCTCTGTTTGATCTTGAAAACATACCTAATGTGATTACAAGTTGAGGGCTGCTCCTGTAGTCTTGAGTTGTGAATGCTTTCCAGTCTCAGACACTGCAGATTGATTCTCCAGCCTGCCCCACTGTTACAGCCACAGCACTACGGAGAATACTAGGCTCCTGGCATATGGGTCCCTGGAAGAGCTCCACACTGCAAGCCATAGTGTAGGCTGGCACCACACCTTCCCCGTTCCTAAGAAGCAAGTGTGGAGGACATCTGCTGTTGGAGTTTATTATGGCAGTGTGTCTCAAGCTTCCTAATGCTGTGACCCTTTAGTAAGGTTCCTCATGTCATGGTGACGTCCAACAATAAAGTTATTTTGTTGCTGTTTCCTAACCATAACCTCACTGCTATTCTGAATTGTAAATATCTGGTATGCAGGATGTCTAATATGCACCCCCAGTGAGAGAGTCCCGTGACCCCCAAGGGTTGTGACCCATAGTTGAGAACTGCTGGTGATGGTGCTGTTTCTTTGTTTTGCTCTCAGGGACACTATGAAGTTCACCCTTGTTTAATAGGATTTCATTCTTTTTTAGTGTGTTGGGTCCTGGGTGTGCAATACATGAACTCAAGTTGCTAAATTAGCGCCAGCCCTTGCTCTGCTTTTCAAGATTTGGTCTTCTCCCAGCTGCTGGCACAGCCTAAGGGTGTGTCTTGAGGGCCCTGTGGATGAGCTCTGAGACCCACCCTTGGTGCTATGGTTCAGCTTTGCCTGACAGGCCAGGCCTGATTGGGTGTCCAGGGATAAATGGGGGTGGGTGACAGGCTGGTGGTAGCAGTGCCACACACACGTGATTTTACTTTCAGACGGAAGCTCACTAACATAACAGCATGGCTAGGGCACACATCCACTCACTGTCCCTGCCTCTGCAGGGGACCATTCTCTCTCTTTGCAGGTGCTTGTGAGGGTGCTAAATAGGACAGGCAATGAAGTCCTTTCTGTGATAGGTGCTGTTCAGGACAAAGCCTTACTTCTGGCTTCTGTGATGTCTCCCTGGCTACTCTGTGATAAGGCAGCAGTGCTTGGTGGGCGTGTCTGTCTGTCTGTCTGTCTGTCTGTCTGGTGCCTGTCCAGTTCTGCTACAATCTGCTGTGAAGGCTGTGGTTGGAAAATAATCAACCAGGTAAATTGGGAGTGATGTGCCAGGATGGCAGGCATGGTCCTCCCTCAGCTGCCAAGTTCTCAAAGCTTGTAAGGCATCTTCACATTAAGGGATAAGGATGAATGGTGTTTGAGCCCACGTGCTTGCCATCATTTTGAAGGTGGTGGTGTAATGGTTTTCTGCACCTTTGTGGGTTCCCACTATAACAGGACAGAAAAGTCATCAGAACTGTAATACAGCATCCCATGGGAAAAGCAGCTTAGTTTCCATGGGCTGTTGTCAGACTGGCCATGCTTCTGGGCCCATAGAGCACTTGCCCAATACTTCTGCTTATAGGCAGCTATGAAAACAGAAAACAGAAGGTTCAAGAGGAGGTTCTGAAGCAAGGCAGGAAGACATCATGGTGCAGAGTGTGAAGGTCACAGCATGGTACTTGAGAAAAATTGGTGTACTGTTAATGCTTTTGTTGTTGGGATTCTGCTCTTGAAACTTGCAAGCACAAAGCAGCCTGTCTGCAGGACCATCTGTATTGGGGCTGGGCCCATACTGTGTGCTGGGGTCAGCAGCCCAGCCCAGCTTTTTTCACATAGGAGTCAGGCCTGGAAATGTCTCAGACACCAGTGGTCACGCTGTGTCTGCTCTGGTCCACACTGCCTTAGAGGCAGCAGTTGCTAGGTGAAAAAGCTTCAGGGCTCTTGTCACAGCAACCAGGTCATTGATTTGGGTGCTGGCCACCAGCCACTACCTGCAAGGAGGGCTTTGCTTGGATGAATACAAGTGAGCCCTCCTAAGAAGTGCCCAGTGAGAATTCTGGAGGAGAGAAATGGCCTGTGTCTAGTTATTTCCCACCTTTATTTCCATCCTAGGTACTTCAGTTTGTGGCAACCTGTGCCCCACAGTCCCATGCTCTCCAGTGTTGGGCCAGGGAATTTCCTAGTGGGCATTTTCAAGAAAGTCCTGAGAGCTGGAGGACACTCTGAGCAGGAAGGTGGTACCCATGAAAGGGGTTGTGGGTGGCTCCCATAGGCCACTGAGTATTGGCCTTCCACCACTGGGCCCTCAAGCATAGACAGAGAAACCACATGTGCCTGAATACTGGTTTGCCATGTGCCTGTCATGAGAACGAGGCTACATTCTGGAAGGACTCTGAGGCACAGCATGTAGAATTTTTGTTGAGCTTTCTGTTAGTCATCTTTTTAAAATCTCAGTTCTTAAAATTACACATTTAAAAATTATACATTTATTTGAGAGAGAGAAGAGAGAGCATGCACAAGTGTGCCTGTGCAGATCAGAGGACAATTTGAGGGCCCTAGGGTAAAGCTTAGGGTATCAGGCTTGGCAGCAAAGTGCCTTTACCCTCGGAGCCATCTTGCCCTTAGCTACTTCAGAGGCAGCAAAAAGCCAGTTTTCTCTGCATGGTGAGTTGTTTCACTCTTAAGAGTAAACACAGAGCTCTTCGAAAGTGCTCTGAAAGCAGGTATGGTGTGCATTCCCAGGCTAGGGAAGGTAGGCGTTTGAAGTACAGAGATCCTGCATGGAGAAGGAAGCGTGCCACCCTCCCCATTGACGGGTGTCTGCTATAGATGTCTTAGCCAAGCTCTGAAAGCCAGAGTGTGGGGAATTTGCCCAACAGGGGTGGTGAGCTTGTAAGACTGCTCCACTGAGGGCCACTGCCTGTAAGTCAATTGGAGGAAGTTTGGTTATTTCTGTTGGGTGATGAACCCCATTGGGTGTGTCTGGGTTGAGCCTGCAGATCCAGCAGGACTGTTGGGAAGGGTGCTTCTAAAGGAGAATGTGGGGAGCATCCTATCTCCCCTTGTGGCTGGATGGGAGCCTGGGAAGACCTGGCTCTGGGCGAACCTGAGGACACCATCCTGGTACTGAGGTAAGTGACAAGAGCAAGAGGCTGCTGTCCTGAGTCTCTGCATAATTCCCCCCCCCCCACACACACACATACACAAAAAGTTTGTGGGGGTTTTCACACGCATGAAAAAAGTGATTTCCTTCATGAGTTACACGCAATCAACATGCTCACCCTCCTTTTCTTCTTCCTGTCATTCTTTTCTACCTTCCCCCCTTTTTTAGCTATAGGGTGTTGGTATATATACCTCGAACTGTGTAGTCTAGACTGATAGTCCAGGGAGTGCGCTGTCATTCTGCCTCAGCCTCCTCTTTTGGGATTATATGTATGCACAACCATGCCTGTCTCTTGTTCGTCATTTATTTACTGAGATCTCCCTCCCTCCCCAGTTCTGGGATTGATGGTGTGCACCACTACCGCCTGGCTTATTTAGCTTTTTAAACAGTCCATGGAATGATTTCACAGGTGTTCTCTGCTCAGAAGAGAATAGTCTGGCCTGATGAGTGCCCAGTCTCTCCATAGTTGGGTGATTGGCCAGCTGTGGGGTACCCCAGGGATAATTGGCAATACGCCAAGGGACCAGTGAGCTTTCACAGTATCCTCTTACATGCCATCATTTATGTCAGTCAGGTTCTGAACCCTGTCACTATTTGCCTGCCACTATACAGCTGAGTAGTTAGGACATTATTCTCTTTGCTGACCCTCATGGGTTGGGTGTTGTTTCAGAAACCCCATGGGGTGGTGCTAGCCTCTGTTGCTTCCCAACTTGTGCCTCTCCCTCAGTATAGTCTTTGAAAACAGTGCCTCAGCATGATGTCTTAACATGGGGTAATTTTCCTTCCTCAGGTTTTGGTCTCATTCAGACATGTTTCTTGTCTACAGATACGTCTATGGACTTGCAAGTTTGCCCATGTCACATTTTGCCCTCAGCTCAATGCAGAAACTGTGTGGCTCAGCAGGGTCCGCAGGCTCTAGGTCACCCCCCAGATTATGTAGGATGAGTGTAAACAATGGGGTCGAGACTGGCACTCTGGACAGGCTGCTGCTGCTGGCTTACCTTTGTGCATTGTTGGTTCACTGGATGCCTGTAAATAGCCTTGTTGAAGCTTGCAAGCTCAGTGCCCTGGACTGTTATCTCAACCCAACCCCAGTTTTTTGAGACAGTTTCTCTATGTAACAGTCATGGCTGTCTTGGGACTCGCTCTGTAGACCAGGCTGGCCTCAAACTCAGAGAGATCCACCTGTCTCTGCCTCCTGAGTGCTGGGATTAAAGGTGTGTTCCACCACCGCTTGACTTGGATTTGGGGGTTTAATGAACCTTGTGACTGTCGTCCCAGGTGTAATACTTGACCCCAGCTTTAATATCTTTCAGAAATGTGTTCCATTCTGTGTAGTGTCTCCACACAGTGGAAAGATGTAGATGCAGTTCTTTTTTTTTTTTTTTTTTTTTTTTTGGAGACAGGGTTTCTCTGTGTAGCTTTGAAGCCTGTCCTGACACTCTAAATGGAGTTCTTAATGGAGTTCTTAATAAGCTGGAGTTAGATATAGAGGGAAATGCTGACAGATCAGAGAGCTACAGCACGCCTTACCTCCTTAGTGCCTCAGCATACAAGAGAAATTTCCTGTTTCTCCCTGCTTATATCCTGTTTGTGCCTAGCTACCTCACTTCCTGTCTGTCTATACAGACCTACAGACCTCTATGGTTAGTTCCATTCTCTGACTCTCAGACAGGCTTTACTTGCACAAGCAAGATATTACCACAGGAAGATGGGTGAGTTTCTGCCCATCGGGAATGGCTTCTCCACAGGCCTGGCTCCAGCAGAGCCTGGGTTCATGGGAGGTGTCCAAATGAGAACTGGTCTTAAATACTTCACACATTTCCTTGAGCAAGTGCCTCCCAGTGATGAAAGGAGAAGCTACATGTAGGTGGTTGTGTCTGGTTCCCTTTTCCACCATAGGAAGGGGGCTGCTGCAGGTCTCTTGCAGACTGTGGGAGATGTAGCAGGGCAGCTGCTCGGGAGGCGAGCAAAGGTTCACCCTCCTTGGAGCTCAGTTTTGGAGAGCCATTGCCTCCAGTTTTATGATTGGTACGAATTATAACAGCACTGTTATTCAAAGTTCCAGGGAATCGAAGTCAGTCCTTTAATTGTTGCTTTCTTGTTTTATTTTCAGTATCCATCTAGTGTGTAAACCTTTAGAACCCTCTTCTGTTTCTCCAAAGATAACAGCCTTCTGAGTGATGATGGGCGAGTGTTGAGGGGGTGTAATAAGCTGTGCTACAGACCTGGCCAGGAGCCCTCTGGGAGATTGTCTGGGATCTGGCTCTACCCTGCAAGCATGGTGTGCAGAGTGCCTGAGGCTTCTCAGTCCTCCTAAGCCACTTCCTGCTTGTGCAGAGGTGATGCCCCCTTGGTGCAGGCCTATGAACGTGCCTGGGCTGACTCTGGTGCCTTTTTGCAGGGCTGCATTATTGGGCTGGCAAGAACCATTTTAAGCAGTATCTGCCAGGCTTTGTGCCTTGATTGTATACTCAGACTCTAGACAATGGTGTTGCAGCACAGACAAGACAATTGGTTTCTTTGGGATTGCTTTATGTCCCCCCTGGGAAGATGATGTTCAGGCCCAGCAGTGCAGTGGAGTTCATGGCAGTATGGTGGCTCTCGAGATGGAGCCATCTTTTGGGAAAGAAGGCTGGTGAAGCCTTCTGCTCTCAAGGGAGGGTTGCAGCTCACAGCTCTCCCTGGTGTGCTGTGCTTTCAGGTGTGGCCGACGAGAACGCCCTTGCAGAAGAATGCCAGCGGAGAGGCCAGCACATACCAGCTCTGGCCCATCATGGCCCGGCCCCAGCAACAGTCCGGGTCCCCTCCCCGGCCCGGCCCCCGGCCCCGTCTCCAGCCCCGACTTCAGCCCCGTCTTCGGCCCCTTCTGTCAGCACCCGCCCACAGAAGCCACCCAGGCCTGCCCCGATGGCCAAACTTGTGTCTAAAAGCAACTGGGAAGATCAAGAGCAGGACAGGCAGCGGGTTCCTGGCAACTGGGATGCCCCCATGACCTCAGCAGGTGTGCAGAAGGGAGCTGGTGTGAAGCACCCCCAAAGTGATTTTTCCTCAGACTCAGGACAGCGACAACAGAAGTCAGGCCTGTGTTGCTGCATTCTGACCTGAGCCAGGCATGGGGAGCCAGGGTGCCTGGGTGGGGGCGGGAAGGTGCCAGGCCTGCCGAGCAGGGGTAGAGGAGATCCCTGCACCCAACTCACCTCCCACAGCCACTCTGTACAGCCTAGACCACCCCATGATTAAAACGGGGGTCCCAGTATTCTGATGTGTATGGAGTATGTTGTCTGGGTCAAGTTGACTGCTGAGGAAATGCTAGGTGCTGCTTCTGTCCCTAAAGGCTCCTTTTTATAATTTTGATCCTAGATCTTGAGATCTGTCACTTAACCTGACTTGCCCTAAGGCCACACTTACTATATTAGCTTCACTTTCTACACAAAAGACGCAGGCAGGTACCCAGTGGAGCTCTCTCAGGTGAGCCATAGGTAAAGATGGAAGCCTGGCTCCTTCCTGCCCCTGTGCTCATGATGGGATTGTCCACTTCCCAGCTCTACCCTCAGCCAGCAGCTTGTACATCTTCAGGAGTATTTCCTATAGAACATTCTGGATGGTCAGCATGTACAAATAGAGCTTTCCCAGTTAGACCTAAGCCCTGTATTAGTGTAGTTTTGTTGCACAGAAGTGAGACAGGTTTGTGCCCATGGCTGCGCAAACACAGTAGGCCAAACTACAGAGGAGATGTAGCTTGGTAGTCCATGTCTGATTGTGTTGTAAAGTGCTCCAAGTGGGAAACAGGGCAAAGGTCAATTTCATTGCTTCCCAGAATTTTGTATTAAAGTCAAGTCTCCAAGTCCCTTCTGGTTCTCCTCAGAAGAGAATGAAGCAGAGAGCCCTCTAGGGTTCTAGAGGGAAAAAAAAAAAAAAGCACACACTACGTCGAGTCCCCTTGGGTGAGGCACACCTGGAACTGGGCAGTGGGGAGATACCAGCAAACAGTTGGGCGACTGGGACATGAGTTTGTGCAACTTAGTGGCAGATGGGCAGGTTTGCCTGAATGCACTAGAGGCTTTCATGTGCCTCAGTGGCTGTGGACACCTCCTACGATGTCTTGTCCACTCTCAGTGCTCCCAAGAGGACTGGGAGGGGTGGTGAAAAATACAGACTAGCAGGCTTGTAGATTTTGCACCTTCCTATCCCCTCATTTGGGTTGTAAAGGCATCATAAGGCTGGCCTGTGAGGTGCCGAGTCATTAATCTCCTGGTTTCTAGAAGGTATACAGGGACAGGCCTGCCTGTAGAACTTGTTTACAGGTACACAGGCCTCCCACAGCGGGATCTGGACAGGAAGTATGACTGCAGCAGATGGCCATTCTCTTGGCCCTGGGCCACGCCTCTTAAGCAAAAGGTGATCAGCCAAGGCCGAAGAATCTGGAGACACTAGAGTAGTAAGAACAGCAAATCACTCTCCCCTTGTTGCTTTGTCAGTGCTGATGTAGACCTTTTCTCTCTCTGTGTGTGTGGGGGGGAACTAGTGAGCTTGTGGATTCCTATAGAAATTCTTGGCCGAGAGGCTAGAAAAGTTGTGAATGAGGTTGTCTCCCTGTGTGTCCCGAGTCTGGAGTCAGGAACACCTGCTAGCATGGCTCTGGGTGTAGCCAGTGCTTCCTCTGTTCTATCCCTTTGTTCCCATGTTTTTTAAGGAACCATTCGTTTATATAGAAAAGTGCATGAGCAATCCTTCACTTACTTTCTATAGAAAAGCGTGTGAGCAGTCCTTCACTTACTTTCTGTAGAAAAGTGTGTGAGCAGCCCTTCATTTACTTTCTGTAGAAAAGTGTGTGAGCAGCCCTTCACTTACTTTCTGCAGAAAAGCGTGTGAGCAGCCCTTCACTTACCTTCTATAGAAAAGTGTGTCTGTAGAAAAGCGTGTGAGCAGCCCTTCACTTACCTTCTATAGAAAAGTGTGTGAACAGCTCTTCACTTACTTTCTGTAGAAAAGTGTGTGAGTAGCCCTTCACTTACTTTCTATAGAAAAGCGTGTGAGCAGCCCTTCACTTACCTTCTATAGAAAAGTGTGTGAGCAGCCCTTCACTTGCCTTCTCAGAAATGACTCATTTTGAACTGGGGTTCTCCAAATTGCCACCTGAGCTGCATAAGAGCTCGGCTTAACAACAGAGCACAAACAAAAGCCCGTCAAGAAGGACATTAGAAACTTAGCTACGATGACTCAAAGGCAGTTTCTGGTTTCCACAACAAAGCTGTGGCCTCTGGGCAGCATAGCTTGCTCCCTACTGCAAGACACAGCCCTCTAGGCAATGCAGAGGCCTTTGCAAAGTCTGTGCTCTACAGTTGGGTAAGCTGACCAAGCCCAGACCTTTCCTCTTGAATTCTGAGAGCCATGTTGAGGAACAGCCTGTCTGGGCCAGGCTTCCTGCACTTCTTCACCCAGTGCAGCCTCCAGTGAGTGGTTTTGCCCTTATTACTGGTTTTGATTGGATTTGCAAGTCTTGGACAAGTTTTCCTTAAAAAGCACAGAAAGAGAAACTTTGTGCAGATCACCCCATTTGCAGCTCCCATTGGCTGGCAGCTAGAGAGCTGCCAGGCCAGGTACAGTCTAGATGCTGCCAGGCTGGTTGGCACTGGGGAGGGGCTTTTCTAGATGAAAACAATTTTCGCTGAGGTGTCTTCATAGAGAATGACTTACTGTTACAATTCAAGCCGCCTAGGGGTGTCAGACTCTCTGGATCGGGCGCGCTCGTGTGTGTGTGTGTGTGTGTGTGTGTGTGTGTGTGTGTGTGTGTGTGTGTGTGTGTGTTGTGACTATGAATTGCCCACATGCAAGGTAAGCTCTGGATTGCTGAGTCTTGGGCCTAGTATGCGTTGGCTTTTCCTTTTTTTTCTTTATGGGCTGTTCTGTGTGCTGCACTTCTTGGAGATTAGTGGCATTTTTCATTTGTGTATTCAATACGCAACAAGGGCCAGTGAACTGTGAAGAACACATGACCATTAAAGATGGAAATTATTCAACATGAGGAAAACCTTCCTTCTTTCTGCTGAACTTGGCCCTGCTCAGTATCACTGTGGAGTGTGGACCTCTTCACAGAGCACGGCTTGCAATTCATAGAGCTAGAGCCTGCATCTAACCCTGCTACTGTGCACCCCACCCCCCCAAACTAATTCATGCGCTAAGATTTTGGTGCATCTCACCACAGGAATTTTGAGGTGTCTGTGGGCATGTCCTAGAAGCTGGAGTTGTGAGATCTCTTGTGGCTCCTGTTCAACATGAGGCCCATATCCTACCTACTTCATTGTGGCCAGGGTCTGAGAGCTTCCGCAGGACTGAAGGCAGAGCCCTTCATTTCTGGCTCATTGGAATGTCCAGAGGCTGAGCCTCCATCAGTCTACTGTGGCCCTGGGTGGTAAGGTTGCACTTGTTAGCTTTAATGACAGGAAAAACAAGAGGCTTTGTTTTCAAGGAAGAAAAATGGTCTATAAGGAAGAGTGGGCTGTCCATTGCAGAAGGGAGTGTCTCTGATTGACCGGGCTGTGTAGGTGGCAGGGTTGTGTATTCTGCAGGTAGGGCCTTGGTAGGGCCTCTGAGGACTGAGAGCCTGTTCCACAGAGCTGTTTCTGTGGCAGGATGCTTGCTGTGAATAGCACACTTCCCTGTATAGTTATGTGATTACATGGAAGGTCTTCAGTGTGCTATTCCAAACAGAAGTTGGTGTTTTCATATCCCCCCACCCCCACCCCTTTTGGGTTTTTCCGAGACAGGGTTTCTGTGTGGCTTTGGAGGCTGTCCTGGTGTTTTCATTTTTGATGTGGACACCATGAATGACTGCTCTGTTGCTCTCTTGTATATGGGGAAGTGTCTAGTGAGTGACCCGCCTCGTGGGGAAGCAGTTGTTGGTGTGCAGTGTTTCACAAGCCGTGTTTCCTTAGGGCTCAAGGAAGGTGGCAAGAGGAAGAAGCAGAAGCAGAAAGAGGACTCGAAGAAGAAGAAGTCGACCAAAGGGAACCGCTAGGCTGGACTTGGCGGCAGCCGCAGCCGCCGCTCTCGTGTGCGGTGCGCACGCGCACGGCAGCGGCATCCTTTCGGTGCCGCCCAGGGCTACTTCGCTTAGCAGGATTATGGACATGTGCCCACGGATCGGTAGGATCAGGGGTGTTGGAGATGGAGGTGACAATCCCGGGTGGCCTGTATAGTATAAGCTAGTAGTGACATAGCCTCAGCCTTGTAACTGCTTTCCCCCAACACTAAGTCCTTAGCGTTTTTCCTCTTGAGTCGTAAGGATCTGCCTCATTCTTTTCAGCAGTCTAAGCCCTGCTCCCACAACCAGGTATTTGTAGCTGTAGGAGGCCAGTAGGGTCCATAGGGAGCTGGGTACGCATTCATGACTGTCTCCTGGCGGCGGCGGTACTAGGTGCAGTTTTAGTACATCGGAACTTACAGGTAATATCAGCTGCGCCTTGAGCCATGGGTGTTAGGGTGCTTTTGATTCAGTACTCTGGCAACACATAGGCCACCGTGAGCTACTTCAGATGTAGACTCTTTGCTTGTATTTATTGTTCTACTCTTAATCGTCTCCTGGTAGTCAAGATTTGACACCAAATATAGTTTAGTTTTTGGGAAATCTTGTCTTTTCTTCTTGGAGAAATATTTGTCCTTCAGTCAAAAGGTTTTACGTAGCAATATCGTTTCTAGCTTTCGTAGGTCAGGGCCACCTGGCTATTCACACAGACACACAGCACACACAGCTGCGTGCAGAATAGTCAGCTATCCAGCAAGAAGCTTGACCTTGGTTCTTGAGATTGCAAGTATTGGCCCTTCAAAAGTGTCATCCTGTCACAGATTTATGCCACGCTTCCACCTAACCTGCCATTTGCACTAAGCACCAAGTAGTTCTGATGCCGTCGCACTTCTGGGCCACACGTGTCTCTTGGGGATGTGCTCCTTTTGGCTGAGAGGATCTGTTGCTTGAACTTTGTCTCCTTGCAAAGGAGAGCATCCTAAAAAGTGTTGGTGGGATTGAGATGCCAGCAGTTGGGTCCAGTAGCATGGAAAGGGGAGTTTTGTGAATTTTTGGCACTGCCACAGTTAGGAGCCTGGAACAGAGTCACCTGAGGTTTGAGGGGATGACCACGGAAGTGTTTGCTGTGTTTGCTTGGTTTTGGTGGGAGGTGGTGTGGGCAGTTACCATGGAGTGTGGATTGGTGTTAATGTGTGTTATTGGAAATGTGACCCACAAGGCATAATGTATTCAGTGCTACTGACATGAATAAAATGTAAACGTCACTGAGTCCAGCTCTCTTATGGTCATTCCTTGCCTGTGAGTTGAACTGTTACTATGAAGAATAAAATCAGGTCTTGTATTTTTTTTTTAACACAGTTTTATATATTTATTCTGTATGTGCTTGAATGTATGTGCAAAGGCGTGCTATGTGAGCGTGTGGAAGTCAGAGGACAGCTTGAGGGAGTTGGTCCTCTCCTCCCATGTGTTTTCCTGGGGGCCCAGTGTAGGTGGTCAAACTTGATGGCAAACACTTTCACCCACTGAATCATCTCACCAGCTCCTTCATTTTAAATTAAGGAAGATAAAGTGACATTTTTGGGGCAAAAGATGTGATGTTGTCCCATACAAGTTGTAACCTAGTGAACATGGCTTTATGGACCAGCAGCCTGGTTGAGCCTGGAGGAGAGATCCCTTCTCATCCAGTCCCCATGACTGTAACAAGATACTATCAAGTCTCCAGTACTGAAGAGGAAGGTGCTGGGATGTATGTATGAGGGACCACTTCAGATGAAGCTCCTTGGCCACTCAGCCCACAGCCTAGCTGATGATGTCATGGTTACAGAGGGATTTGGGGTTTTTTTATTGGCGGGGGTGGGGGGTGGGGATGAGAGACAGGGTTTCTTGCTCTGTAGAGCAGACTGGCCTTGAACTCAGAGACCCACCTGCCTCTGCCGTGCTGGGACTAAAGGCGTGCACCACCACTGACAGGCTGGTCATAGAGGTTTTAGGGACAGAGTTACCACTACTTCAGCTATAGACACTCCTCAAGGCACTCCTCATGGCGAGTCACAGGTATATAGCCAGTAGGCACACAGTGTTCATGTTTGCATCGAGTCTTTACATGTCTTCAGTTAGTCTGGCTTTCCAGGTGAACTCAAGTCCAAGGACCGCTCTTCCCTATGCTGCTGCAGTGTGACAGCCAAAAGGGAGGTGCTAACATCTGTGTAGGGCCTGCTGTGGGCCTATGCTGAGGTGAGGAGACACACAGAAAAGCCAGGGCTGCTGGTCCATACCTGAGCTGGGGCATTACCCAGTCAGCCCAGGCTGGCCGCTGCCTCTTGGTGTGTCAGTGCAGGGTCCTTCCAGATTGGGGGGGGGGGACGACGACGACAGTGAGTGCACAACAGCATTGCTACCTGGCAAATTCCTGTGGTTCTCAAATGACACTGTGTGTGGCTTCTCTCCAGCCATCTTTTCCATCTCTGATGTGTTGGATAGAAGGTGGCTTTCTTGCTGTGGAGATGCCCTGTGGGTCTAGGGAGAGGGGACCTGGAAGATCAGGACCATGCCCTGGTACTGCCTGGACTCCTCCACTCTGATGGTGGGCTTCAGAGCCCACCCTCTGCGTGAGTGAGTGCAATCATTTTGAGCTCAGTGAAGGCCCATAGAGTCTCACAGCTGTAGGGCAGATAGAAAAGCCCCAGAAATGATGCTGTACTCTAGACAGGCTCTCTAGTTATCACCCAGTGTTTCAGCAAAGTGGTATTAAAAGTCACAGTTGTAGTCTCATGTGGCTTTAATTCCAATTCTCAGGAGGCAGAGGTAGACTGAAATCTGAGTTCGAGACCAACCTGGTCTATGTAGATAGTTCCAAGCTAGTAAGGGCTACTCGGTAAGACACACCCTGCCTGCCCCAGTTCACCTGCCGTCCTACCACTCTTCCCCACCTCCCACCCCCCCCCCCCACCCCCGGCAAAAAAAAAGTGGTAATATATGGACTGAATAACGTTTTATTTTGCAGATGATTTTGGAGAGGGACCTAGTTTATTCCATTGACTTCCATATTCAGTCCTTGCCTGTACCTCAAGGATCTTCACTGTTGTGAGTCCTACTTGGCTGTTGGGGTCATCTAGTATCTTCAGATCTAGGTCTAGAGCAGCTCCTACCAATGGTGAAGATTTTTCCTTTCCTTTATTCGAGTATCATCTCGAGATGATGTCCTGTGTGTGTGTTCCGTGGGCCATTCCATCCTAAGGTGATGATGGGTCTGTGACTAGCTGCTGACCCTGAAATGTTCCAGTCAACTGACTCACCCAGGATGGTGCCACCCTGTCTGAGAGCCACGATGACACAGGTGGGACCTGGTGAGAGCCAGCCCAGGATTGGTCGCTGTAGGCTTTGTCAAGTATATGGCAGGCTCCATGTGGACAAGCTATCTGCTTCCCCAGAGGCCCCAGATTGAGAAGATGGCCTGGGACTATGACAGTGGCCTCCCTATGCTGCCTTGGAAGTGTCTGGAGCTTTCTCTAGACAGGTGGGTGGCATCGCCTTAGGAGTGTCTGAAAATCTTTCATGCTGTCTATCTCAATGAAGAGTGCTTCTCCGTCACTTGTGCTGCCTCCTAAACCTAGGGCTGCCAATCAATGGTGGGTAGTTTCCTGCCTGCTGGGCTGAGTACCCAGCACTTTTGGAAGAGCCAAACCCTCCACTCACAGCACCCTGGCCACCCTTAAAGGTACAGTAACAGGCTGAGGGAGGTGATCTGCCTCAGCTCTGACTGCACATTGCAAAGGGCCAGCTATGGAGAAGCTGGGGTTTGGGACAGTTCTAGTGCCCATGCTGTATCCAGGTGGACTGAGGCTCTTTGGAGAGGGCAGGAGTGAAAGTGAGAGGAAGCTGTGGCTTCAGCTGTGAGGGAAGGACGCTCCCCCCCCCCCCAGGGAAACCTGAGGATCTGGTGTGTACTACTTTATAACAGGTTGAAGCCAGTTCCTGGCCCTACTGTGACCCCGTGGTGGGTGGGAGTTGTGTGGGCTAGCTCTGCTGTCACAGTCTCTGTTCATCTGGCTCCATTTCTATAAGTTGAGGAAGAACCAAACAAGAGTTCTGACTGTGTGTCTACCTACACCTTCCTCAGTTTCTTTCTCACACAGCTGGAGGTTGTGATGGACATTCAGGGCTGCATATCTGTAAACCACAAGAAAGTAGCCCACAGTCAGATAACATTGTCTAGGAGAGGTGGTTTTCCTAGAGTGCTGGGAGCCATCAAAGATCACCTGCTTAAAAAAGTTGCCATGCACCGCTTTCCCCCTCTTTTTTAAAATTTTTAGTTTTATTTATTTTCTTACTAATATTTTTTGCTGGGCATGGTGGTACATGTCTTGCCTGGCGAGGCCTCCAGACATGCTTCTCCAACTTGGAGCGGCCAGCTTGCCCAGCTTCATCTCTTACCTTTTGTCATGAGTCTCTGCTTTCCCCACAGTGTGGATCTGTGGTAGACACGTAGACTTTGGTTTTTTTGGGGGGCGGGGAAGGGGAAGGGGGAAGACAGACAGAGTTTCTCTGTGGCTTTGGAGCTGTCCTGGCACTTGCTCTGTAGACCAGGCTGGTCTCAAACTCATAGAGATCCACCTGCCTCTGCCTCCCGAGTGCTGGGATTAAAGGCGTGCAGCATCAACACCCGGCTGAATTTGGTTTTTATGGCATAAAAAAAAAAAGACTTTCTCTGATGGATTAGCCTTTGTGCAGTGACATGGGGTAGCTGGCACTGGTGACATGGAACAGTGAGTCTTCCTGATGCCGAGAAAGTGACTTTAATTTATGGAATTGGTGCTCAGCTGTAGGTTTGAGCAGATGGGCTAAAGTGCCATCCACTAGCCTGACTGGTCTGGGGCTGGCTCTGTAGCATGGGCCTCCCTGGGGAGGTTTCCTTCTCCGTCCTTCATTCCTGAGACCAGGGGCAGCCTTTAGGTTCCCTGGAGCTGGTAGCTGGTGCAAGGGAGGACAGCCTACAGCCTGCCTCAGCATCCTGTTGGTGCTGCTTTCCACTTCCCACCATGTGCTCAGGCCCCACAGATCTCGGAGGTAGGAGAGGAGACAGGAGAGCAAAAGGACCACATCAGATAAGGACCGGCAGGACATGAACATAATAATGCCATTGTTGTATTATGGAGCCCTGAAGCCTGTCACCCAGAGACTGTGTGTGATGTGTTCCTTACGATGGTTGCTATCTCTGCCCTTTCCTGGGGTGTTCTGCAGATTGAAAATGGCTCTTGAGAAACTGCACACCCTGGGGCCCCTGGATGTGACATATGGGGAGCCCAGTCTTGGTAGACAGTCTAGACAAGCCTTTGTTTGCCTTAGGGTAGACACTGGGGTCAGTGCTAGGTTGCTAGGTGTAGGAGAAAGGGGGAAGGGATGGGGGCTGAGACAAACACAGACAGCTGTGTGAAGACAGCAGAAGAATGTGTGTGGCAGGAACCAGGCCACCTGGAACCTCTCAAGACCTGTCACGAGACAATAGGTGTGACCTCCAAGTTTAGGGCCAGTTGTCATGGCAGGCTAAGGCACAGGACACCAACTGTGTGTCCTGGACATACTGCTGTCCACTGGAAACTGGGCTGAGAATGTGTCTTTTGTGTCTTAGCCCTTAAGCACCACTACATAAGAACACTGGTTATTTATATTGTGTGTGATATGTTTATGGGGCACACTCATGTGTGCTTATGGGGCACACATGTGGGGGTCAGAGGGACAACCTTGTGAGTAGATTCTGTCCTTCCACCTTCCTGTGAGTTCTGGGGCTCAAACTAAGGTTGTCAGGCTGTGTGGCAAGGGTCTTTAATTGCTGAGCCACCTCACCGGCACTAGCCCTGGATGGATCCTTCTTGAGGTAAGGTTTTTTGTTGCTTGGCTTTTAATTTTTAAACATTTATTTTGTGTGTTTGTGCATGTGTGTGCAGGTAGCCACAGGGGTCAGAAGGGGCATCAGATCTAGAGCTGGGGTTGCAAGTGATAGGGCACTCGTTAACATGGATGCTGAGAGCCGAACTCTGATAGAACAGTGAGTGCTCTTAACCTCCAAACATGGTATTCAGCCACAAATAAAATAGTTTGTGAGAAAATCCCATATGTCTATGTAGCTTAGTGCAATTTTTATTTGTACACTAAAAACCTAAGTGTTTTTCAGAGAGAAATAAGTCCTCTGCCCACTTGTTTCGGGATGCAATATTTTAGGTGGTCACAAGAGGGCGCCTTAACAAAAGAAACCAGGACCACATGGATTTGGCTCCTGCTCCTGAAGATGCACACTTGTGTGTGTGTGTGCCCACACTTATAGACATCTTCACATATGCATGCTCACATACAGAAATGCATGCATGGACATACGGTTGACATACATTCTCACAAACATGCAAGCACACACACATGCTCACACACGACGAGCACTCACAAAGGCGCACACGCACTCGTATGCTCACATGTGAATATTTGTGTGCATGCACACGAACACTTGCACACACACATGTAAATTGGTTTGCCTTTAATTATGTTCAAGTTACTTGAGGTTGAGATTGAATTGCAGGGTGAGAGAATGACAGTCCTGCTGTCCCCTTGGTCCTGTTACTGAGGCGTGAGTGGGAGGTTTGCTTCCAAGAGTCACCAGTCATCATTGAAACCCCACAAGTGTCGCATCAAAGGAGTAAATGACAGAGTCATTCTGTTCTCCCACACTCAGGACAAACAGTGATTTGTGTTTCCTGGTTAATAGAGAAAAATAAAACCTATTGTTAATATTCCCAGTCCTTCCTAGTTACAATAGTCCTGCCTCTCCTGCTGAGCTTGATACCTGAGCACACTGACTAACTAACCAGTGTCCACAGAGCTGCTGGGGTTGGCCCCTGGCTGCAGGGACCTGGGGTGACATTTGTCTTCCCATGCCACAGAATGCATCTTGGCATAGTTTAGGAAGCATATAGACTATGTTTCTGGCTCATAAGTGTGCTCATCTTATGATTGGTTGGTGTGGGACCCGGGAGGGTATAGCTAGAAGGACACTCACTTTCTCCTCTCTAAGTGCTCTTACACCTTGCTCCTCAGTTTTTAGCTATACTGATAAACACTTAGCTGTAAGTGCTATCCATACGCCATGGGGAACAGAAATCCAAGACAGAAATCTAAGACAGATTCAGGCTGAGGTCATGGCACACAGTGCTAGGCAGCTCTTTTAGACCCAGAGACTGTTGTATTTCTCTGTATCTCTGCTAAACAAGGTTGTGTATCCATCCAGATGTCAACATCTGGGTCAGGCTGAGCCCGGTATAAAGGGACTCTCCTGTGCCTACCTGGCAGCCTCTGGTATCTCTCTTCAGTGCTGGTTCTGTGTATCATATCCAGTTTAGTCAGAGTGGGACTTAATTAGGTTGTCAGGTCATTAAACAAAACCGCAAAAAATAAATTGTCATAAAATAATGACCACTTGGACGAAGCAGTAATTGCTTTGAAATAGATGCTTTTGTTACTACTTCCAAGGACATACATTCAACAAAAAGTTTCAAATTTGATATGAGAGGCAGTAGATCATGCCTATCATAAGAAATCATGGAACTTGAGTCTAAAACATTCCCAAAGGCTGATTGTCAGTAGTCAATTAAAATACAGCATTGCTAAAAAGAATGCTCATGCATGGACACAAGCCAGTTCTTCGAATTTTAGGAGCCATTTACAAAAGTCCAAATGGTAGATATGGGACAAGATTGAAAGTCCAAAGCAAGCCTCTTCTGTGAAGTGAAAGATCAAACTGCCTGAGGCAGTCAATACTGAGTGACAGACTCACGTTGGCTCGATGCTCTTTTGTCACTCACCATCTGTGGCTACCAATGAGAAAAATGCTTACCAACAATTGGAAGTTTCCAGGAGTCGTGACTCTCATCTCGTTCCGTGGGGACTGATGATCCTGATGGAGCTGTTCTGTGGGCTGCTCACACGAGCTCCGTGTGTGATGAGCCAGGAACACGTCTTCCTTAAGAAGAATTTGAAATTTTCCTTTTTCACCATTATCTAGTTGCAAATGCTTTCATTTCAGTAATGAGGGACTTTTGGGAGCAGGTATAAAACATTCACAAGAGAAGCACGTTCTTTCTGGGTGGAAAGCAATACCACTCAGGGACTGGATGTCTGGGAGCTGAGTCAGGCGCCCATCCTCAGTGTACACACATGGTACAGAGCCCAGGTAGGGTCAGGACACACCCTCCTGATAGGTCTGCTCATGGTGCAATCACTACAGAGCTTTGCACCGCTCTAGATCCACTCCCATGCCACAGCCGCCTCCGCTGCAGCCTGTGGCAGCCCTGAGGTCTGCAATACTGCTCAGGTATCAGACGACGCTCTGAGGCCAGCGGCACAGGGAAGTGGCCACTAGAGGGAGACTCCCAAGCAAAAGGTATTCCATAGGCTAGGGGTGGTTCACCAGCATGGGGATTAAGTCCCTTTCTTGTCTTATATAGCAGGATCAAGCTGACCCAGCAGGCCCAGGGACTCTGCCTGCTACTCCATGGCGGGTAGAAAGTCTTCCTTGGGTATATAGAGGCCCTAGAGAGCAGGTTCAGCTCCCCAAGTGGTGGTGCTATGTACAGCATGCCCACAGCTGCCCCAGTCACACCCGCTTCAGGACACACAACCTCAAGGTCATGGCCAATGATTTAGGACAAAGTGCCACCCCTTGCTCCAATTCATTTCCACTCAAGGAGCTGCTGAGGTGGGGACAATCCCTGAACCCTTCACCTGAGGGCAGCAGGAAGGCTGTGCATCAGGACAAGCTGAGGCTGCTGGGAGGTGAGATGGATGGATGGATGAGACAATAGGTATCTGTGCAGGGCAGGGCCTTGTCCCTAGTCACATCTGTAAGGATGAAGGAGCATTTACAGCAGGTCCATCTGCTCTGTGCTGTTTGGGGAGCTGAGTGGGAAAAGGAGACCCCGAATTCAGCTTTTTGTTGTTGTTGTTGTTGTTCTTATGGGTTTTTTGTTTTTGTGTTTTTTGTTTTTGTGTTTTTGTTTTTGTTTTCTTCAAGACAGGGTTTCTTTGTGGTTTTGGAGGCTGTCCTGGAACTAGCTCTTGTAGACCCCACTATGTCTGTGCCACCCAGGGCTAAGCCATGACCACTCCGGTAGCTGACATTACAGTATATCTTAGGCTGGAGAGATGACTCAGCAGTTAAGAGCACTGACTACTCCTGCCCTGTCAACTGTGCAGAGTGGTCATGGCTTAGTCCTGGGTGGCACAGACATAGTGGGGTCCCATCCTAGTGTTCCTCAGGAGCCAGGCTTGGTTTCCACTTGGATGTCTGTTAAATTGGGGTGGCATGTGAATTCACCCCTTTGAGGGCTGCTGTTCAAACTCCACTGCTTTCAAGGAAGTGGTTAGACCTTCAGACCTGGAGTCTTCCCCCAAGGGCCACAATACCTTAACTCACAGTGTTTTTAATTTAGGGAATGACTTATCAGAAGTCTAACACGTGCAAGATATGTGGGCAGATTCAGACTCCTCCTGGGACCAGCCTGGCTATCCCAGAGGATGGGAGTTTGAATTCTAGCTGTGTCAGTGGGAAGAGGCTTGCTGACCCCACGCCACAGTGAATGGGTATAGTACTGACTGCTGGGACTTCCTGAGGGTTCTGTGGTCTGTTAAGTTCTTGTGGACACTCACAGTTTCAGTACCTGTCTCCCTGCTTCAGATCTGGTATATTGACCCAAAGGCAGTTCTGGTTGGCTGGGATGAAGAGTTTAGCCCGAAGCAGATGCTTGCATGGAGAAGCAGAGTGTGAGTGATATTGTGGGATGCTGAGAAGTCCTAAGGGAGGCTGGGGACCAGGGAGAGGGCTCCCTAAAGGGATGTAAAGGTGAGTGGGGCTCTGGCAGAGGAGGGGCTCACAAGCCTGTATGTGGATCCAGTGGCTCTCAGGCAATGGATGGCTCTGGAGGAGGCTGAGCACTGTGCTCCCTACCTGAGATACTATAGGGATAGCCTACTCATGCTCTAGGCTGGATAGGTACTCATTGCTCCCGGCCCACACCTCCTTTATATTAGGATTACATTCAAGCCCTTGCCTTTTGGAGTCTTGCTGTGGAGCATGTACATGGGGTGTCCTTTATATAGTCCACACAGTAGACAATGCCTGAACTTCCCTGATGTCCTTCAGTTAGCTGCTGCCTGGGCATTGGCTGGTATTTTCCTCAGCTGTACCTGGCTCCTTAGATTGGCCCCAGCTTGGTTGTTTCTGAGGACTTGTGGGTGGAGGCTAAGGGCAACTCTCAGGAAAATAAACACTGAGTGACAAGGCAGTCCCTTCTGCTTCCTCCTCACCTGCCACTCTTGGATCCACCCTGTTTTGCCCTGAGCTGCCAGGGGAGACACAGACGGAAGCTGGCTGTGCGATTTGTCCTTTAACCAAACATCACAATTTGTGGTTCTGAGTCCTGGTTTCGAGTCCCTGATTCCACCATGCCTTGTCCTTGTTTTGGTATTTAAATTTTTCCACTCTTTCTGATTTCTAGGTTACAGAGTTAGAAATATCCTCGCTCAATTGGAGCCAACTCAGCTCCAGGGATATGAGTTGTATCTGGGGGCATGTTTCCTGGGATGGGGGATGCAAAGTTCCATCTTTCAGAAGCTTGAAGTTCCTCTGGTTGGCCTCCCAAGATTTTTTTTTTGGGGGGGGGGTTCAAGACAAGGTCTCTCTGTGGCTTTGGAAGTTGTCCTGGAACTTGCTCTGTAGACTAGGCTGGTCTTGAACTCACAGAGATCCTCCTGCCTCTGCCTCTAGAGCGCTGGGATTAAAGGTGTGTGCCACCAACGCCTGGCCCTCCCAAGCTCTTGACACCCAGTCCCAGGGGAGGGTGTAAGGTGCAGGGCCTTTCTTCTTGACTTCTCTTGAGCTTTACCCCCTGCAAAGCCAAGAGTCAAAGGTCATTTACTCAGCTTCCCTGGATGGAGAGAACTAAAGGCTGCCTTCCCGATTTATGCACCCCTGAGAGCTCTCTGGGAAGGTCAGTGACCGTACACTGTACTTTGAGCTGGCTGGGCAAGTCTCTAGACTCACAGTGTCTGCTGTCTTTCAGGAGAGACTGACAGGTCACCTGCCCAGAGATGAAGGGCTTATTCCGTTCAATGTCAACTTTGAACTGGGAAGACAAGAAGAGAGAAAAGTAAGAAAGGAGGCAGAATAAAGAATTGTTTTCGGCCAGGCAGTGGTGGTGCGTGCTTTTAATCCCAGCACTCGGGAGGCAGAGACAGGTGGATCTCTGTGAGTTCAAGGCCAGCCTGGTCTTCTTAGTGAGTTCCAGGACAGGTTCCAAAGCTACACAGAGAAACCCTGTCTCAAAACACCAAAGAGAGAGAGAGAGAGGGAGGGAGAGAGGGAGAAAGAGAGAGAGAGAGAGAGAGAGAGAGAGAGAGAGAGAGAGAGAGAGAGAATTGCTTAGGTTTCCTTCTTGTGCCTTTGACAGGAGGACAGCACATCACTCTTTTAGCTCCATGTCCTTTTGGAAAGAGACAGCCCTGGTCTTGCTGCCAGGCCCTGCTTAGGGACAACAAGCCAAGTCCCTCGTGTTCTGTGTTCTTGAGTCCCCTCCTTGGAAGAGACTTGTCATGAGGCCCCTCCCCCATCTTCTTCAATGTTGATGACATGAAACAGATGTCCTCAGAAAGTGAGAACTGAAACTCATCTGTGCCCGGCTTCTGAAAACCCAGTCTCTGCCAACAGTGACACTTTCCAGAACTTTCTAGTGGAGACAGGTTTCTTGAATTATAGTGCCTCACTGAAGAGCTGGAAAATATATGGAGACTAAAGAAGTCTGACAGCCCCCAATAACTGCTCACCCAAGACATCACTGTGGTCCCCTGGAGTCCCCTGGAGTCCCCTCTGCTGTCCTCATACATGGGCAGCTGAATCTTGTATGTGCATGTTTTTGAATCCTGCCTTTCCATGTAAGTTTGGGGACATTCAGGTCGTTAGTCTCAATAATTTTGTTGGAGTTGGGGGGATTTAGTTTAGTTGTAAAGTGTTCTCGAAAGCCCAAGGCCACAAGTTAAATTCCTAATACCAGGACAAAGAAATGAGCAGAAACCTATTTTTCTAGGTGTGGCAGCACACACCTGGCACACATCTGTCATTCTTGCCCTTGGGATTTGGAGGTGGGGAAATTAGGAGTTCAGGGTCATTTTTGGCTGCATGTTGAGGCCAGCTTATGCTACATGAGACCATGTTTCAAAGAAGAGAAACAAAGAAAAATCCCCAATAATGGGGGCTGAAGAGATGGCTCAGCAGTTAAAAGCACTGGCCGCTCCTGCAGAAGATCTGGGTTCAGTTCTTACCACCTGTGTCAGGCAGCTCAAATCAACCTGTAACTTGAGCTCTAAGGGACCCAACCTCTGTGGCCACCTACATACATGTCAGCATACTTATACATAGACACTGTGTGCGTGAGTGTGTACACAGAGTACCTCCAGAAGTCAGAGAAGGTTCAGGGTCACTGAAGCTGGAGTTGCAGGCAACTGTGAAGCACCCAGTGTGGGTGCTGGGGACCTCTGGAAAAGCAGTGAGCACTCCTAACCACTGAGCCATCTCTGCAGTGCCATAGAGGATGTGTCTAAACATACCATGTCTTACATAGGCACAGTGCTAAGACATGAAGCAGTTTTATGATTGGTGGGCCAACACTGATGGGTGATAGGCACCCTGATGGTCTGTCTCTGTCCCACAAAGTAGAGAGGCAGTCATCTTTTGGCACCAAACTCAGAAGGTAGAGAAACAAACCCTGTGTATGGATGTGTGGGGCACATGTGATTGTGTGTGCTGTGAGCACATGTGAGGCCACCTACAGGGCTGCGACCTCAGGATCCAGGTGGACAGGCGTAGATAGGCCTTGTTGGGGTCCTACAGGCATAGATAGGTGGTGTTGGGGGTCCTACAGGTATAGGTAGGCGTTGTTGGGGTCCTACAGGCATAGATAGGCGTTGTTGGGGTCCTACAGGTATAGGTAGGCGTTGTTGGGGTCCTGCTGTTGTTGCAGAATGTCAACTAAGAGTTCTTCCTGGAACTGAAGCTGGTGCCTGCTAGGAGGCCAGTGGGGTTTGCCTGATACAGCAGGAGGTCCTATCTGGGGAAGGGGAGCAGCAGAAGCTTGCACTGTGTTTTCTCACCTGTGCGGGAGTAAACTCCAGGGAGTTTTCTCACCTGGAGACTGGCCCAGAGCAGTTTTAAGCATGGGGAACAGTTTCCACTGTTGCAGTCTCTGACTTTATTAAGCTACTGTCAAGGGAAAGCCGTGACCTGATGTATTTGGCTGTTACATTTGCCCCAGTTCTTGGATTCCAGCACACCCTCTCCACCCCCCTCACCTCCCTTCCTGTTTGGAATGGTCTTCAGAGTCTCCAGATCTGTTGAGCACTGCCTGGACTGTCCCTTTTCACCCCAGTGAAAGCTGCCTGAGACCATGGAGCCCTCTGAGGAGAAGGCACATGCTGGGAGTAGAATGGACCACCACAGCATTTTCTTAGTCCTGAAACCACTCTGTAGACCAGGTCAGTCTGGCCTTGAATTTACAGATTCTCCTGCCTCTGCCTCCTGCATGCTGGGAGTAAAGACATGCGCCACCATTGTGGCCAAAAATGATATTGATGGTTGTCAAGAAAAAGTTCCAAACACAGTATATCAGAGGTCCTCAACCTTCCTAGTGCTTCAACCTTTTAATACAGTTCATGTTGTGACCCCACAACCAAAAAATTATTTCATTGCTACATCATAACTGTAATGTTGCTACTGTAATGCCTCTTAATATAAATTTCTGATATGTAACACCTGTGAGAGGGTTGGGCTGACCTTCATGGAGTCATGACCCAGAGGTTGAGAACCACTGCAGTAGTTGGACAAAACTAACTCTGGAATTTAAAGCATTTGGCTTTGAAAATCTTAACAGTATTCAGTTCTTTCTTTAGTGGCACACAGATCTGCTGTTTCTAGAAGGAGCTGCCAGCTTAGTTCTTCCAAAGTCTCCATTTGGGCTGGGCATGGTGGCACATGCCTTTAATCCCAGGGCTGGGAGGCAGGTGGTCTGTTAAATTTGTCAAGGCTAGCCTTTTCTACATAGTGAGTTTCAGGCCAGTTAGGCTGTCTAAAAGAAACAAAGGAAGAAAGGAAAAGGAAGACTGGAGGAGGAGGAGCAGGAGAAGAAGCAGTCGCCGCCTTTACTTCCCCTCGAGTATGTTCTTCTGTTTCGTTTTAATCAAACCTTTACGTCCTTGGCTGAAGAATAACAGGCTTCAGCGTCCCTCCCCATACCTCAGTCTGTCACACACACCTGCCATTTCTGGAACAATGGTTCCCTATTCTCTGCCACCCTTTCTCTTTGTTTGTGGTCATATCCATGCTTGGGAGCAGTCACAGAGGAAGGAGGACATGGGCGCTGTGGGCTTGAGAGTCACCCTGACCACACCTATGTAGCGATGAGCTGTTCTGACATAAAAGTCAGCCACAGGAGCCAGGGAACAGGCAGTCTCTGTTTATGCAACAGCCACATGTTGCTAACAATCAAATAGCCGATGTAAAAAGGCACCATGAAAACCAGATCATACGGCAAAAATAACAGGGTAGTTCATAAGCAATTGGGACATGAAAAGAAGCCACTCAAACACGCACAAAAAGAGAATCTGAGAGTCGCTCATGATGCTTGAACTGAACAGGAAGCTGATGGAAAAGGATGAAGACGGCTCGTTCTTCCACTGTGCACCCCTGCTGCATGCTACAGCCACAGAGCCTTCTTGCAGGTGGCCTTGTCCCAGGGCTACAACCCAGAGAGGGAGTCACTAGCCCTGCACCATCAAGCTACACCTGCCCAGCCAGTGAGCAGTTAGTTCCACAGGGAACAATTTTTACAATTGTTTTTTATTATTATTGTGCGTATTGGGTGGTGGGGTCTGAAAACCACTCTTGTCAGTCAGTTCTCTTCTTTCACTGTGGGTTCTGGGAATTGAACTTGGGTCTTCAGGCATTCAGGCAGGTACTTTTACCCCCTGAGAACATCTTGCCAGGCCATGAGCAGCTTTAAGCACCCAGTGTACCTGATTGTCTTTGAATGGATATAGTTTCTGTATTTCACCCATGGCATACGTTGCTCTCTGCCAAGGTGAGCTTACCAGGTGGCTGACTGGGGACTGTGCTCTTGTTTGCTCTGTGGGGAATGTAATGGCATAGAGAAATATGTGGCACTTTAAAACAGCAGATCTGGTTGGGCGTTGGTGGTGCATGCCTTTAGTCCCAGCACTCGGGAGGCAGAGGCACGAAGATCCCTGTGAGTTTGAGGCCAGCCTGGTCTACAGAGTGAGTGCCAGGACAGGCTCCAAAGCTACAAAGAAGCCCTTTCTCAAAAACAAAGAAATAAACAAAAAAACAAACAAAATAAAAAACCAACCCCCACAAAAACCTAGCAGATGTGTTTTGATTTCTGCTGTACACTTTTATCAAATCAGGCAGACAGCAAGGATGCTTACTGGGTCTGTGGTGTTAGTGGCTCCTGAGCAGCCAGGGGTTGGTTCTTGGGGGCTTCAGTAGAGGATTCAGCTGAGGAGGCATTACAAGTGTGGCCAAGTCAGTGTCCCCTGCCCGTATGGGGTCATTGGGCCATTTTAATAATACAAGGTCACAAATTATCCTGTTCTTACGTTGTGGATGTTCTGATACCCTTCCCACCCCACCTTGGACAGTGGTCAGTAGTGTTCACATCTGTGTCTGTGTGCTGAGCCTTGGGGGGGGGGGCTTTGAAGGGACCGAATGAACCCTGCAGAATATGGGCGGTTCTAGAATTAACCTATTGCTGAAAGCGGCTTTTCCACTTGACCTTAGGGAAATCATCATTTCAAACAGAGGAAAGCACCTACACTGGCCTGAGTCTGACTGCCAGACTCAGGCATTGTACTGGCCAGAGTGCCTGTTGGCTTTGGGGGTGCAGGGTTAGGAAGGATTGCAGGGCTTCACAGTTTTGTCCTAGGTGCTTTCCAAGGTCCTGATAACCTTCCAGTCAGCAGTTCAGCCTAAGCAGTGAGCTCTAGAGCACCATCTTTGCTTGACTGTGGAGGCAGTATGAAGGCTGGGTGGTGTCCACTCAGCATCTGGGCAGACACAGGACAGACCAAAGAGTTCTTTGTCGATCAGTGCCACTTTCCCATGAGTCCCAGGAGCCAACATGCATTCACTCAGGAGGGCGTGACCAAGCTGTCCTGTGAAGTCTGGGAATGTAAGGCACACCAGCTAGAAAGGAGACATTCTCTTCACCGGACACAGACTGTCACTGCTTTGCCTGGAGGCCACTGTTGTGTCCAGGGTGGTTATGCTTCCTAGAGAACTGTGTGGGCAGCTTGCTGTACATCTAGCCCTGGCTCCATCAAGAGGAAGTTGGACCATGTGGTGACTGCTGTGATAGGGACCATTTCTAAGGAAAAACAGAAATGAAGCCTTTAGAAGCAGTGCCTGGGGCCTGAGAGGTGGTTAGCGGTTAGGAGCAAAGGCTGTTCTTCCAAGGACCTGAGTTTGAGTCAAGGCGTCCACATGGCAGGGGTCACAGTCTCTACTGACCCCAAACTGACAGCTTTGAGGGTTTCTGTGACTCTGGAGATGACCTCCACATAGCTTTTCAGGTTTCAGTGGCTCAGATAGTCACTTACACACAGCTCCCAGGTTTCAGTGGCCCTGATAGTCACTTACACACAGCTCCCAGGTTTCAGTGGCCCTGATAGTCACTTACACACAGCTCCCAGGTTTCAGTGGCCCTGATAGTCACTTACACACAGCTCATAGGTTTCGGTGGCTCTAATAGTCACTTACACACAGCTCCCAGGTTTCAGTGGCCCTGATAGTCACTTACACACAGCTCGTAGGTTTCGGTGGCCCTGATAGTCACTTACACAGCTCCCAGGTTTCAGTGGCCCTGATAGTCACTTACACACAGCTCGTAGGTTTCGGTGGCCCTGATAGTCACTTACACAGCTCCCAGGTTTCAGTGGCCCTGATAGTCACTTACACACAGCTCCCAGGTTTCGGTGGCTCTAATAGTCACTTACACACAGCTGCCAGGTTTCAGTGGCTCTGATAGTCACTTACACACAGCTCGTAGGTTTCGGTGGCCCTGATAGTCACTTACACAGCTCCCAGGTTTCAGTGGCCCTGATAGTCACTTACACACAGCTCCCAGGTTTCGGTGGCTCTAATAGTCACTTACACACAGCTGCCAGGTTTCAGTGGCCCTGATAGTCACTTACACACAGCTCGTAGGTTTCGGTGGCCCTGATAGTCACTTACACAGCTCGCAGGTTTCAGTGGCTCCAATGGTACCCTCCACACAGAACTTTGATGCTGTGTGTTTGAAAGAAAATGGTCCTCAAAGGGAATGGCACTATTAGGAGGTGTGGCCTTGTCAGAGGAAGTGTGCCACTGTGGGGGGTAGGCTTTGGCGTCAATTTTTCCTCAAGCGTCCCTCAGTTGACTACCGGTTGCCTTCTGGTCAAGATGTAGCCAGTTCCATGTCTGCCTGCACACTGCCATGCTCTCCACCATGAGGATAACGACTGAACCTGTGACACTATAAGCCACCACCTTGTTAAATGTTTTCTTTGTAAGAGTTGCCATGGTCATGGTGTCTCTTCACAGCAATAGAAACCCTAGCTAAGACAACCCAGCATGTCTAGAGGCTCCCTCAGCATCTCTTACCAGATGGTTTCCACGGTGACCCCTCCAGTGTCCATGGAGTAGCAGTCAGGCACTCTCCACAGGTTATGTGATTCTGGCGCTTGACAAAGAGATGGCATTCTAGTGACCCCGTTTGTATACTGTGCTGATGGGCACCAGGCGCTGTGGCAGCTGGCAGGGCTCTTTATAAACACTAATGGCTTCCTACCTTAGCTCATTTATGTAGCTTGAATTCACGTTCCTCCTCTCATCCCCAGACACCCCTTCATCCCCACTTCACTTCCTGCCCCCATCTTTCTGTGTAACCCCATGAACTTTGCCAGCCCTTGTGAGGAGCGAGAAGCCATCACTGTCCTCTCCCTGGTGGGCGGAGCAGCTCTGCTTCAGCTCCCGTTGCTATGACTCTGTTGCTAGGATCAGGCTGTCTCCATCCCAGGCAGGAAACCCGTAATGAATTATGGATGGCTGGTTCTCTCAGAGGCCTGATCTGTAATGCAGATGAGCCCAAAGCACCCCCTTTTCTTCAGGTTTTTTAAGGGAAAAAAAAAATAAGTTTTAAATCCGAAGCAGCCTTGTCCAAGCCCCAGTTGCCCTGGCAGCAGCTTCTGCTGAGGCCGGTGATAATTCTCACACACGGGCCTGGCCAGGCTCTGCTATTAGTCCTGGGCACTTAGCACGATTTTCTCTGGGCCTGTGGCCCTAGGGGTCACTCGCTCTTTTCTCTCTCTTTTTGTGCTGAGAGGTGAAATGGGGTGTAAATACTAGGTGTGACATTTTCTAAGTATGTGGCCATCCTTCTCGTCTGGGACACAGTGCCGGCTCCGGAGGCCAGGTCTCAGACCCTCTCTCTTTCTTTTTCCCTCAGCTATTGCCTCCTCTTTCAGCCTCTACCCCAGAAGGCCCAGGCCTTATGTGTGCACAAGTGAAGATAAGAGAAGGCTGCACACAAAGGGCCTGCCCTCAGGGTCACTGTCAGCATAGTGGTACCGTCCTACTGCCCTGACCTCAGGGGACCGAGGACTGAGGCTCTGTCCCCTATCCTTTTTTCCTTGCCAGCATCCAGTGGCTATGTCCCTGAGAGTGGATGTCTCAACCCTGAGTGTCCACTGGGGCCAGCTCTTGGCTCTAGCATAGGCAGCAGTGTTGCTGTGACAAAGTTTGCTCAGATGCATTGACAGGATCTTTCAGCATGGAGAGGCACCCAGCAAAGCTGGGCAGTGGTGGGCTGCTTTGTTTTTTGTTTTTTTCCTGAGATCTATTTTTTTAAGATTTATTTATTTATTTATTTATTTATTTATTATAATACAGTGTTGTGTCTGTATGTATGCCTGCAGGCCAGAAGGGGACACCAGATCTCATTACAGATGAGTTGCTGGGAATTGAACTCAGGACCTCTGGAAAAACAGCCAGTGCTCTTAACCCCTGAGCCATCTTTCCAGCCTGAGAGCTATTTAACACTGCCAGTAACCCATGAAAAATTCCTAGAACTAAATTTCTTTTCATGGGCAAAAGCACCTGTGATTTAGAATCTAGTATGTGGACCTTGAAGTCTGGGAGTGAAATCAATTTAAGGTTAGGAGCACAGCTGTTCTTCCAGAGGATCTGGGTTCAAATCCCAGCACCCACACGACAGCTCACAACTGTCTGTAACTCCTGTTCCAGGGATTCAACACCCTCACATAAATATACATGCAGGCAAAACATGCCAACAACAACAAAAAACAACCCCCCCCCAAATAAACGAACCCCCCATTTGACAGTAGGTATTTGTCCTATGACTTTCCTATTGCTGTTGTGACAAATAATCACAAAGTGATTTAAAATTATATTAGTTGAACGTTCAGCCAAGGAGACCAGAAGTCCAGAAATGGATCTCACAGAGGTGAAATCAAGGTGCTGGCAAGGCAGCACCCCTTGCTGGCATCCCTGAGAGAGAACATTTTCCTTCCTTCCTTTTTTTTTTTTTTTTTTTTAAGACAGGGTTTCTCTGTGTAGCCCTGGCTGTCCTGAAACTCACTCTGTAGACCAGGTTGGCCTCAAATTCACAGAGATGCACCTGCCTTTGCCTCCCCAGTGCTGCGATTAAAGGTGTGCGCCACCACTCAGCAGAAGACGTTTTCTTACCTCATCTAGAAGCTGCCCTATCCACATTTCCTCACCAGGGCCCCTCCAATGGCACCATCAAGGGTTAGTTCAAGCTTGTGCTGACAGTGTTCTGGTTCTGACTTTCTCCCTCCATCTGCTCGATTGAAAGAGCTGTGATTATATTGGGACTATGCCAGAGGCCATGGGAGCATACAACAGGTGTCAACTAGTATTCAATAGGCCAACCTACCTGATGAGTGATTCTCTGATGGGGAGCCCCACTTGGCAAGGCTGTGGGGTCACTGGCTGTAGATAACTGTCTGTGTCTGCATTTTTTCTCATGTGCCACTGAAAACAGCTATGGGTATTCTCCCCACTGCTTGTGTGTTTATCTCATGAAAAAAATACCATCTACTGGGCACACATAAATATGGAAGGTCAGGAAGATGATTTCTGCTTAATTGTATAATTCTGATGAGTAGAAATAATACTAGGACATTTTTCATTACTCAGACTGACATAGGAAAGTAATAGTATTCTCAGTCACAAATACAGCTAACTTTAGACTTCGGAACAAATTCAAAGCAAACTGGTTGCCCCTGGAGACAAATACACAAGGACAATTTCCCAGGTGTTTATTGTTGATTCAAGGTCAGGAATGAAGCAACTTTAGGAGACATAACCTTCTCAGCAATGGACTTTCTTCACATACTCACCGTCCTCAAGGTTCAGCCACTAAGATACTTCACTCAGATACTTCACTCGTTGGCCGGTCAGCATGACCTCCCTAGCCTGAGAGAAACCGTGTAATCAATTTGGCTCTGTTTCTTACTGTTTGTTTATTCAAGAAGAGATGCACGGCCCTGAAGATGTGATTCATATTTGTGTTTATTCAAGAAGAGATGCACGGCCCTGAAGATGTGATTCACATTTGGTCAGAGGCTTTTGCTGTGAGAAGAAGCAGGAGAGTTAGGGGGAGATGTAGGAATGTGTGTATTTCTGTGTGTGTGTGTGTGTGTGTGTGTGTGTGTGTGTGTGTGTGTGTGTGTGTCTTTGTGTGTGTCTGTGTGTGTCTGTGTGTGTCTGTGTGTGTGTGTGAGTGTGTCTTTGTGTGTGTGTGTGTCTCTGTGTGTGTCTCTGTGTGTGTCTCTGTGTGTGTATGTGTGTGTATGTGTGTCTGTGTGTGTGTGTGTGTGTGTGAGTGTGTGTGTGTGTGTGTAAAGAGAAGATGAGAGAAGTGTTAGGTAGCATTATGTAAGTCTGTGTAGAGAGATTGTCAAGAAAGAGAGATTATTTAAATGAAGTAAAAGAGAAGGTTACCATCAGGAAAGCGAACATTCTTGTTTTCTTAAGTTACTATCAGAAAGCGTATGTTTCTTTATTTACCTGCAGATAGAAAAGTCTAGCCAAAGACAGAAAAGAGATTTTTCTAAGTTCCTCGCTGATGCGAGAAGACATTCTTTTCGTTACTTTGGGTGCAGTGCTGGGAGCTGGCCTCCCAGGCTGCAAGAGAACTACTTGCATTTCCTAGGATAATCACTTTAAGGTCAGCTGACTAGCAGCCATCATTCCACCTCAACTACCCTGCCTACCACAGTAACTTACAGTCAGAGAGCGCCTCCCAACAAAGGCTCAGGGCAATAGGAGTGGTGGAATTGACTGCTCAGTCTGTTCAGCCTTCTTAGTGTTCTCCAACATGTCCATACATCTCCATGGCAATCCTGGTCTCAAGAAGAACGACTTAGTCTGGTGTGGGGGAGGCCACATGGCACTCCTCATCCAATAGACACAAGGTGGCCACAATCATACTAGTCACAGGGGTAAGTAAGATGGTGGGTAATTGATGTCGCTGTTTTCAGAAAAGAAATCAATGGGTAACCAACTAAGATGCATTTGGGGGTGTTTAAGGGGGAAAGAAATATGTACATTTTAGTCAGAAACTTAAATCAACTCATTATAGGGTGATGCTCAACTTCTTCTGGAACTGGAGTCCTAGAGTAACTTTGCAGAGCAACCCTAGTGTCTACGGGGCTTCCCCAAGCTTCCCCATAGTATTAACCATAGCTGTGATGGGAGAAAGGGAAATATTTCCCAGAGTTAGTTCCTGCCCTTAACTGGCATGAATGTCCAGAGACGTGAAATTCCCACTGAATGGAAGCTGCTCCTCACCTGGTCCCTCCCACTCACTATAGTTGTCCCCAGCTTAGGTTTGTAGGTAAACTCAACTTTGCCATTAGTAGAATGCTTACACTGGTCTTAGTCTTGAGGAATAAAGCCTTTTATGGCTGAAAGGGCCATGTGAACTGTATTGGGAGCAAACTGCTCAGTCAAGATGGTAAATCAAACAACTTCTCACCTCGGGGCATCGCCAAGATCAGTGCCTTCGGTGTGTCTTCAAAGATACGGGGGTGGTGATTTCCCTTATGTCTTCAGGAAAATCTTCATAGGGCTGATGCAAAGTTTGTAATGTATGTTTCTAGTTGGTGGGGGAGGGCACAGTTGCCACTGTATGCACAACTTGTGGGGTGCACACAGAGGTAACAGACAACCTTGGGGGTTGGTTCTAAGGGGCCTCTTTCACCTTTTGTTTGAGACAAGGTCTCTCATTGGTCTAGGACTTCCTCCCTCCTTTCCTTCCTTCCTTGTTAGGTCACAGTGACTCTCCCCTTCCCCCTTCCTCTCCCCAAATCAGACCATGCCCCTGTTGTAGTTCTCTCTTCACAGTTGATGCAGTACCCCACTCTATCCTCTGCCCCAAAGCTATAAGCACAGGCCCACCCCCATACCCACATGAAGAGCATCTTAAACCGCCTTGTGATTCTTGGCATGGTAGGCTAGGTCACGTGGCATGGAAACCCTCCCACACCTTGAGACCTGTACAGGTCCCTTTGTTTACCTGGAACTGGAGGGTTTGTGTCTCCCTTCGGGATCCATGGTGACTGTCTCTCTCAATCTCTTAGCTATATCCATACAGAGAATATTAGGAAATACTATGATGGCCTGGGCAAAAGACTGAAGATCAGAGTAAGTGACATCTCTTTGAAGGCAGGTGACTAAGGAGGAGGGAGTTCTTTGCATCCCTCCTGAGTGCTGGGATTAAAGGTGTGCACCACCATGTACGGGTGACACCCCATCTTTAAAACAATGAACTCATATTAGGCCAGATGTAGCGGAGCATGCCAATAATATCAGCACCTGTGGGCTGGAGACTGAAGGTCAGGGGTTCATGGCCAGCCTTGGCTAAGCAATAAATTCCAGCCTGGGCTACGTGAGACCCTCCTCAAAAAACAAACAAATATGGGCTGGAGAGATGGCTCAGAGGTTAAGAGCACTGACTGCTCTTCCAGAGGTCCTGAGTTCAATTCCCAGCAACCACATGGTGGCTCACAACCATCCGTTATGAGATCTGGTGTCCTCTTCTGGTGTGCAGACATACATGGAAGCAGAATGTTGTATACATAATAAATAAATAAAATCTTTAAAAACAAGCAAACAAACAAATAAACACACAAGAACAACAAAACAGGAACCAGAGGGATGGGTCATTGGTTAAGAACACTTGTTGCTCTTACAGAGAACTTGAGTTCAGTTCCCAGCGCCCACGTGGCAGATCACAACCATTAACTCTAGTTCCAGGGGATCTTTGAACCTCTGTAAAACACTGTAAAGAACAGCATAAAATGGATTTATTTACACTTTGACGAGAGCCAGTCTCAGTCTGCCTCCTCCTTCATAACAGTGTTTCAGTCTTCGGAGGGGATGGAACAACAGAGAGGTAGCTCGTGCGTGTGGTTTCAGCTGTGGGTCCCAGTGCTAGAGCTATGATAAAATCACAAGCCCTGCCTTGTGGGTTCTTGTTGCACCTTCTAGTGCCGGGGGAAGGGCCCCAGAGAGGTGTCTCTCTGTCTTTGGCAAGCTATTTCCTGTATGGAGTTGGGACTGAAAGGACAATGCCACCCCTTTTCTCGTCCATTATTCAGTGGGAGATTCGGCATTCGGTTTCCTCTAGTTGGCCACCTACTGCTGTTTGTGCATAGATTCCATCAAGGCTATGGGAAAGCATATGTAAAAGCAGACAGATGCTTGCTGGAGGCGGGTTTGGGAGGTGCGGGGACCATTAGTCAACACAAGGGGGAGCCAACATCAGAAGCTAACCTGTAGCTCCATCTAGCGGCAGGATGGCGGCTTTTAGGCAATTGCGCATAAGAACCCCCTTTCCAGGCTGAGGAGGTACGTCAGTTGGCTGCTGCTTATTGGCTTGTCAGTCTGGTGGGACATTTTCTCAACTGAAGTTCCCTCTTCCCAGACATTTTCCAGCTTAATCTTTTCATTTAATCTCTGATAAATCTTCTACAATGGATCAGAACATCTGTAACTTATTTAGCTCTTTAGTTGCAACAAAAATATAGTCCTTAACTTGTTATGAAATAATTTGATTCCAGAAGTCAGAAACCACATGTATGCTATCAATATGTCTCTTCTTTTCTTTTCTCCTTGTCCTCCTCCTCCTTTTGAGAGAGGCTTTCTCTGTGTAACAGTCCTGGCTGTCCTGGAACTCACGCTATAGACCAGGCTGTGTTTGAACTCACAGAGATCCGCCTGCCTCTGCCTCTGAGTGCTGGGATTAAAGGCGTGCGCCACCACTGCCCGACTCAGTACGTCTTCAAATCACCTGTCACAGGGAGTGGGATACAGTGGGGTGATTACCCCCTCCCTCCCCAAAAATTCTTTTGGCCAACTTTAGGCTTAAGATAAAGAAAGAAAGAATGAACAAAACTATATTTCTAGAGTTTAAGAGTTGTGCTAAAAGGTTGGAGAAATGGCTCAATAGTTAAGAGCACATACAACCCTTGCAGAGGGGTTGAGTTTTATTCCTAGCACCCATGTTGGACAGCTAATGACTGCTTGTAACTCCAGCTCCAAGGAATTCAATGCACTCTTCTGGATTCTGCAAGCATCTTTATTCACACATGCATAAACACACACACACACACACACACACACACACACACAATTAAAATAAATCTTTAAAAAGTTCTTGCTAGACAGTGGTGGTGCATGCCTTTAATCCCAGCACTCCAGAGGCAGAGACAGGTGGATCTCTGTGAGTTTGAAGCCAGCCTGGTCTACAAAGTGAGCTCCAGGGTGGCCAAAGATATACAGAGAAAACCTGTCTCGAAAAACAGAAACAAAAACCAGGTAGGTAAGTACAAGTTTTTATAATTTAATCTAAAGTTACTGTTAGTGTATAGTTTCATTTCTAGACATCCAAATATTTATCAACTGGTTAATGTTTACATATACTTACAGTGCCCCAAGTAGCTATGCATACCATTACCAATACAAACATGGCACATTCATCAAAAACACAACATCTATGGTGTATGAAAAGCTCAAGATTTTTGTTTTTGAAATTTGCAAGATTTTGGTACAATATCAAAATAATTGTGCACACCTTTAATCCTGGCACTAGGGAAGCAGAGGCAAGCAGATCTCTGTGAATTTGAGGCCAGCCTGATCTACAGAGTGAGTTCTAGAACAGCCAAGACTACACACAGAAATCCTGTCTTGAAGAATCAATATGAGAAAAAAATAAAAAAAGATTATGTCTCTAAGAATCTAATCTAGGCAAGGACTGCCTAGGAAAACAACAGCTAACCACCTTCTGCCAAGAAGTGAGCCCCTTCTGGCAAGTCTCTCTGGCTCTATCGACTACTGCCATCAGGAACTTACTTCATTAACTGGCCAGCTGAGTTCAGTTATTAACTCTACTTAGAATAGTTTAGGATAGTCTTTATTAATTATCCTTTAGAGAAAACAGAAAGATGTTTTTCTAAAACCAACTTGTACTTAAAATAGATGATGGCTATTTTACAACTTAAAAAGAAATTAACTGTGTCCCAAGTGCTGTGGTTAAAGGCGTGCTCCACCACTGCCTGGACCACTCAACCATTTTAAAACTGTGTTGCCTTAGCTTGTGTTAGATGAAAGCAACCTCTAAGTGAAGCCTTTATTTCTAGATATACATTATCCCTCTGGGATCTGGAATAAATAATTATTCACAAACCAAGATCTGAGCTGTTGATGGTATGTCACAAAGTCTTTTGATATATTAGAAACTTATACAACACAGTAAACCTGAATGTGTTAGCATCTCATATATTTTAAGATGCATGAGACTTGAGCTCATACTTAGTAGATGATGTCTTATTATTTAATATATTTATAAGTGACTCAGAAGTTTTAATTCTATTATATTTATGAATATTTATCACATTTTATATTTACCTAATTTACTTTTGACAGGTATTGAGATATTGCTAATTTATTTACCAACACATTTAAGTTAACCCATTTGTCAGAGATGTTAAGTTTAAATTTTAGTCATAAGACAAAGAAAATTGTAATAAATTTATCATCAGTCTAAAAGCAAGCAGCTAAATCCTAAATTGTATCCATGACAAATGGCCACTTGGATTTATGACTGAACTTTAATACTTAACTAGAATAAAAATTTTATGTAGAATTAACTTGGCTTAAAAATAAAAACAACAAGCAATAAACCAGACTTTTTTTGGTATTATTTCTTTTTATTTAGAACCCCACAACTTTTATCTTCATTTTTCCAGTCCCAAACAGGCTGAGTTAATTCTTTGAATAGTTTCATTCCAGCCTGGCTGAGTAATAGTGTCTGAATAACAGATTGTTTTAGCAGGAAAATAAGCAGGCAGGAAGTCAAAACTTCCAATCACACAAAACAAACAGGCACACTATGAAACATGCTAACTACACCTCATATTTATAAATAAATAGATTTGAGTGTGCAGACCTAAAAAGTTGAATCCATTAGGAGGGGGAAAAAAGCTTAAATTAAAAGAGTTAAAAAAAATGTGGGTACTGCAGCCAGACACTTCTAAAAAGCAATTGCATTACATAGGCATACTACTGTCTCAGACACACAGTGTAGAAAAAAAGGGCTAGCCAAAGAAACACACCCTGAGCAGAGCCAAAGAAATGCATTTTGGCCCTGCAACCAGAGCTAAAGAAATGCACCCTGGCCCTAAAATTAGAGCCAAAAGGCTAAAAAGGACCAGTGAAAGAAACATACTTTGGCCCTGAAAACAGCCAAATTTGACCCTGAACCTAAGCAGAAAACCAACCAATCTCTGAGCATGAGATCCAGTCACTCTGAGCTCAGGGACTGAAATCTGACCAATCCCCACATTGGAAATCTCCCTGGAAAACTGTGCCCCCTAAGAAGCCCTATATAAACCCTGTGCCTGTTCAGCTTGGGGCTGTCAGGCTGTCCGGCTGTCCTCTGCCATCCTGGCAGCAGGCAGCCACTGTCCTGGAGTCTTCCCTCCCAATAAATCTCTTGAATGAGGTTTGGGTAAGACCTTGAAGCCCTCCCCTGAGGGAACAAAGCTGTAAGCTTGGAGCAAGGCTGTAAGCTGCTATACTTACTGGGACCTGTGGCATTCCTTGACTCCCAAGTGCCAGAATACCTTTCCATCAGAGCTGTAACACTCAGTTTTCTGTGGCTCCAGCGTGACAGAATCCCCATCCACCTGAACCGCCGGAATGCTTACACACAGCATGCTGCCGGGCTCATCATAATTTCTGTAGGGAGCCCCAAAGTAGAATTAGGGTTTCTCCTCATGCCAACCACAGAGACCTCTCTAAATCTGTCAGGTTCAATGTGTCCTGGATGCCTTGGATTGTTGGCAACAGCACAAAGAACAAATAATCCACACTTCCTTTAAAGACAGCTCAGAAAGAACTCCAAATTGGTTCAATAGAGAATGCCCAAGTTGGCTCATGAGAAAACACGCACACACACACACACAGGAGAGGGAGCTAACATGCTCACCACTGATAAGACAAATACTCAGGAAACAGACTTTGGGCTCATAGTTTCGAAACACTCATTTCCCCCCTATTTTATCACAAACCACAAAGGGCCATCCATGTTGGCTTAGGGAGAAAGAAGGAAAGTCCCAAAACAGAGTGACAGGGATGTCCTCTTTTCTCCCCTTTTGTTCAGGACTGAAAACCACAGTGGAAACCCTGTGGTTGTGGTGACCAGTGATGTCCCTTAATGTTTGACAAACCCTGTTACCAAAGTTCCTGCCCCCAAAGATCTGGTCCAGTCATTCAGCTGCAACAAGAGAAATCAGGGTAAAAGATATAAAGCAGAGAAATGCTTTATTTACAGTTTGGGTCAGAACCGGGGAGAGAGCCGCTCTCAGCCTGGCTCTGCCTTCTCCAGGGATGGCAGGGAGCCAGGACATTTGCCACAGTAGATCCAGCTGTGGTTCCCAGTGGGCTGAGCTGGGAAATGAGTCTCATGGCACTTTGTGGAGGGGTGGGGGTAGTCTTGTTGCATCTTCCTGGCTCCAGGAATTGGAGCTTAGGAAAGGGGTAAGATCTTGTCTCTACTCGACCCTATTGTTTCCTGTTGGAGGCAGGCCTGAAAAACAGAGTTTTCAACACTTATTAATTTTGAGGGGACACCACTGCATTGCTTCAGTCTGAGCTAGCCACCAGTGTGAGGGGCACTCACAGGTGTTTGGCAGTGTGCCTTCAGGCAGCTTCTAGTGCAGGTCCACTGGCTGCCCAGCACACACTCCTGGCTTAGACCACCAGCTGGCATCAGAAGCCAGATGAAACTCCTTGTAAATGGAGTTACAGACAGCTGTGAGCTACCATATAGGTGCTGGGAATTGTAGAGCAGTGTCAGGTGCTCTTAACCACTGAACTATCTCTCCAGCCCTCAGATCAATGCCTCTTTAGTGACCACTGGCTGAATGGGTCAGAACAAAACCCCAGTGATGGAGACACATTTGTTTGTGGGGAGGGATGCTAAAAAAATACCATAGCCCAGGTGGAGTAAGCACTGTACATTCATTTTCCTACAGCCCGGAAGCTGAAGTCCAAAGTCAATGATGTCCCCATGGCATCCTCTCTCTATGCCTGTGCCCAGATTTCCTGTTCCCCTAAGGAAAAGTCATATTGCTTCAGGACCTAGTCTTCTGACCTCATCTCAGCTTAACCTCCCAATACAGTTACCTTCTGAGGTACTGGCTATGCTGTAGCTTACAGTGCAGGGGGACACAAATCACCCTATAATGAAAGAGACCTAAAGGAAGGCGTTACTGTACTCTGTGCCCTCTGAAAACACATGAGTCCATTTACCTGTACCTCCTACTTACTCTCCCTGCCAGGAAGTCCTGTCTATACCTCCTCCTTCCGTCTTAGCAGTCAGCTTTTTATTAGACCAATCAGGTGCTTTAGATAGGCAAGGTAAAACAGCAAGATACCTTTACACAGTTAAATAATTGTTCTGCAGTGCAAACAAATACAACCATCTTTACATAGTTAAACAAATGTTCTATGCCACAGCAACAGATGCTTTTGATAACACCTGGATAAGGGACATTTACAAGGATCTGGAGGGTTAGAAAATACCTGGACTACTGAGCAGTTCAGTGAGGAGCTAGGGCAGCCATGCTGGAGGGGAGTTGCTAAGGGGCCTGGCAGTGAAGCAGTGGTGCCTGAGTGTGGAGTTTGAATGAGACTGTCCCCATAGGCTCATATATTTAAATACTTGGTCTGCAGTTGGTGGAACTGCTTGGAAGGATTCAGAGGTGTGTCATTGGCACTGGGCTTTGAGGTTTTTTAAAAAGCCATCCTTGGTGTGCCTCTCTCATTCAGTCTCATGTTTGCAGATAAAGATTTGGGCTCTTAGCTGTTCCTTTAGTCTACCATCATGGACTCTAGCCCTGTGAAACCATATGCCAAATTAAACAGTTTTTAAAAATAAGCTGCCTTGGTCATGGTGTTTTGCCATAGCAATTGAAAAGCAGCCAAAACAGAAGTCTGAGACATGATGGAACAAAATATGTGAATATATATCAGCCAAATGGGTTGCAGGAATTACCATCTACTAACCCAGGGCACCTTCAATTATGTCTACTTGTAATTCCTTTCACCTGAGAGGTTTTTAAAAATTTATTCTTTGAGACTGAGGGTCACATAGGACAGACTGAGGGTCACATAGGAGACAAACTGAGGGTCACATAGGAGACAGACTGAGGCTCACATAGGACAGACTGAGGGTCACATAGGAGACAGACTGAGGGTCACATAGGACAGACTGAGAGCCATCTTTTCCAACAAGGAGAAAAGAACACCACTAGATTCTTGTTATCTTACTGAACTCCCCAAGCAGTCCAGGTAGCTGTGTTATAACCCAGTAGATGAATTAAAAATCAAAGCATAAGGATGAATAAGTGACTGTCAGAGTCATCATGGATTCTAGGTAAATACAATAAACAAAAAGATGATGAGCACCATGGTAGGACCACACAGTGATGAAATTTTTCTTCCAAATTTGTAATGGTATAGGCATGTAGCTTAGGGGCACAGTGCTTGCCTGGCATATGCAAGGCCCTGGATTGAGTTCCTGGCAACACACACACACACACACACACACACACACACACACACCACAAATACACGTATACACAGATCACACACACACATACACACACACTATACATACACTCATACCATATACACCATACACACCACACACATACATTATACCACACATACACACACATCACACATACCACACATATGAACACTCACTACATACACCATACACACACACCATACCACACCACACACACACACACACACATTATACCACACATACACACATATCACACACACGCCACACATATGAACCCTCACACCACACACACCATACACACACCACACACAGAGTGAATGCTGCAGAGTGAAGACATATACATACATACATGGTGGACGACCTCTGAGTTCTGGTGAAACACTGTGTAAACACCAGGGAACCACCATGACCTGACCATTCTTCTATGTGCTGTCTTCAGGTGACAGGAGTCATAACACATATTGATTATAGAAATAGTTCATGCAGAATACCAACATCAACTCCAAATAATAGTGTGTTTTATTTTGGAGACAAACCCTAGATCTCAGTAATGAAAAGAAAACCACAGATGAAGAATTGCAGCAATCCTTGCCTCATACACGGAACACATGTGCTGAGACTCCAAGTGCATGCCTGCCTGGAGCAGCCTGAATCCTCTTTTTGGTTTCCTAATAGACATACCTTGGGTATAATTTAATTTCTACACCAGGCTCAGTGGTTAGCAATAACCCTGAACAACAACATGCTATAATAAAAGTGTGAGCATGCACCCTCTCCAAAAACAAAGCCAAAGCTAATGGTTCAGTGACTAAAGCACTGGCTGCTCCTCAGAGGACTCAGGCTCGATTCCCAGCACCCCCGTGACAGCTCACAACCATCTGTAATGCAGGTTCAAGGACATATAACACTCTCTCCAGGCCTCTGAGAGCACCAGGCATGTATGCAGGGTATCATACATGCAGGCAAAGCACACATGCACATATAATTAAAAAATAATAAAAAATTAAAACTTGTGGTGATATGTTGTTTGTGATCTAAGAAAGCCACTGAAATCAGAATGCAAAGTCTGCCGCTCTAACAACAGCCGTTGAAGCTGGGCAGTGGTGGCACACACCTTTAATCCTAGGACTCAGGAGACAGAGGCAGACAGATCTCTATGAGTTCAAGGCCACCTCCCAGGGTTACACAAGAGTGAGTCAGTCTAAAAGAGAAACAGAGCTCACGTCTTTAATCCCAGCACTAGAGAGGTTTATAAGGAGGAAGCAAAGGGTCTCAGTGAGATTCAGTTTTCAGTCACAGGGAAGACAGGATCTCCATTTCAGCCTTGGTAGAGTAAGAGCTAATGGCTGGCTGCTTTGCTTTTCTGATCTTCAGCTTGAACCCCAATATCTGTCTCTGGGTTTTTATTAATTGTGCTACAAAAACTTATTATAAAGATGAGAACTATTTACATCTGTTTTTTTTTAATATTTCAGACCAATTGACTGTGGCCCTGAAACACTGCATAATAGAGGGTCTAGAAGGTCATTTTGCATAAGACAAGAATGGTTTAAAAGTTCAAAACACACCAGGTGAGGGTGGTGCAGGCCTTTAATCCCAGCACTCGGGAAGCAGAGGCAGGCGGATCTCTGTGAGTTCGAGGCCAGCCTGGTCTCCAGAGCAAGTGGCAGGATAGGCTTCAAAGCTACACAGAGAAACCCTGTCTTGAAAAACAAAACAAAACAAAACAAAACAAAAAAAAGAAGTTCAAAACACCAAATCTAAATCTAGAGCAAAGATAGAGTTAAAGGAATAAGCAATATGAAATACTAATTTCAAAACTTGCTGATTTTGTGGATAGAGATTTTAGAAAGTAAGCCTCAACATAAGAGAAAATAATACAACAATAAACCCAATATGTATAATGCTTTAGTGTGTGTGTGTGTGTGTGTGTGTGTGTGTGTGTGTGTGTGTGTGTGTGTTCTCTGTGTAGCTCTGGCTGTCCTGCAACTTGATCTGTAGACTAGGCTAGCCTTGGACTCAGATCCATCTGCCTCTGCCTCCCCAGTGCTGGAATTAAAGGTATGAACCTCCATTCCCAGCCTCCACCTCACTTTTTGAGATAGGTCTCTCACTGAACCTGGGTCTTGTCATTTTGGTGAAACTGGATGGCCAGCAAGGCCCTGGATCTGTCTCTGTCCATCTGTCCTGGGGTTACAGACATGTGCTCCCACGCAGGCCTTTCTCTTGAACATGGTTCTCTGGCATGCAGTCTCAGGCTCTCATGCTTGCACAGCAAGTGCTTTACCCACTGAGCCAACTTCCCAGCTTGTCACTGTGCTCAGTGATCCTAAAGAATCAAGAGTCAAGAAATTCTCTGAGGAAAACCAGTAGTGACTTATCAAATACCTGCTACCAAAGTTAAACAAATCACAAGTCTTAGCCAGGTCATGGTGGCGCATGCCTTTAATCCCAGCTTTAAGGAGGCAGAGGCAGATGGATCTCTCGAGTTTGGGACCAGCCTGGTCTACAGAGCAAGTTCCAGGACAGCCAGAGCTACACAGAAAAACCCTGTCTCGAAAACCAAAACAATAACAACAAAACTACAGTATAGGCTGGCAGTGGTTCTAAAATCCTAGCACATCAAAGCAGGACCTGGCTCTTAAACCAGAGTGAATTTGACACCGAAAGGCACTGTCCTCTGTGCTGGTACCCATGCTCTTCCCCACATTCACTGTGACCGGGCTCATGGCAGGGTCAGGACTAGGAACCATGGCCAGCTTCACGTGGTTGCCAAGTCTAGCTGTGTGTGCTCTTAAAATTTTGTTTCAAGAGATAGTACAGGGCCTATCTGTTCAGCCATGAGAACATGGATTCTAACCTCGCAGCTCCCACATTTAAAGAAAAAGCAGGGCGGTGGTGGTGCACGCCTTTAATGCCAGCACTCTGAGGCTGAGGCAGTGGATCTCTGAGTTCGAGGCCAGCCTGGTCTCCAGAGCGAGTGCCAGGACAGCCAGGGCTGTTACACAGAGAAAACTGGTCTCAAAAGCAAGCAGACAAACAAACACAAAGGGCGGGGCAGGGTGGGGTTGTGGGGTGTGTGTGCAGGAACAAACAAAACTAAACCAAACCCTGAGCATGGCCACGCGCACCTGCAACCTCAGCGTGGGGTTTCTGGCTGGCAGGCTGGTTCCAGCTTCAGTAAGGGGATAAAGCAGAGAATGATAGAGCAGGACACCTAACACCCTCCTCTGTCACCTGGGCACGAACCCTGCACACACTTCAGATTGTCTACGATGGCCACGGGATGTGTGTTTTAAAAAAGACCGAGAGCCATTATTTCAGGTTGTCTCTGTGGTTTACGACTTCTATCCTGCTTTTAGAGGACAGGGCAGGACCCAGTAATTCACATTTCTAGCAGGTTTCAAGGGGTGCTACTAATGCTGGTCCGTGAGCCACACTTAACCAGGATCTTCATCAGCTGGCGCATTGTTTTTACATTGGCCCAAGGTTTCTCGGCAGGCAGAGGCCATATTCCTTTCCACAGGTGCCAGTAGTCTTTTGCCACTAGGTGGCAGCACCTATACACAAATCGCTACACACAAGCCTGCTGTAAAGTAAAAAACCCACCCAAGCAAGCAAGCTGAAGAAGTGTTGTAATCTGTGCTTATTCTACAAATTGGGTGATAACCTAATCCTGGAAGTTAAAATGATCGCTGGTGAAGAATACATGCCCGTGTAAACCATGCTGCAAGTGTGGGCACAGGGAAAGGAGCTGGCTCTGGGCATCTAGCCTGACAGCCCTGCGTGGGATGTCAATCCTCCATCCGGTGATTCAGAACCTTCCTCTCTGGACTCTGGCAAAGATGCAGAAAATTGCTCAAGGCGCTTTTGACAACTGCGCAATGCTCTCCCTTGCACCATTTTAATGAGGCACATCTGAGATTAGGAAGCTGCTGTTCTATTTTTAACAAGGGTCTCCAGAGAACTCTGTTTTGATGAACACAGATGTACTGGATGCTTTTGCCTTTTATGAAGTGATTTGTTGCAGGTCGGCCTCCTATAGGACTTCAAATGCGGATGAGCTACAGTGTCAGTTCGTAGACACTCGTCTCAGGAAGCTAGGTGTCACCCTGCAGCTGCACTGCGTCTTAGCTGAAATGTGAGAGAGCATTTAAGAAATGGAGATAGATAAAGTGTGTAAAAATACCCCCTTAATCACTCTGCACTGGTTCCACTGGATCCTCTAAAGGATTAAACACAAATTTTTAAATTAATTCCTCCTGTCTTTTTGTTTGTTTGTTTTTTGAAACTGGGTCTCATTATATAGCTGGGATGGCAATTCTTGTCTGTCAACTTGACTACATCTGGAATTAACTAAAACCCAAGCAGCTGGGTACATCTGTGAAGGAGTTTTTTCTTAATGAAGTCATTTGAAGGGAGAAGACTCACTTTTAATCCAAATCTTTTGAGACAGGAAGATACAGCTTTAATCCAGATCTTTGAAGAGGTATAATTCCCCCTCTAATCCAGGCCACAGTTTCTGGTGGCAGCCTGTGTAAAGGACATGGCAAAAGGACACTTTTTCCTTGGCCTGCTTGCTCTTTGTTTTGCAAGTCCACCCCTCACTGGCATTAGCGCCTGCCTCTTCAGGGTTCTGGCCGACGCATCCAGCCTCACAGACTGAAAACAATTGTACTTTTGGATCTTTTGTTGGCAGATAGTCATTGTTGAACTAGTGGGACCACAGTCTGTAAGCCAGTCCTATAAATGTTATACAGATGGGATTTATACATATTTATGCGATTTCACACACACACACACTCATATATATATATATATATGTGTACATATATATGTGTGTATACATACATATATATATATATATATATATATATATATATATATATTCTATAAATTCTGTTCCTCTAGAGCAGCAGTTCTCAACCTGTGGGTCCCAACCCCCGCAGGGGTCAGATGTCAGCTATTTACATTATGATTCATAACAGTAGCAAAATTAGTTATGAAGCAGCAACATAATAATTTTCTGGTTGAAGGTCACCACAACACGAGGAAGTGTATTACAGGGTTACAGCATTAGGAAGGTTCAGAAACCCTGTTCTAGAGACCCCTGACTAATACAACAGCCCAGGCTGGCCTTGAACTTACAGTAGTCCTCCTGCCTCAGCCTCCTGAATGTTGTGGTTACAGATATGAGCTGCTATGTCCAGCTGTTTATGTATTTTAACGTGGCTACTGGGAAAGATTAAATAATGCACACTCACAGTGTATTTTTATCAGACAGGTGCTCCATAGAAGGTGGAAATGACCGTGGAAGGACAGGTGGAAACCAGGGACAGCGAATACAAGGCTCCAGGGTGGTTGTGATCCCCAGCATTCTGCTGCTATCACTGAGCAGAGGCCTGGCATCTTGGCAGGCCTGGAAAGAAACACTCAGCAGCTGCAGGCCTCACTCATGGGTCACATCCAGCTAGAGCACGAGCCAATGGGAAAGACTCAGGAAACACAGGCTCTGCAGTGGGCTACGTCCTAGAACCAACCAGGTGTTGGGAAACGCATGGTCACAGCAAATTGCTGATGGATATATGAGCCTCACCCCTGGACATACTGAGCCTGTAGTACCACACCACCAAGGGACTGATACCATATCCCGAAAACACTAACACTGCTTGTGTGCTGTGTATTTACTGCTGAGGGGGTTGTCATCTGTGACACTAACCCTGCCCTCCCACGGAGCAAATTCATCCCCAGCTGTGGCTCCCCGCTGTTCCACCACCAGCTTTTTAAGAATGGCCTTGAAGTAACTTCTCAGGCTCCTGCCCCAGATATAAGGACAGTAACTCTAGGGTGAAGCCCAGCCACTCAGCTGTACCAGCCCTGCAGGTGGCTGAGAGTTCATGCCGGAAGACCAAGAAACACTGATCTGGAGAATGAGAGCCACACGTGGGAGGCCCAGGGAGAGGAGTTGGTGACCACATAGTTCTGTCTTGTGTCTACTCTCGGTAACTGTGTGGCCAAGCAGTTAGTGAAGACCGAAGATCTGAGTGTGGGCTGCTTTGGTGTGTACTGGATGGCCCGGAGCCATGCCCAAACTCTCTGAACCTGTTATACCATTTTGAAATGTTATTCTCAAAATCATTATCGAGAACTACAGGAACAAATGTATACAAAAGGCTACACATGGTTCTTAGAACAAAGCAAAGGGTTCCTGTCAGTTTCCAGTAAGACCACCAATGCTAGCAGACTCCCCTTTCCACACACCACCCCACACACTGATCTTATCCCTGAACACAGTGCACTTAATGTTTTTCATAAGGACCACTTACTTTTAAAAATTAGTAAATTAAAACCAGTTGTTTTCTAGTCTCACTCTTGTATAGACTAATTGGAGGTGATTTTTTTTCTTGAGAGAGGTTTTTCTTATATATTTTAATTTTTTTAGATTTATTAAATATATATATATATATATATATATATATATATATATATATATACATTCACACACACACACACACACCCTACTGATCCATTTAGTGTTGGTCTTTTTTACATACACATGTTTATGGCTGACCACTTGGATTCGGATGACCGATAGGGACTTGGCCCTGGAGAAGACTGATTCTTCCCCTCAGCAGCCATTGACTGCCTGTAGCTCTTTGTCTAGGGGTGGGACCTTCTGACATCCCCGCATCCATATTGGCATGTCAGTTGGTGGTGTCAATATGCAGCCACTTTTTGAGATGTCATGGGTGCAGTTTCCCTGTCATGTCTAGAAGGTGCTATCTAGCAGAAGGGTGTCCTGGTCCTCTGGCTCTTATAATCTTCCCACCCCTTTGTCTGCAGTGTTCCTTACATATAGGTTGCATTGTAGATATACCAGTTGGAGCCAGACACTCCTTGGTCCCTTATTCTCTGTGTTTTGACCAGTTGTGGCTTTCTGCAGTAGCCTCTCTGCTGACAACAGAAGTGCCTCTGATGAGGTGAGCAGCATTCATCTTGTGATCATAAGATCAGAACTCAGAATGAAGCCCCAGATGATACTAATTTAGGAAGGTGGCAGTAACAGGTTCTCTTTTAGGGCCTACAGCCCCTCCAGCCACAGGTAGGTGGCTAGGTTGATAGTACTGTGCACGAATAATGCTCTCCTATTCGGCTGGTTGTAAGTCCTATTAGACAGCTGTTGAGAGACAGACTTTTTTTTTTAAGCCCTGGCTGTCCTGGAACTCACTCTGTAGACCAGGCTGACCTCAAACTCACGGAGATCCACCTGTCTCTGCCTCAGAATTGCTTGGATTAAGGGCATGTGCCACCGCCACCCAACTGAGAAAGACTATTATAAAGCCCAGGGTGGCCTTTAATTCTCTATAAAGCTGAAGATGACTGTGAGCTCTGGATTCTCCTGCCTCCACTTCTGGAGTGTTGGGATTGCAGGTGTGAGCCATTAGATCTTGTTATATGGGGCTGGGGAATCGAACCCAGGACTGTGTACAAGCTAGGCCGTTTATTCACTAAACCACATCTACAGCCTCTTCAAAAGTTCGTCTCTGCAGACTTATTGATTCAGGTTTGAGCCCAGCGAATTCCCTGAGTGTTTTTTTGAGGTTCCACCTTGTCTTCCCGCTTACAGTAGGGCTTGGGAGATTGGCTTACCCTTGTTCTCATAGTTGGTGCTTTGGGCCCCCGGCATTCACCCATAAACGCCTTGCATTTCCGGGTCTATCTCCCAGAGAGCATTCTGTTTGCTGGGGTGTTGTTTTGTCTTTTGGCCCTTGCCTTGTGCACTGACTCTCCAGCCTTTTTCATCCCATCTGCCTGCTCCGTTGCCTCACATGACGGGTGCCTTCATCCCATTTAAACATAATGGATGCTGGCCCCAGGGCAGGTCTGGAATATTAAAGGATCCGCCCAAAGTCCCAACATCGTGAAGGGTAGTTTCTGTTTCCTGGGTCTTTGAAGATGTGTTGCCGGGGGTACTTCAGGGAAATGCCTTCTAAAGCACCTGGGATGGGTTGAGTCATCTGCAAACAGGTGCCACAGCCTCTCCCACTCTGCCAGTCCGGGCAGAGATCATCTAAGAAGCAACAGAATTGCTCAGGATGAGGCCAGATTAGGAATTTGAAACCAAGAATCCCCTGGTCCTCCCCACTCCCTGGCTTTCCTGACTAGTTGTAGTTACTCATTACTGAATCTTCTTTCAAGGCCTGTACTTGGGGGTGGATGCCCTCAAGCTCAGACTTTGTCTCTCGATGGGGATCTCCACTCAGCACTACACTCTTGGTCTTGGGAAGGGGGAGACAATGCCCTTCCCATTTCCCAGTAGCTGAGGCAGGGCTTGAAGAGTGGAGGAAGCTGAGCTCCCATCCCTTCCTGGCTCCTCTGGGCAAGGGTTGACTTTGATGATATAAGGAGAGAGCCAGGAAGCTGGGATGGCATGGGGACACTATACTTAAGGGTAGGAGACGTGTGTTCCCTCTTGGTGGCATGTACCAAGCCTGAGGGGACACAGCAGGCCAAGTGGGACTACCTACAGCCTAATTTGTTTTTCCTGGGGCATGGACAATGGGGAGAGTTTGCTTAGAGCCATTGAGAAGAGAACCCTGAGACTGTGGAACTTATTCCTAAGCGTGCTCCTTGTTGAGGTGGCCTTCCACAGCTCAGTGCTGATGGTGGAGGCTTACATTCACCTCAGTTTCCACTGCTGGAGGCTGTCTACAAGGGAAATCACTTCTCTCATCACAATGGCCTCAACACACACACACACACACACACACACACACACACACACACACACACACACACTTAAAGAAGTGTCTTCCACTTTGGATGGCTGGTAACTGGACCACACAGCACAAGCTCCAGTGGTTGGTACCAGACTCCATGGAGCCCTGACTGAAGCTATTTCCCAGTTTGATGGGAAAAGTGGATTGATCTGTGAGCAGTTTCCTGAATGGGATACGGTCGCCATCAACTTCTGCGGCAGTAAAATTTCCCTTCAGCCTCAACCCCGAGCACTCATCCGGCCCCTTTCCCCCATATCCTACTACAACAAACACAATAATAACCTTCCAGCATGTACAGTCCTGACAGGAGTGTCTGGAGCTGTCCCACTACAGGATCAGCTGTTCTCCACAGCTCATCAGGGATCCCCATGGACATCTCTCCAGCCACATACCATCACATCCTCTTTGGAGGAAACGCCTGGGTTCCAGGCAGTGAAGCATAGCCTTGAAGGAAAGCTGGTCAGGGGTAGGACTGAACCCCAGCCAGCATGACTCAACATCTGGAGCTGCCTCCCCAGTAAGTACCGTGCCATCATTCCCAGACGCCCCGTTCTGAAGCTATGTCTGGTTTCTGCAATGTAAGAACCATACTATCTGTTAACTCAGGAAGAGACGTGGAGTGATACGAATATTGGAGGATGATGGGTCTTGAGTTCTTACCAGCTTCCTCTCCACCCACAGGCTCAGCACTCCAGAGCCGGGCCTCCCAAATGCCCGTAGTTCACAGCCAGGGCCTCGCTTTGCCCACCCATTCGACCTACTGTGGCCCAATCTTGCAGCCTAAGTGGCTGAAGTCTTCACATGATTTCCTGCCTCCTGCCAGTGTCTGCACAGAATCCAGACTGTTTTCTCTGGATTTCATTTCCACACCATGACACAACCAAATCTGATTCCCCTGGGATCCCTTCCAAAGCAGAGAGTGAAAAGCAGTGAGTGAAAAAATAGTGGATTCATTTTAAGAATGGGCAGTGTTAGTTCTTAGGGACAGCAGGGGGCTGGAGAACACATTTTGGAGGCACAAAATGGTGAAGATGTCCATGTATATATCCCAACTTGAGTTTTAATTGCAAAAATGCTTATCAAGGCTCCATATGTTTTTTTTCTCTATAAAATTAGGAAAAAGAAAATTAAGATAATCCAGTCTATACTAGAAGAAGTGCTTGCTTCAAGGACAATGGGTGCGTGTGTAGGATTGGAGACCACCATTGTTTTGTTAAACAAATTCCATATTGGCCAGAAACCTGGTGTGCACAGGGGTTAACGACTAATGACTTACTAGCTGCCCCTCTGGTGGCCTCTGGACTCAGAGCTGTCATTTTTTCAGGACTCACTTCTGCAAATTGTCAAAGCAAACTGCAGAGGGAAAGGAGGAGGAGAAAGAAGGAGAAAGAGAAAGCAGCAGCTGTTTCTCACCCCAAAACTGTCTGTCTAACCCCCTGTCTGCTGACTCCTGAGAAAGGTTGCCCTGGCTCTCACTTGGGTGTCCCCATCCCTGTGGATGACCAGGGGACCAGGATCCTCTTCACGAACACACGTCTCCATTGTTTTTTTTTCTCTGCGGAAGCTGCTCCAGGTTCTCTTGCTGCCTCCCTGACCCCAGGCTTCTTTAGACTGAGGGCTCAGCTAGATCTAAACTGGTTACAGTTAATAGCATCTCCATCCTTAGGTGATGCCCTTAGACTAATGAACTGCCCTAATGCTCAGTACCTCTCCTTCAATACCCAACCTACTCGCCATCTGCCCATTTGTGGACTTTGAAATAGTCACGTCAGCTCGTTTCTCCGTCCCTCCATTACCACTGTCCTCTGCATTGCAAAGTCCTCACAGCATTCCAAGTACCACGTCAGGCATTTCCTCCAGCCTTGCCTCCTGAGTATCACACCGGGCATCTCCTGCCTTAGGACTTCAGCTCTGGTTAGTCCTACTTCCTTCAGGACCATCTTCAGCTACTGCCTGATGTCTTTTTCATAGTGCTTACTGTCTTCTAGCTTATTTTTTGTTGGTGTTCTTGACACAGGATCTTGTATGTTGTTCAGGCTGGCCTTGCACTCAAATTTCTCCTGCCTCCACCTCGATAGTGCTGGGATTAAGGTCAACTTAATCTGTGGTGTTCTCATTTAGTCTGCTCATTTTATTGCTTGTCTCACTCTCAAGAACACAACCTCTCTGATAACAAGAATAGTTTTTCTGTTCTATTCATAGAGTATCTCAAATGTCTAGGGAGGTTTCTAGGCAGGGAGTGGAGTGGGCACTTATCCGGTATTTGTTTATTAAAATAAAATAATAAGCACTACCCACCTCTTTGAATTTAAATCCTAATAAGTTGAATTTAAATCCTAATAAGAGACATAACCATCCCAGGATTCCTACTGGAATTACACTGCTACCACCCTGCTGACACTTCCCAGACACACTAAAGCCATCTCTGCCATGGAGGTGCAAAGATTTCGAGTCTGCCTTTCAAGTGCCCAGTTCACCACTCCAGGCCTACCCTGACAACCTGTATAAGCCAAAAGCCACACACCCACTGACAAGATAAGACAGCCCCGTGAGCCCCAGGCACTGGCACACATGTCCACTGTCTCCCTTGACTCAGGGCTGTGACTTGCCTCGGTTCTCACTCATGTCACTACATTCTGAGCAAGTTTTCTTGTTTTTGTTTCTCACACTGATGTCTGGTTTTCAAACTGCTTGAGTTTGAATCTTGGACCCATCACAAGGGGTTTTTTGTTTGTTTGTTTGTTTGTTTTGTTTTAATGGTTTTCCAAGACAGGGTTTTTCTATGTAACAGTCCTGACTATCTTGGAACTCACTTTGTAGACCAGGCTGGCCTGGAACTCAGAGATCCACCTGCCTCTGCCTCCTAAGTGTTGGGATTAAAGGCGGCGCCACCCCCACCTGGCCCATTATGAGTTTATTGCTACCTCTGTCCCTGGGCTTCTTTCTCTAGCCAGTGAAGATTGTGGCTAGAGCATGAAGACCACATGACTGTGTGAAGTTGACAGCTGGTACATGGGATAGTGAAAGGCAGAGGAAAGTGCCCAGGAAATAGCAGACATCATTATTAGCACTTTATTTTCACTGCCAATTTTAAACATATTATCTTATTTGGCTCTGTGTCTCACATAGCAATGGGGCGTACAAGTGTGTTCAGCCTTTTGACATTGCAATATGCTGTCGTCATCTACAAAGTTCACATTTGGAAACAACACAATTGAGTTATTTAAAAAAGTAAAAAAACTGCGGGGTGGTTGTGGAGTGCCCCTTTAATCCAGCACTTGGGAGGCAGAGGCAGGTGGATCTCTGTGAGTTCAAGGCCAGCCTTGTCAACAGAGTGAGTTCCAGTACAGCCAGGACTACTCAGAGAAACCCTGTCTCGAAAAACCCAAAACAAACAAACAAACAACCCCCCAACAAGAAAACACAAAACAAAAACAAAACAAAAAACCACTTGTAATGTTTTAAGGTTATGAATTTTGTGTTGAGCCACCTTCTTAGCTAACCTGTGGTACATGGCGCCCATGGGCTATGGATCGTATAAGCCTGGTAGTAATCCACTTAGGCAAAGTGTGCTAGGCAGGCAAATGGGTGGAGAGATGAATGAGTAGACAGGCCTCTTTAGCAGAGGCCTGCATTGTCATTTCCATTCAGAAAGTACTCAGCATGCAACATGGTGGAGGAAGTGAGTTTGATGGCACACTGGACAATTTCTGCTTTTATTTCTCAGAAAAGATTTTGGAAGAAAATTTTAAAAAGGGAAAACCCTCCCCTAGATATCCCTGAGAGCTGTGGTGGTATTTAAAATGCTTGTGTGTGTGTGTGTGTGTGTGTGTGTGTGTGTGTGTGTGTGTGTGTGTGCACGTGCATGCGTGCGTGCGTGAGCACTTGTGCAATATCTATCTATCTATCTATCTATCTATCTATGTATTCATTTTTGTCTTTTGAGACAGCCCTGGGTGTCCTAGAACTCACTCTGTAGATCAGGCTGGTCTTGAACTCACAGAGATCTGCCTGCCTCTGCCTCCTGAGTGCTGGGATTAAATGTGAGCACCACTACACCTGACTATGCTTGGGCAATTTCTAAAATCTTTTTGTGGGTCTCAGTGCTCCAGCGCAGGGGCTAAGGTAGGACCTATCAAGGAGTAAGCCAGTTCCTGCAAACTGCAGTATTCAGGGCTCCTGGAAAGCGCTCATTCAATCTAAAGCCACATGCCAAGTATGGCTGGCAAGTACTTCATGTATGTGTGTGAGAGTTTGTCATGGAGCTGTGTGCTTGGCTTTGTGACACAAAGTACCTGCATGCCTCCTCCTCCCCTCTCTCTGTGCTCAGGCTTTAACTGAAGCTTCTCTTCCCTCTTGCTGTGACCCCAGGGCAGTCTGAAGAAGTTCCTGTTTCTGTGACCAGAGCTGCATTTGTCATGTTTGAGGTATTTCTCTAAAACTATGCAAGCAAGATTAGACAAGTCGTTTCTCCTAGGAGATTTGGGGGTAAACACTGAGCACTTTCTAGCAGCTTCCTTTCTCTGCCCCTTTCTCCCCAACACTTTCTCAATCTATAAAGACAGCCGAGACAGGAAGAGATGTTGAATATGATGAATTGAGCAGCTCATCACAGACAGCCTCCGTCTTTGTGCTTGCCCAATGCAATTTCAAGCTTTTGCTTTAGTTGGCTTAATTCAGAAAGCACTCAGCAATTTATCATGCCTGACCTTCTGTGAGGTCTGTGCTGTAGTCATTAAAAAAAAAAAAACAAAACCTCATTACAATTAATATAACTATCACACATTTTTAATTGATTGACCCCTTAACACACACACACACACACACACACACACACACACACACACACTATTATGACTGACTGATAATCTTTATAAAAGACAGTGATTGAGAAAGATGGAGACAATAAAAACTGAACTCTTGCCTTTCCATGTGAAAACTGGAAACTGCCCTGCATTACCTGCTGAGCAGTTAGAACAGTACCAGCCAAGCAACTGTGTTGGCTCACCTTGTGTAAACTTTAAAAAGTCAGCTTCAGAGTCCCCAAACTAGTAAAGTGCTTTCCAGGCAAGCGTGAGGACTGGAGTTCAAATCACCAGAAGCTGCACAGAGCTGAAGGGGTGTAACAGCACCCCACCCCCTGTAACCACAGCAGGAGGGGCATGGATCCCTGGAGTAAGCTGTTTAACTAGTTTAGTCCAGAGCATAAGGTCTGGTTTCAGTGAGAGACCTAGCCTCATCATGTAAAGAGCAATGGGGAAGCACGAAGGCCTCTATATTCCCTGAACAGGTGCATGTCCACAAGCACAGGCATGTCCCCCAAGCAACACACACACACACACACACACACACACACACACACACACACACTATACAAAAAAGTTCTCAAACTTAATAATTGGAACTGGAAAACCAAAAATGTACAAGGGGGAGGATTCTACATTGGGGAAAATCCCCACATTTCCCTATTGCATCCTATACATGAAAAGGGACCAGAGCAAAGCATGACTGTCCTGCTCTTGCCCCAGCAACCATCCAGGATCCACCCTCTGGTCTCCATCATAGTAAATGAGTGAAAAATCTATGTCAGGGCAGGAGTGGCTAAAGTTGCCATATGTACCTTCGTGTGTGCACACACACTGGATGATTTGCCCTTTAAGAATCAGCTTTAAAATATCATTTGGAACAGGAGTTGTAGGAGAAGAGGGTAGGAAAGTATCAGGGATTTGGTCAGTCTTTTTTTTTATTTTAAGATTTATTTATCTATTATGTGTAGTGTTCTGCCTGCATGTCTGCCTGCAGGCCAGAAGAGGGCACCAGATCTCATTACAGATGGTTGTGAGCCACCTTGTGGTTGCTGGGAATTGAACTCAGGGATTTGGTCAGTCTTGTTTTCTATAAGTCTCAATTTTAAGAAGTGCACTCAGTTAACCTGTTGTTGACCCTGAAATGGCATTTTAACAAATGAAACAGAGCATTTAACCAAAATAACAACTAAATGTGGTGGCAGGGAATATAATACTAGGGAGAGGAAATTCAAACAAGTTGGAGCTTCAGCAATAATTCATAATGTTCTGATATTGCCATTTTGTGGGTAGTTGTTGACATCTTAACATTCACAGCATTTTTTAAATTACTCCTAACAAAACACTGAACTTTAAACATTTTAAAAAAGATTTATTTAATGTATTTGAGTGCTCTATTTGCATGTCTGACTTTCTGCCAGAAGAGGGCACCAGATCTCACTAGAGATTGTTGGGAGCCACCATGTGGTTGCTGGGAATTGAACTCAGGACCTCCTGAAGAGCAGTCAGTGTTCTTAATGGCTGAACCATCTCTCCAGCCCTTTAAACTTCTTTTTCACACCATTAGAGACATGTGAAGGATTTACTTAAGCCATTTTCCATGTCCTTTCATAGGTTTTCCTGGTCCCAAATCCCCAGCTCCACTCTTGGCCCTCACCCCTTCTACGTTACATCACCCCTCCAAGTACTCATGTTAAAACTGCCTGCTGTCTGAGCGTCGTCGCCAACGGCCTGAGCAAGTCTGGTGACTGTGGACCAGAAAGGTGAGAGGAGACCAAAGGGAAGAGTCCACGGGATCTGCAGGAGTCGGTAACAGATGGAAGCAGTGACAGTGGTTACAGAGGACCTTGGATGGCAGTGATGAGAAGAACTGAAGATGCTGAGAGAGTGTGGCGGAGAGGGTGTGGCGGAGAGGGTGTGGCGGAGAGAGTGTGGCGGAGAGGGCGTGGTGGAGAGGGCGTGGCGGAGAGGGCGTGGCGGAGAGGGCGTGGCGGAGAGGGTGTGGCGGAGAGGGCGTGGGCTCAGGAGGAGAGAGGACAACTGTTAAGTCCAGGTCAGAAGCAACATCAAAGTCCTCAGAAAGGTCACAGTGTTGGTGATTAGACAGCACAGCGTATGTGGGTGGGCCAGATACACACGGGCATCAGGTTCCAGCCACCCTGAGAAGCACAGCAAGAAATCCCCAAGAATGAAAGTTATAGCTAGGGAATCAGTGAGTCTGGCCTTCGTGTGTTCCAGGCCACACTCCTCGCCCCGGCACCGGGCTTCCCCGTATTCCTACTGAAGATGCCTTAAGTCTTAGGTGGAGGAAGACTCATGAGGCAGCTGTCAGGGCTGTAACGGGGGTTGCTGCTAGACCCCATTTACCAAAGCAAAGGGCTCCTGAGATTTATTCCCCTGAGAGCCAGTTCTCGTCTCTGATGTTTTGGCTGTATTTGCAAACCTGAAGGAAAGTTTCCCAAGGCTACAACCAAGTCCCACAGGCTGAGTGGATTAAAAACAGAAAATCCCTGTGTCACTAGTCTGCAGGAGAAAAATCCAAAAATCAAGCTATCTGCAAGGTTGATTCCTTCCGAGAGCTGTGAGGGAAGGGTTCCGGGCCTCTCTCAGTGGCTTGAAGACACTGTCTTGATGCTCACGTCTGTTCTTGCTGTATCTTCACACAGTCTGTCTCTGTATGTATTGGTGGGTCTGAATTTCCCATTCTTATAATAACTGCAGTCTTTTTGGGTTGGTGCTCACCCTTGTAAAGGGTGCTTTACAACTTGTAAAGACGTTGTCTCTAAATAAGAGCATAGGCTGTAGAAATAGGACTTACACTTCGGCCTCTGAGTTAGGGACATGGTGGGGAAGACAGTTTTATTCACAAAAGCATAGGAAGGAAGAGCGAGGGCTGGAGGAGTCACTCACTCCCGAGGAACATGACCAAAGTGTGCAGACTTGGCATTCTTGTGTTTAGCCTCAGACCCCTGGAAATTCCCTGCTCTGGTCCTCCAGTTCTCAGAATTTCATCCCACTGAGAGAGACATCTAAGTACATTCCATGCATTTCTGATGACACATTCATCTTTGCACTCTCCCGCAATGTGCTAATCAGGGTTTATTTAAAGTAATTTGGCAGATCCCTGAGGCTTTTCGCTCATCCTTGGTCAAGGGAATCTGAACTCAAGATACTGGACAAATCACAGTACTTGAAGCACCATTTCCGTATGTCGGAGACCCCTTTCCTTCTTGTTGCTACAATAAAACCCTCACCTTGTGTTCTTCCAAATTTCTGAGGACTACTGCAGTGCAGATCCGGGAGCATCTGGTATGCACTAGGTACAGTGCTAAACCCCAGGATTCCCCCGGGGGGGGAGAATGGACGTCTGTGTGGAAGAAGGAACTCTCATATATTCAAGGAAGACAGTTTACAAGTCGGGAGGGAAAAACCAGGTGCTCAGAGATGGAATCTTTGCTTGTGGTTTTGAAAACACTGCGATTGGTTGCTTCATTGTTGTGCCGATTGTTACATTGTTTTTATAATTTCCTTGCATAAGAACACACTGTTGGGGGGACTGGAGAGATGGCTCCGAGGTTAAGAGCACTGACTGCTCTTCCAGAGGTCCTGAGTTTGGTTCCCAGCAACCACATGGTGGCTCACAACCATCCGTTATGAGATCTGGTGCCCTCTTCTGGTGTGCAGATATACAAGAAGCAGAATGTTGTATACATAATAAATAAATAAAATCTTTAAAAAAAAAAGAACACACTGTTGGGAGGTGAAGAGCAGAGTGGAGACAGGAGGTCTAAGAAGCTAAAGGGTTTTAGAGGGTGTATATGTCCATTTCTCATCACTCTAAGGAACTATTTAGGATGGTTAACTAGAACAAAAAGAGTTGTGAGTTCTGTTTAGCTCATAGTTTGGGAGATGCTAGAGGTCTAGGCAGCATGGCACAGGCTCTGGTGAGAGCCCCGTTTGGGTCCCCACATGACGGATGCTATTGGTAGAAATATGTGAAAGAAGAGGCCATATCTCAAAAGAGGAAGCCAGGGAGAAGGTCGGGGGGGTTATTTGTTCTCATAAATGACTCTTGTAAAATCTTAGGACTTGCACGAGAGATGCCTTAATCTCTTCCAAGATTAGTGACCCCAGTGACCTGAGTACTTTTCACTAGGCCCATTACCTCACCACAGCCATATTGAGGAACAAACAAAAGTATGAATCCTTAAACCATACCCAAACCACAGCAGATGGCTACAAAGTTTAAAGGATTAACTTGAGGAAAACCAACTGGAAAGATATATGTATCCATTTCCAAATATTTCAGTATCAGAGGACTTTATACTCTTTAAGAATATTAAGGACCTTAAAGACCGTGGTTTTTTGTTTGTTTTGCTTTGCTTTTTTCAAGACAGGGTTTCTCTATGTAGCCTGGGCTATCACTCTGTAGATTAGGCTGACCTCAAACTCAGAGATCTGCCTGCCTCTGTCTCCTGAGTGCTGGAACTAAAGGCATGAGCCACCAACCTAAGCGATAGGAGCCAGGGAACTGGCTCAGTGAGTACGTGTTTGCCAAGCATGTGTGAGGACGAGTTCCTATCTCCAGAACCCGTGTTAGCTGGGCACAGTAGACACACATCTGATATCCAGTTCTCCTGTGCAGAGATGTGGGCAGAGGCAGGAGAATCACTGAAAGATCAGAGCCCAGCTAGCCTTGTGTATGTGCCTGCAAACCACAGAGGCCCTATCTCAAACAACACCCAAGGTTATCCCTTAACCTCTACACACACACTTGGATTCACACATAAGAACATACACACACACACACACACACACACACACACACACTCCTAGATACACACATACCTGGACACACACATACACCTAGACACACACATACTCACAGGATAAAAAGATTTTTAAACATCAGGATTTTAGTCCATAATCTAACATTAAAAATACTGATCTAAGCCGGGTGGTGGTGGCACACATCTTTAATCCCAGCATTCCAGAGGCAGATCTCTGTGAGTTCGAGGACATCCTGGTCTACATAGTGAGTTCCAGGGCATCTAGAGTTGCAAGTGAGACTGTCTTGAACAAAATAAAACATACCACTTTCCCAAGATTGATCACACTTATTCTAAGTCTTTTTCTTCACATTTGGTTTGCTATGGAAGCTTCTACTTTTCACTTTGTTTAAGGGAGAAAGTCTTTAGAAAATACACGAGAAACAAATGCTACTACTCAGTACCTGTATTTAATCATCGGTGGTATTCTTCTAGCACTGACAACTTGACATATGCTATGTACTTATAAATCATATTAAAACATATAGCACGAGCCACAGGCAATGGAAAGTATTCTGAGAATTCTTTGAATTTTGGATTGCGTCTTTTTTTTTTTTGGTCTTTCGAGGAAATTTGTCACATGTCATGCTGACGGTTGGAAATGCAGAGGAAGATAACAGAAACTGACATATTACTCAGCAGTCTCTAGCACTGCTGTGCTAGCAACTGGGCCCCTAAACAAAAGGGGACCTAACTCTGTTAAGGCTCTCGGTGTGACCACATGTGACCGATCCTGGGGAATCTTCTCTGGCCAGAGACACAGCATCATCTTCAGAGTAGTGGTGAGATGTATTTAGAAACTGGTAGCTTGCAGAGAAACCAGGCTATGTAGTGCAGTGAGTTAACAGGCTGACTGCCTTCATCGAGACTTGTCCACAGCAACGACGGTGCCCAAATCACTGATGAAATCTACCATGATGTGAACGCCCAGGACCGTAGCTCTTGTACTCCTGGGCCCTGGGGATGGGAAGAACACTCCCCCATGCCCTCCCCTCATCTCAGGTTGACCCAGACCACAGTCACTTTTTCAAACTTCTCTAAGCCCCAGCCACCTATGAAGGTTCCTTGCCCAGTGTCCCTCACGCTCTTGCCCCGCCCCTCTCAGGGGCGTTGTTCCTCCCCCAGAGCTGCGTCATTTCAGTAGTTTTCTCCTGTATCTCACTGTTCAAACTTGTGACAGACCTGGTGTCCAACAAGACCAGTGTCCCATGAGCGTCCAGCCTTCAAGCTTTAAACACATTTCTTGGGCCCCGCTTTCTCCCTATTTTCTGTTCTGAGTACAGAGATGTCAAATCAGTTACCGCTCCCCCCAACGCCTTCTCCAGAGACATTTGCATCTTCTGAAGGAGGTAAAATTGGTGGTCTTTCAGCAGGGTGTCAGAAAGAGAAGTGAAAGCGCTCAGGTGCTGTGAGGGGAAACGCAAGGACTGGGGAGCTGTTCTTGTGACATCTAGCTGCTCCTGTCACACTCCAGACACCCAGCTTCGCTTCACTGATTTGATGTGAAATCCTTATATATTTATTTGAAGAAAGCCCAATGGTGATTGACTGCCCTCAAATGAAGATTTGTGGCATGTGGCCCATGACATTTTGGCATTGTTTGCTTTGGGTCTGCTGCTGGGAGCCATAGAAAGGATCAGGAGGGCTCAGAGGGGCTTGCCTACCCAACCTCAGAAGAGGGTTTGCTAGACAATGGCAATCAACGTCCTTTTGCAATGACCAAGCCACAATGGACTTCTGAACTTGCTGGCAAAGAACAGTGGTCTTTCTGCCCACAGCAAGCCATTGACAGCAGAGGCAGGGCAGGCTGAGAGGGCCCCCAGCACACTCTTCTGGGTAACTTCCTTCTTCTTGGCAATGGTTCCATTCCACAATTCCTGGGCTTATGCCTCTGAAGAGTTGTACAATGACCCAGTCCCAAGAAGGATGCTTCTCTGAATTCTAGGAAGGATGGTGCTGGTCATTGCCTGACTGCACACATCAGCAGACTATGCCAGAGATTAGAGTCTGATGGAGAAGCACCATGTGCTTTCTGGCTTGGCAGATCGGTTTACACTATGACTTGTGGAGGAGTTAGTCTCTGCAGAAGACCTTATGTGCCAGTCAGAGGCTACAAAAGGTAATTTAGTTTTCTCAGTTTTAGGGGGCACTTAAGAAACTGAGTGGGTCACTCAGCAAGCCACTATGTTGGTTTGCTGAGAGAGTTTTAAATAAACAGTTATTGCATTGCATGTATGGATTTAGCCTTCCACAGGATAGGAATAAAGGAATTAATGACACAATGTGGCTTATCTTCAAATATAAACGCACACATACTCATATTTCATGGAACAATAGAGGAAACTCTTTTTCAAAAGTTCACACAATCTTAGGAAGGCCAGACTCACAAATTCCTGTGCATGCTCAGCTTTATGGCCTGCGGTTCATTCAGCTGGTTTTCTCTTTCCACAGTTGGCTACTGAAATAGCTTTTTCTTTCTGAAGTAGCTTTCTTCCCTCTCACACTTCACCGGATATTAATCTTTCAGGGTGCTGGCCCTCCCTGGTGTTCACACTTCCTATTGAGAAATTGCTGCTCACACTGAGGATATCCTGCTTGGTCACTGGGCTGACTCTTCAGAGTGCCAGTTCTCAAGAGTGGACTGCTGGCTGCCTGGAAGTTGTCAAAATCAGGCCAGTCTACCAATTACAGTCTTGAAAAAGTCACCAGAGTTGGCTCTGGTAAGGAACTGCTGTGGCCAGGCAAGGAGAAGCATTAGATAAGGGAGTCCCGAGGCTCTACATCAGGCTAGGCAGCCAAGCATCTTTTGGGAGCCCTTGGCACTCAGTGATGCACTGTGACATTGAACAATGAAAAGGTGTTTGGGGAAATTATCCCAGCAGGGTTTGTTATTAAAATGTGACTTCCGACAGCATCTCCAATGCTTTGTTAGTGCAAGAAAACATGAGCCATTTCTCTGGGGCTCATGTCATCAAAGGCTATTTGAAGGAGAGAGTTGATTCCTTGAGAGAGGGGAAAGTTAGTAACAAACTGCCTTAAAACTCAGCATCTTAAAATAACAACTACCCTATTGTTCATGATTCTGAGAGTTGGGAAACTCAGTCAGAGCTCTGTGGGTGACTCATCTCAGCTTCCATGGGGTTGCCTGGGCCACATCATCGGGGCTGGAAGACATAGAGTGTGGCTTTGCTTTTCCAAGTTCCTCTCTCCACTGTGGAATCATTCATCACTCTGGTTGTATTGTACTAGGGTGGCAGAGTCTCAAGCCTGAACACACTTGAAAGGCCCAAGGAATCACACACTGTTCTTTCTTCAGCCACATGCTACTGAGCAAGGAAAAATGTAAGACCATCCCAAATCACACAGAACTGAAAAACTCCTCTGCTGAGCAACTGCTCCAGGCCTTGCCGAAGCCTGAGTTCTCTTGTTTGTTTCACCGAGAAACTACTTTAGTGCTGGCTCCTACTGTGATGTGTCCAAGTTCCTTCACCAAACACGCTACTAGACCATCACCCCCTGTATTTCTAAAATGGAGTCCAAAGTTTTATAAACTGTAAAATGCACACAGTTCTAGCTACTCTCTAAAAAGAAAAAGGCCACTTAATTAAGTAAGCCACAGCATGGCAGCTTTTATTAAAATCAATTCCAGAAGAAATGACACATGAGTCAATGAAAAATGGTAAGTGTACTGTGTGGTTTTGTGTGTCAACTTGACACAAGCTGGAGTCATCAGAGGAAGGCGCCTCGGCTGAGGAAATGCCTCCATGAGATCCAGCTGTAAGGCATTTTCTCATTTAGTGATCAATGAGGGAGGGCCCATTCCATGGTGGGTAGAGCCATCCCTGGGCTGCTGGTCCTGGGTTCTGGAGGGTGGGGTGAGCAAGCCATGGGAAGCAAGCCAGTAAGCAGCATCCTCCATGGCCTCTGCATCAGCTCCTGCTTCTGGGATCCTGACCTGTTTTGAGTCCCTGGCCTGACTTCCTGTAGTGATGAACAGCAATGCTGAAGTGTAAGCATTAAGCAGATAAACCCTTTCCTCCTCAACTTGTTCTTTGATCATGGTGTTTCATCGCAGCAATAGAAACCCTAACGAAGACAGTAAGTATCCAACACACACTTCAGCAGAGTTCTAAGTAAGGAAATACCTGGGGTTTAAGACCTGGTTGTTCTTCTGAACAACACTTCAGCTGCACTCAGCAATGCCTACTGCTTTTCCTTTCTAGCCAGGGCAGAGCACCAACTTGCATTGCTCTCACTCTGGCCCTTAAAGTACGTTTCTCCTCCTCTCACATGGCATCATGGAGCAAAGCAGCCCATGGGAATAAGGAGAAGAAATGAGCATTGTAGCTTAAATAGCAAAGCTACACCTGCTGGGAAGCCGGTCTCTGCTTCAGATCACTCTGCCATCTGGCTCCCCCAGGGGCTCTTGTCCCTCCATTGGCTCTTTCTGTTTACTTACTGAATGTTTTCTACAGAATTGGTTCTCAGCACTTTCACAAGGGCCTCCTGGGAGCTGTGGTGTCCAGGAATGCACTAGATCAAGAATGCAGGGATCGCCGTATTTCTCGATGTTTACTCGGTTTCTTATCTATCATAGGGTGAGCTAGATGCTGAGAATACAAGGGTCAGCATGGTGGCTATGGGCTGGAGGTCCGTGGGTGAGCATACCCTCGCTCGTCTAGTGTGCTTAGGTGGCTCAGATCCCCAACACCGTGAAACACAAGAAAACAAACATGATGACTGTGGAGCCTGTCTTTAACACTTTCCAGTCTCATGAACGAGCAGGTACTGAGTACATAAACATTTTAACCAATAGATCCTGTGGTGATAACAGGGGCAATCAAGGAGATGGTCAGGGATGACAGGCCGATCTCTTTATGAATAGAGGCTACGGAGGGCATTCCGAAAGGGAATGTTTGCACAGAGACTATTGGATGAGCTAGCTATCTCTGAGGAGGGCATTCCGAAAGGGAATGGAGGCCATCAGAAAGGACGAGCTAGCTCTGCACGGAAGCAGGGAGGGTGCTCTGAAAGAGGATGACACAGCAGGTGTGTGGCGCATGGGAACAGCAAGGCCCGAGTCTCAGGACTCAGAATAGCTGGTCTGTCCAGAGCACAGTGAGCAAATCTCCTTAGAATATCGCAAACATGTGAAAGACCTTTAGTGGGAAAAACAACAATAACAGAAACAGCTGGGTCCAGAGTTTTACAAGAATTGAAACAACAATTTTGAAAGAGAAAAGTGTGTGTGCACAGTGCACACGTGTGATGCTCTGGCCTTTCACTCTTCTTCCTTCTTTCTCTCGAAATGACTACAAACCAGAGTGTATGTTGTGGAGTTCAGATTTTCTTGGCATTAATGTAAGTCTCTACAGCTGCCTGGGGCCCTTGAATGAAGAGGCATGGTCCAGGGATGCTGTCGTGTGCTTTCATTACTCCACCAGCATCATAAATATGAAAGCACAAAATGCCTCAACAATTTCTTGCCCCCTCTTCCCTAAATCAAGAGGGGACTAGAGGCCTAATGAGTTATTTTCCCAACAAATTACAGTTTCTATGTATGAGGCTAGGTCACAGGAATTTTGTGGAGCTTCCTTCCACCCAAATCTCTTGGAATAAAGTTTTATAGAGAATTCCTACCCAGAGGAGGGCAGGCAATTTATCTTGGCACTGCCACAGACTGCTCCTGCTGGGCTCCCAGCCAGTGGCCAGCCTCATGCGCCAACCATATGAGTGAACCTCAAGTGCCTCACATTGCAAGAACAAAAGCAACTGAGAGCTACTGTAGGCTGTAGCTTTATGCCCCCAAGCATAAGACAGTTTATTAGCAAAAGTTCAAGTGTTCTGACCAATGCTTTATTTCCTCTCACCGAGCCCGCCTTTTCCTCTGTGCAGGACACCTCAGGGACAAACCTCACCTTACACAGGTCAAAAGTGTACAAATCCCCCTTGGCCTCTTTCTTAAACGCTGCATTCAGCTCAACAGTAAATGCTCTTGGCCCAGAAGGTCATCCCCCAACTCCCCAAGCTAAAAGAGCAGCCCCTGCCTTCACCCAAAAGGCCCCACGGGTCCTCAGCAAGGGTGTGGCCACTCCAGCTGTTTTGATTTTCCTCTCCATTTTGCACCAGCTGCCTTTACTCCTGATTGTAGTGTAATTTGAAATGTCCTACAAAGGCTTGGTGGGATTCAGGGGAGAGGCTTGATCCTGAGGCCCCAGGCAGTGGAATAATCCCCTCATAGAGTATTGGAGTGTGGCAGAAAAGGAGAGACCTGTTGGAGTAAGCTTTCTGAGGACTCACCCTGGAAAGACATACATTGTCTCTGGCTCCTTCTGAGATCTTTTTGTTTCTTGTCCTCTGTGAGGTGAGAATATGCTTCATTGTCGCGCCCCCCCCCCCCACACACACACACTGCCTGGCCACAAGCCCCAAAACAATGGCGTCAAGCTACAGGAGCCTGAACAGACAGCAAGTCAAGCAAAACTTTCCTTCCTTCCATTGTTCCTCTCAGGTATTTATTAATGCATCAAAAATATCTGACATTATCTTTGAGAATTGAGGCCAGCCTGGTCTACGGAGTGAGTTCAAGGACAGCCATAGATCTACGTAGTGAGATGCTGTTGAAAGAGAGAGAGAAAATCTATTTAATGTACTATTTAAATGTACCTATTTATGTATCTATTTAATGTTCCTCACAGACAAATTCCAAAATATGCTAAGTGCTCAGAGTGATTAAGTGGTTTAACATGCAAATCAGGCCACTAAATCCCCAAAACACACTGTATTATTGCAATATGAAAAAACAACAAATTCAGTGTTCTCTATGCACTCATCGCACTTTTGTGACCAGGTATGTGGGTTTGTCCAGTAGACACTAAGCATCCTCCAGTTCAAATCAGTTGTCACTAGCTGGGGTTGACATTGGGCACCATGTGCTAGGGGTTCAGTTCCACAGGTCTGTACCTCCATTTCAGATCATAATCACAAGTTCCAGGCTATCAACAGTGTCTGACTGACCAGCTAAAAAGTCAGTCTGTCTGTGGCTGAAGGGCCCCTGGCAGTAGGGACCAAGATACAAACCTGGTAAATGATCTAGCTTGTTGGAACCCACGGCCTGTGGTGGGATGCCATGCTCAGCCTTAGTGCATGGAAGAGGGGCCTGGGCCTGGCTCAACCTTATTGTACCAGACTAATGGGAGCTCTTACCCGTGAGAAGTGGACTGGGGGTGGTCTGGGGGGGGGGTGAGGGGCAGGAGAAGGTGTGGGAGGGAGAACTGTGGTTGGAATGTAAAATGAAATTTAAAAAATCAGTCCCTATGATTTCCTTTCCAAGTTGAATAACTTGATAGGACAGCCTGGAGAACTTAGAGGTACACTTACCATCAGCTTATTACTTAACGAAACATGCCATACACTGGCTAAGGTGGTGCACACCTATAATCTTACCACTCAGGAGGCTGAGGCAGGGGCATTGTGAGTTAGAGAACAGTTTGCTATAGAATGAGACCCTGGTTTTTTGTTTTTTTCTTTTTTTAAAGGACCGGAAGACCCCTGCTTGGGGTCCTTCCAGACCTCATGCTGTTTCTCCGTTTCTCAACAGTTTTGGGTTGTTTTGTTTTTGTTTTTGAGACACAATCTCACTGTGTAGTCCCATCTGGCCTGGAACTCACTGTGTAGGCCAGTCTGGTTTTACTCTTACAGAGATCCACCTGTCTCTGTCTTCCAAGTGCTGGGATGAAGGGCACCAGCTATGCTACCAGCCTCGGCCCCTTTCCTTTCTAACAAACCAGAGCAAACCAGGAAAGCAGGCGTTCCCCAGGTTCTGCGAATGAGTCAATAACTGACCTATAGCATGATAAACAAAAGACTCAGAGACAGATATTGGGGTTCAAGCTTCAAGCCAAAGATCAGAGAAGCAAAGCAGCTGACCTCTAGCTCTCACCTCTACCTCAGCTCAGACCAAAGAGGTGATCCTCAAACTGCTCCAGACTTCACTGCTCCTCAGATTCACTCAGACTGATATGCTCTCCTCAGGTGGCTAGAGACTCCTGAGACTGACTGCCTAAGACCCTGCTCCTGTCTTTTATACCGCTCTAGTGCTGGGATTAAAGCCGTGAGCTCTGTTACTGTTTTAGACTGATTCAATCTCATGTAGCCCTGGGTGGCCTTGAACTAATGACAGAGATCTATCTGCCTTTGTCTCCTGAGTCCTAGGATTAAAGGTGTGTGCCACCACTGCCTGATCTCTATAGCTTGAGGGTGACTTTGCTTTCTGAATCCTCAGACAAGCTTTAATAAATCATAAATACTACATCGTCACACTGACCCTTGATTTCTAGCCCATTGGTGGCAGTACAGGCACAATGTGGTGGGACACTTGATTAGGGAGACCGTCTTGTGGGATGGAGTATCTCCACTTGGAGCCATGCTAACTGCTAGTTAGGATTTGAACTGAACACCAGGTGCTGTCTGCAGAGAACTGAAATATTGCTGGGAGTGGGAATAACCTCCACTCATTTGGTGGCCTGAGGTGTAAGTGTAATCACCGAGAGAGTCTCGCCTCTGTTGAATGTCCCTTCCTTTCTCTCTCTGCTATTGACACTGTGCAAAGGGGATTCCTTTCAGCCCCACTCCTCATTCCCCTCCCTCCACCGTCTAGCTCTCTCTTCAGCACAGGGACTGGCTGTGGCTGGTACAGGAACTGCTCGAGACAGCCATCCAGGTGCCCCAGCCCTCCCGACAATCCTGTCCACCCTTTATCCAGCCTGCGGTTTGCTCTCTGGAAGCAAAAGACACAATGCACCCACTATGCCTTCCCTCCCTACCTTCCCCTCCTCCCAAATCCAGCCTCTAGGTTGCTCTGTTTGAATTAGACTAACAAAAGTTTCAAAAAACTGCCCATTTAGAACATTTTAAAGTGAAAATTCCTATTTTACCAAATGACTCAAAATCAACAGTGAAAAGTGCGCTTTGAGATACGTCAGGATAAAGTGAGGTCAGTTTCCCGTTTCACTTTTTACTGTACTTATGCAAATCCTCCTTTAGCGGACACTATTTCCTAGAGCCAGAAATCACGAGTCATTCCAATGCTCAGTGGCACATTGTGTGAAATCCTGTCCACTCAGAACCTCGCAGCCTCGGGGCCATCTGTTCTGAGTTAGATTTAGCGTTGGTGTTCTGAAATGCTCCTGCTTGTTTTCCATTTGTTGGCTTTGCTGTCCTGCTGTTCATCTATTGGCAATGTTTTTTCTTTCACACTTTCCTTTTCTGCCTTTAGGATAGCCTTTGGAATGTTAGCTCATTTTTTTAACAAAGGAATTTGTCATTTATTTCAAGTAATACTGTATTTATTTATTTATTTGTGTGTGTGTGTGTGTGTGTGTGTGTGTGTGTGTGTGTGTGTGTATGTGTGTATGAGCAAGCACATGGAGGCCAGAGGCAGACATCGTGTGTCTTCCTCACTTATTTTTGAGCTAGAAGCTTTGCTTGAGGCTGGAGCTTATAAATGTGGCTAGGATCCATCTGTTCCTGCCCCCCAGCAGATTCAAACAGCTGTGCCTGACCTTTACAAGGATGCTGGGGTCCACACTCAGGTTTCTAGGCTCACAAAGACTGCTCTTCACTGACTGGGCCATCTCTCCAGCTCCTAGATTTTATTTTTAAAAATTAAACACTTCACTAATTAAAATAATCTTTTGACCTTCATATAATAAGCAAGCCAGAAAATAGCCCTTCATCAGTCAGCGTCAGCCTTTCTTATATAAAATATAACCTCCTTGGAATAGTAATATAGACATTCTTTGTCAAAGCGGAGGGGGTGGGTACAGTCACCAGGATTTGCTGGGCCCACCATGGAGTCCCTGACTGAACAGGCCTGTGGTAGGGTTCAGGCTGGCCCTTACAAGTGTGCAGGTGGAGTCAATGCTGCTGGGCTGAGGCATAGAGAGAACCGTGGTGCAAGCTTAGGGCGCCAGGAGGCCTGGAGGATTGTTTCTGCCTGGCTTACAGCTCACTGGCTTACATAGTCCCACTCAGACTGAACCTGAGAGTGAGAGAAGCAGCTGGATGCCTCTCACTCTCCATTGTGACATTGTGGCAGCAGCAGGTAGAAAGCACTCTCTCTCTCTCTCCTCTATTTTCCTCCCCCTCTTTTTTCTTTCCCTTTCCCCCAAGCCTCTGGGTTGCTCTGGTCAAGTAATCAAGAGAGAGATATGATTGCCATTGTCCAGACAATGCCCTATCTTCCCCTGGCATCTGTATCAGCTCTGATTTAATCAGCTGAAGCCTAGGGTACAGAGTCCATTAGTCCAACTACAGTGTGATGAGGGAGCATTGCGGAGGCTGTGGTTCTCCAAGAAGAGATGTTGTAGGTCTGGCAGAGGTGCCAGTAGCATTTGCTATGTCACCTGGGATGCAGAGACAACTGCATGAGAGGAAAGTGGGACTTGCCGAGTACACGTGCCTGGTGAATGACAAAGCCAAGCCTGGAAGTAACATGGAAGAGTTTTTGTTTGTTTGTTTGTTTTGTATTTTGTTTTCCAGGTCGCTGACAGTGTGGAATTGCTAGTGTGAGCTGGTATATGCTTAGCAAGGTTTTGAGCAGGTTACCTGAGTTGCTGAAGTTCATCATTGTCAGAATATTTACATCAAGGAAACTGGCTACCTGTGTAAACTGGGACTTTCCTTTTCTTTTCGCAGACCGGGAATGCAGATATAGCCTGCTGAATTGCATGTGGAGAGAATTTACGAGCGGCACAGATCCCATATTTCACATGAATGGTTTCCCCAGTTTGCATTTTCCAGTAGTAGCAAGCTCAACTCTGTTATTGACAGATCGCCCTGGGGCCGCCAGCTACAGCCCTGTTTGCATAGCCAGCTGAGGTGGCACTTTCTCTTGGACATATTTTCACAAACAAGTCCTTGACTCTTGTCCCCACATCTTTCCAAAGCCAGCTCCTTCCTGAGTGGTGGCCTTCATTATGACAGTTAAACAGCAAGCCTAAGCAAGCATCCTACGCAAGTGATCAGGGGAGAAATGTCTTGAAGAGATTATAAAGAAAGGCAGCCAACAAAGAAATTCCTCCTCAGAATACGACTTTCTGGGCAGTTTTTCAACAATGCAAAAACACATGTGCAAGTTACCCAAGATCTCTTTCTCCAGGGTCCCATGGTTCGGCTTGGCTGTCAACTGCCCCATTCCCATCAGTGGACAGCGGCCGGGAGAGAAAGCAACCTCTGTGACTGTAAGTGATTCCCAGGCTGGCTATTGCCACCTGTCATAGATCCCGCTGACGCACCTCCACTGTCACACCGGCAGCGCTCCACCCATCGTCCTGTCCCGAATTTCTTAAGACCCACAGACTGAGTGTTCTCTACTGACCACAGCTCAGCACTGGAAGCTGGGGCTGGTGGGTGGGGGAAGGTAAAGTGTTTCCATCCAAAGGATTTTTTTTTGTTGTTTTTTTTCTGGGACAGAGAGCCTAAAATAACACAGAGCTATGTCGAGTCTTTCCAGGGGAATGCGGGGGCAGTGATTGCCGTGGCCGCTGCTTCTGCTGTGACTCCAGAAAATTTCCGGGAACATGGTGTGTTCATGAGGATCCTGGGCACTGTGCTCATAGACCTAGTGTGATGGACACTCTCGCCTGGGATGCTGAGAAATGAGGACGTAAACTAGTGAAGTCCTGGCTCTTCTGTCCTTGGAGATGAAAGCATTTATGAATTTTGATATGCTATCTTCTTCCTTTCTTCTCTCTTTCCCTCTCCTCCACCCTCAACCCTCTGCAATAGTCATGGAATTCACACCAATACTCAACTAGGTACCTTGAGAAGCACAAGGGTGTGCTCTGAGACAGAGAGCACAGGGCAAGGATGCCGCTCTCTCTCTCTCTCTCTCTCTCTCTCTCTCTCTCTCTAAGACAACCCGCCTTCACCTTTTCCTCATTTCCTCAACAGTGCATGTTGCTCACAGGAAGCTCACGACCCTGTTAGCAACATGGAAGGGTGCTGCTGGGGAATGAAATATGCTTCCTGCTTCTGTGGACTCCTGGGAAAGGCAGGCACTTGGGCAAAGAATGGAAGCCTGGAAATTTTCCTTCTATAGAAGGGTAGATGCAACAGACTAAGATTAGGTCTGGCTTTATTGCACCTCAAAGTGCTCTCACTAGAACAGTGTACTACATAGTGCAGGCTTTACAGCAATCCTATGAGGTGGTCAGGGAAGTTTCACTAGTTTTAGGTCCCTCTGTGTCTCCTGGAGTGGGTATTCCCTTGAGGAGAGACTCTCATTGGTGAAGTAAACACAGAAGGAAGACAGCTAACTTAGCACCTCCTCTAAGCAGCTCAGGGAATCAAGAAAGAGAAGCAGAACTGTGCAGAGAAAAGTGAATTCCACCTGACCACCTGGGCTCTTGCTCCAGCTCTCAGCCATAGGCAGGACACACAATTGTGCACACAACTTCCTCACTCCTTGGTGTCCTCTTCTCTGATATGGGTTCCGCACTGTTCTCTCTGCCCACTTTATTGGCATGGTATGATTTTGTTTTTTGAAATAGGGTCTTGCTCTGTAGCCTAGGCTAGCCTCGAACTCTCTATGTAGATCAGGCTGGTCTTAAACTCATACAATTCTCCTGCTTCCTCTTCTCAAGTACTATACACATTAAACATAGTAATAGATATGAAACAGGTTGTAAACACCAAAGGCTATATCTAATATAATAACACTTTGTACTTGTTTCTTTTGAGATAGTCTAATGCTAGATTATACTTAATTTAGTATGTAGTTCTATGGGTACCAGAGTGTGATATTTTGGGAGGAAGGGGACAACTTTTTTTGGAATTTATATCACCAGCGTTTAGAACAGTCTGTGATACAAAGTTTCTTTAAACAATCCAGACAATGACTATTGAATGATTAGATGGAAGATACATAATGATGACGCCCTGGGGCAGCTTGGAGCATGCCCAGAGCTACCTCTTGGATGACTCATGAACTTGCCTGAGGAGTTCTTCCATCTAGTTCAGGGCAAAAAGGTCACTGTGGCCCCCTGCAACAGAAAATCACTGGTATCTGATAGTGCAGCACCAGGGAGTTGAGGAAAGTCCTGCCACACTCATTTCTTAAGAGGGCATTTCTCAATTTCCTTTTGTAAACGCTATTCCAATTATGCTGAATGTCAACCACAGACCATTCGCTGGTAACATGTAGGCAATAATACTTAAGTGGGGTCATGGGAATGGTATATGGGGCCTCCAAGCCCAATAGAACCACTGAGACTGTCTGCACTCTAGGCTATGGGTCCATTGTTGGGCAATCCTTCCCTGCTGCCATCCAGATGAGGATCCTGCAAAAAGCTATCTAATCCGAGACACTTCCTGGACATGGTGGCTCATTCCCACCCACTTCTCAGTCTATGGAATGAAGTGGTGTGCGTGTGTGTGTGTGTGCGTGTGTGTGTGTGTGTGTGTGTGTGTGTGTGTGTGTGTGCGTGCGTGCGTGCGTGCGTGCGTGCGTGTGTGTGTGTGTGTGTGTGTGTGTGTGTGTGTGTGTAGCATCTGTCTTGTGCTTCAGTGGTTGTTCTCTAAAGTGAAAAAAGAAGCCTTCAAAAGAGGAGCATGTACAGACTGTAAGAGAGCATGTGCAGACTGTGAGAGAGCGTGTGCAGACTGTAAGAGAGCATGTGCAGACTGTAAGAGAGCATGTGCAGACTGTGAGAGAGCGTGTGCAGACTGTGAGAGAGCGTGTGCAGACTGTGAGAGAGCGTGTGCAGACTGTGAGAGAGCATGTGCAGACTGTGAGAGAGCGTGTGCAGACTGTAAGAGAGCATGTGCAGACTGTGAGAGAGCGTGTGCAGACTGTAAGAGAGCGTGTGCAGACTGTAAGAGAGCATGTGCAGACTGTAAGAGAGCATGTGCAGACTGTAAGAGAGCATGTGCAGACTGTAAGAGAGCATGTGCAGACTGTAAGAGAGCGTGTGCAGACTGTGAGAGAGCGTGTGCAGACTGTAAGAGAGCATGTGCAGACTGTAAGAGAGCATGTACAGACTGTAAGAGAGCGTGTGCAGACTGTAAGAGAGCGTGTGCAGACTGTAAGAGAGCGTGTGCAGACTGTAAGAGAGCGTGTGCAGACTGTAAGAGAGCGTGTGCAGACTGTAAGAGAGCGTGTGCAGACTGTAAGAGAGCGTGTGCAGACTGTAAGAGAGCGTGTGCAGACTGTGAGAGAGCATGTGCAGACTGTGAGAGAGCGTGTGCAGACTGTGAGAGAGCGTGTGCAGACTGTAAGAGAGCATGTGCAGACTGTAAGAGAGCGTGTGCAGACTGTGAGAGAGCATGTGCAGACTGTGAGAGAGCGTGTGCAGACTGTGAGAGAGCATGTACAGACTGTGAGAGAGCGTGCACAGACTGTGAGAGAGCGTGCACAGACTGTAGAGAGCGTGCACAGACTGTACTTTTCGAGGACACTCACAGTGGTGAGTGAAAGGAAGTGTGAAAGAGAGGACACACAGAGAAAGGGAGAGAATGAAAGTGAGTAGTGACACTTGAAAATGGCATGCCACAAAAGGCAACAAAGGAGAGAGAAAGATGAAGTAACAGGGTGGTATCCTATGAGTTACGAAAGGGACTCTGATGAAAGACCAGTGGCTGTGAAAAGGCTCGGACCTGTGGTGAGTCAGGAGAAGAGAGCTGGGCGGATGGACAGCTCAGAAGATAAGGCCGCGCTCGCTGGAGGTCTTAGCTTTTCATTGCTGTGACAAAATGCGTGCACTAATCAACTTAAATAGATGAGGATTCTTTCGTCTCATGTCATCAGCTCTGGTGCACGGACGGTCACTTGGTTCCATCATCTCTGAGCTGTGGTGAAGCAGGACACAGCCCTGGAGTGAAGGCAGTGAAGCAAAGCTGCCCACATCATGGAAGACAGGGAACAGGAGGGGACCAGGGATAAGATAAACCCTTCCTGGGCAAGTGCCCCGTGACCCAGTTTGTCTGTCTGAGTGTCACCTCCTAAAGTTTCCACCAGCTGATGGTAATTCCATCAAAGTATGAAAGCAGAGTCTTCACGATCCGAGGCCTGCAGAAAGCCCCTCCCCGAACAAGGCTATACCGGGGATCACGCCTTTACTTACACACAAGACATTTGGGGGAACTCAGATCTAAAACATAGAGCCAAGTTCAATGTTGGGTAACTACTTCGCTAGTTAATGGGGAAATGGGGATGAGGCAACTATTTAGATAATGCCTTGGAAATATAGGAGTAAGAATTTGATGAGCTGCAAAAGATAAGCGGAAATCAGAGAACAGAAACCCGTTCAAACGGGAACATGGTGTAGCCTCCACTACAGAGGTCAAAGCAGGGAGAGGCGCAGGTGAGGAAATGTCACGGTGAGGAGCTCTGGCACTGAGCACAGTCGTGGTGGCTCCACAGACAGAGGGCACTGAAGCCCTAAGAAAACCCACTCTGCTGGCCAAGCAGGCAGAATGGACGCGAACAGCTTGAGAGTGCCGAGTGGTATGTTTTTAAGGGAGAAGCCTGTCCCCATTTCAGAAGCGGAGGCCTTCCCCACGGGGTATTCTGATGAGGAGGCTGTTTCTCTGGCAGGGAAAGGTGGTGGCCAGAGCACCATGACAGACAAGGAGAAAGGGTGACAGAGGATGGTGACTGGCCTGCATGAAGTAGGGACCTTGAAGATGTGGATGAGGCCATGAGCGGGTAAGAGGTGCAGTCCCGTTAAAGATCACAGTGCAGATAGATCAGATGGAGTCCAAAAAATGAGGCAGAAAGTAGGCACCTGTTTCCTGACAGCTCAGAGATCGCTGTAAAGAGTAGGAAATCATGTCCACCTCTTTCTTCTGCTGAGGAGAGAGGAGGCATGGGGGGGAGGTCTGCATCAGATCATGAGAAAGACGAATGGTGCATCGCTTGTTTAGTTTCTTCATTTCTTAAAAAGTTAAAAAGCCGGGCGTTGGTGGTGCACGCCTTTAATCTCAGCACTTGGGAGGCAGAGGCAGGTGGATCTCTGTGAGTTCGAGACCAGCCTGGTCTACAATAGCTAGTTCCAGGACGGCCTCCAAAGCCACAGAGAAACCTTGTCTCAAAAAAAAAAAAAAACCCACAAAAAACAAAACAACAACAACACCCCCCCCCAAAGTTACTTAAAAGTCATATATTAAGTGATTTAAATATGGAAAGAGTATTAAAGAATGATAGAGTCAAAGGCTTCCCTCACTTCTGCCCCTGCCAGTCCAGCTCTGACCCTCCAATGGGGAGCCATTACTTTTAAGTTTCTCATGAAACAAAAATTTGAAATTGTGTAGACATAAGTAATCGTGTACATGTGCATTCTCCTTTTGTTTACACAGAGGGGAATATTATCAGTGAGCCTGCCATACAACTTTAGAGGCTTCTTTTTGCATCACAACAAAATGGGGGTGGGGTGGGGCTGGAGATGCTTCACTAGTTATGAGCACTGGTTGCTCTTCCAGAGGACCTGAGTTCAATTCCCAGCACCCACAGAGTGGTTTACAACCATCTGTATATCCAGTTCCAGGAAACCTAACTCCCTCTTCTGGCCTCTGTAGGCACCAGGAACACACATGGTAAACAAACACACATATGAGTAAACAAACATACACTCATACACAAAAAGTTAAAAATAATAATAAATAAAAATCCAACAATAGCCGGGCGTTGATGACACACACCTTTAATCCCAGTACTCGGGAGGCAGAGGCAGGTGGATCACTGTGAGTTCGAGGCCAGCCTGGTCTCCAGAGCGAGTGCCAGGATAGGCTCCAAAGTTACACAGAGAAACCCTGTCTCGAAAAACCAAAAAAAAAAAAAAAAAAAAAAAAAAACCCAAACAACAACAATAACAACATGGGAACAGTTGCCCCAGGGCTGTTCCCTATAGAAGAGTTCACAGACTGAGTAGTTTATTCATATTTATATTCATATTTATATATACATAATGCTATCTCTGTATTGTTAACACTCTTTTCCAGGGGCAGACTAAAGTCTTCCCTTTCCTCCTAAGGTCTTAAAGGCAAATGGAGACACAATTCTGCCAAAGCTCACTCTAGGGAACCTTGAATTTATTGGGCTTCCTTATGGAGCCTAGGTGAGGGGCTACAGGAGTGTGGTCACTCCTCCCTGAACCAAATGCATCCAAAAAGCCTCACCCAGTAAGAATGAGGGCTGGCTTCATGGGCAGATAGATGGAGCTCCCCAGCCCAAGTTTTCACTGGCTTTTATATACTCCAGACCCTGTATATACTCCCTCTATAAATTCTAGACCTTGTATATAGTTCCTGTATATACTCCAGACCCTGTATATACTCCCTCTATAAATTCTAGGCCTTGTATATAGTTCCTGTATATGCTCTAGAACCTGTATATACTCCCTTTATATACTCTGGTCCCTCCCCCAGACCACAGGCAGGGTTGCTCGGCTGAGTGTCTCATTTCACACATGCTACGCAGACAAAATGAATGTAACGATATTGGCAAATGTTTTTGACAGAGGTCCAGACAATCAGCTAAATGCTGCCCACTGTATGGACCCTCCCAACTCCCGATAATAATGCAGTGGTGTGGAAATATGAAACTGAGCAAACATGACCATGTTCTAAGAAGACTTTTTAAAACAGAGACTGAAATTTGAATCTTGCACATTTTAAAAAGTACTACAAGATATTATTCTCTTGAGGGAGAAGCTCCTGAGGCCTTATCTGTCCCTGAGGATTTAAAGGCAGAGGCAGTCTGGCTTCTGGAGTAGAAGAGACATTTTCTTCAGTGCTGTAGCTACTGGCAAGCGGCTCTTGCTGTGAAGAGATCTCCACGCCCTGTTCATGCGAGCAGCCTTCAGCAGACCTACTGTGCTCTCCCCAGTAGGATGAGTTCTTCTCTCAGCATCACTTAGCCGCCTGGAGTTCTTTGTGTGTGATTGAGGCTAAGAAAATATCTCAAAACATGTTCGTCATCCCTGGCAATCAGGAAACTGCAAATCAAACCAACTTTGGGATTTCATCTTACCCCATTCTGAATGGCAAAGATCAACAAAAACAACCAACGACAAAACCTGGAAGGGATGCAGGGGGAAGGGAGCCATTACCTGCTGTTGGCAGGAGTGCAGAGTGGTGCAGCAGCTATAGGAAGTAGTGTGTTGTGAATTCTTTTTTTTAAATTAATTTATTTATTTCTAAAGATTTTATTTATTTATTATGTATACAACATTCTGCTTCCGTGTATATCTGCACACCAGAAGAGGGTACTAGATCTCATAACGGATGGTTGTGAGCCACCATGTGGTTGCTGGGAATTGAACTCAGGACCTCTGGAAGAGCAGTCAGTGCTCTTAACCTCTGAGCCATCTCTCCAGCCCCGTGTGGTGAATTCTTAAAAAGCTACTAAATCTACCATATGACCCAGCTATGCCGCTCCTTGGCATATTTCCAAAGGACCAGACATCCTGCTCCTCAGATAATCATGTTCACTGCTGCTGTATTCACAATAGCCAGGAAACGGAAACAACCTAGATGTCTTTCAACTGACAAAGGGATAAGGCAAACGTGGCACATGGACACTATGGGATGCTATTTTGCTGTAAGCAAAAAATAAAAATAAAAATCATGGACTTGGCAGGTAAATGGATGGAACTAGAAAAGATGACACTGAGTGAGGTAACCCAGACTTGGGTAGACAAAGGCCACATGGTCTCTCTTCTGAGGCTCCTGGCTCCAAGTCTTCAGACGTGAGAACATGCCCTGGAGTAGCTGCAGAAACCAGGAACGTCTTCTGGGTTTAAAAGACACTTGTCATTTCCTGTCAGTCATCATTTCAGATCCTGTAATACACTTCATGTATCAAATTTCTTAGACCTAAGCCCGTTTTTCTTCTTTTAAAAACAGAAATAGGTGAGTTAGGTGAGTGCATACCATGTTTGTCTTTTATGTCTGGGTTACTTTGTTCAGTATGATTTTTTTTTTTTTTAGTTCCGTCCATTAGTCTGCAAATTTTAACAGCTGAATAATACTCCATGTGTAAATGTACCACATTTCCGTTATTCAGTTGAGGGACATGTAGGTTGTTTTCAGGTTCTGGCTACTGTGAATAGTGCTGCTATGAACATAGTTGAGCAAGTGTCCTTGTGGTAGAGTGGAGTGTCCTTTGGGTGTACATCCAGGAGTGGAGTTTAGGAAATCCCGTGGAAGATGGGAAGAGGACTGTAGGAGCCAGAGGGGTCAAGGACACCACAGGAAAACGGCCCACCGAATCAACTCACCTGGACTCTTAGGGGCTCACTGAGACCAAACCCATAATCAGGCAGCCTGTATGGGTTTGACCTAGGTCCTCTTTGTATATGTCATGGTTGTGTAGCTTGGAGTTCTTGTGGGACTCCTAACAGGGGGAGCAGGGGCTGTCTCTGACCTTTTTACCTGCTTTTGTGATGTTTTTTCTCCTACTGGGTTGCCTCATCCAGCTTTAATATGAGGGCATGCACTTAGTCTTACTGTAACTTGATATGCCATGTTTGGTTGCTATCCCTGGGAGGGCCTCCCTTTCCTGAAGGGAAATGGAGGAGGAGTGGATCTGGGGGAGAGGCCTGGGAGAAGAGGAGGGAGGGGAATGTGGTCAGTATATAATATATGAGAGAAGAAAAAATAAAAAATAAAAGGTTAAACAGGCAAAAAAAAAAAAACCCAAAAAACAAAAAACAAAAACAAAATCCCAGAAATAGGAGCTGGACAGCCAGGGCTATATAGAGAAACCCTGTCTCGAAAAACCAAAACCCTAGCCAAACCAACCAAATAAAAAACAGAAATAGCTTAATTTCATTTTCTGAGTACAATCAATGTGATTGATTGACACAAAATGTTATTATACTGATATATTATGTGATATTATGATGATACAAAATGTTCAAGTAAATCTAAAGAAAAAGTGTCTATTTATAACCCTAGCCCCCAGGAAGACCCATTCTTTCCATCTGTGTGTCTAGTTTTTTCATAGCCATTTCTCTGACATTTGTGTGTAGACACATTTGACAAGTGTGATTCACCCAGTACACACATTTGTTATGAGTGTTACAAGAATCACGCCTCGTACTACTTTGTAACTGTCTTCCCTTGATGGTAGGCCATGGACATTTTGTTCTCAACCTGTCTGTGTGGACCGAACCCAGCTCAACAAGCAATGACACAGTTTCTCTCACCTTCTCTAGGTTGAGACATAGAAATGCAGTGAACTGGTTACAAATGAACAGTGCAGCTCTCAATGCTCAATGGACTCTATCCCTGTGCTTAAGTACGGATGATGTTGTGCCCAAATTCTGAACCCCCAAATCACCCAGAGATGCAAAAGCGAAGAGTCTTTTTTGTTTAACAAGTTAACCCCAGTAACTCAGGCCCTTAGTCTGACCGACATGGGGGTGGCGATAATGGGTAGAGCAAGGGGAGTGTCTAAGGGGTCTGTAACAGTCTCAGGATTGGTGCGCTTCCGGGCTTGGACAACCTGTTCTGTGTTGATTGGTCAGCTGGTTGTTATGGCCTATAGGCTCTCCCAGGAAGGTTACTAAGCTCTGCGTGGTACTGTTATGCCACTTTTACCACTAAAGTGCAGTAAAGCATGCCAGCTAATTTCTGATTGGCTCTTTGCCACGTGGGTATCTGACCCTCCAGTGACTCGGAGGAGAGGTTAAGGTCAGGCAAACACATGTTGAGTCTTTTCTGCAGCCTGTCATGCTGCTAAAGCAGGGGGCTGAGGGAGGGTCTGGTCCCTTCAATACAATTGACCCAACAAGTATTTATTGAGAGCCTACTGGGTACCAGATGCTATTTGAAAATTGAGACCAGAAAAGAAAGGCTGGCCAAGTTCTGAAATCTCATGGAGCTCAATGACAGGAGGAGAGATTAGGCAAGGCATCTCAGCAAGAGATATTGTTTTCAAGAATATGAAAAGCCACAGGGCAAAGCCCCACATCAGAGATGCTTCACAGTGGGCAGAATGAGAAGAGATGGTTTAGGAGACACACAGCTGAATCAGAAAGGAAGGAGCCAAACAATGGCTTGGAAAAGAGAATTCCAGGCTGAAGAAGGCTATGGAGAGAGCTTTGCTTTTCTTTAGAGAGCAACAGGAAGTCAACAGAGTACCCATCTTATTTGATCTGCACTTTGAAGGAAGTTCTAGTTGATAGTTGCTGGAGAAAACCAGGGCACCCAGTGTACAAGTTGACTACATGACTGCTCCATGGTGTGGTTAAGGGGAAGATTTTTATTGTAGATAGGAGAGAGAGAGAACAGCCAGAGGCATCTGGAAAAGTCTAGAGCACAGAGAGAAAGCAGACTGAACATGGCCAGCAGACTGGACTTGGACAGGAGACAAGCAGGAGCTGAGGGGGAAGGGAGAGAGGGAGGGGGGAGGAGTATAGCTTTAGAGATGGAGAGGCAGGGAGGAGGGAGACAGGTGTGTGGTGGGGACAGGAGACAGAGGGCACAGCCCAAGCGCAGGGTTGTGAGGAGGAGTAGCTGGGGGAGGGAGCCCTTGAGCTGGGGAGGTCTGGGGTAAGGGAAGAGGTGGGAAGGGCTAGGATTCAAGCATGGACTTGGAAATGTATAACAAGTGCTTCTGATAGTGAAGGCGCCTGGGGCAGCATGAGCAGCCATCTGCGCCTTCTGCCTTTTAGTTTTTGGGGAAATGGAGTTTCTTTTGTGGTTGACACCCAGTTAAGTTTGAACTTCAAAAAGACAATTGCTAAAAAACAAAATTTCGGTAACTTTGGTTTGAAGACATACTCGTACAATTCTTGAAGGAGAAGCATGCCACTGAAAGGTTAATCCCGGGTAAACAGCCCCCCCTTCTCCTGTTGGGGGAAATTGCATCATTTCACAATTCAGCCCAATTACTTGGCATCTTTGTTGGTAAATCTGTTGCATTTGAGCTTAGTCTGATGAAATATTTTCATCATAAATTTTATTTAATGCAATAAGTAATTTAGGCAATAAGAATGATTTTTCATAATATTTTACACATTGGAAGTTATACATCAATAATCTAACACTGTCTATGCAGCAGAGGGACTATTGGGAGGGGGAGGACAGCAGGAGGGCAAGAGAAGAGGGGCACAGGACGACAGGGATGATCTGAGTGAGGCACCATGACAGACACAAGAGATACACTGTAGTGAAGCCCACTGTTCTGTATTTTAACTAACATACTAACGAAAAAAAGGAGCAAGACCAGCAAAAAGACGGAAAGTCCAGTGGGCTGCTTCTAGCTCCCAAATGGACCTTTTGCCCACTTGGGAAACCATGGGATGTGTCAGTTATCCACAGGAAATAATAATACAAGTTAGCCAGTGTGAGAAGTAGGAAAAGTGTTTATTGAATCCCTGCTAGGTGTCAAGCGCTGTGTGTGTGTGTGTGTGTGTGTGTGTGTGTGTGTGTGTGTGTGTGTGCTGTGGGTCCACTCTTATTCCTGCTCTACTAGTTAGAAATTTGACTGAGGATGCATAGTTAATGGATGCAAGTCTGCCATCCATCGGAACCCTGTGTGGGGATTTTGCAACGTAGCAGTTTCCCTCGTATGACTCCATAGAGTGTGAGCATCTTCATGTATGATAAGTACCTATTTCCTTCTTAGCTCTTTTTTTCCTTCCCAGTTCTCGATCCCAGAAACAGTACCTGCTCCAGTGTGTACATGTGCCCTGTGCCACTGACTATAAATAAGGATATCAGGGGCAGAGAAGCAAATATTCTAGAATGCTTCTGTTATGAGAGTGAACCCTGTTGGCAGACTGAGGCTGTTGCTCGTGGGGTTGGTTGATTGAGCTCTAGAAGAAGGTGTCTCTTTTGTTGGGACCCCTTCACAGGACTGTTGGATTGCCTGGGACAAAGCCAAGGCTATTTTGAAATGAGAAAATTGCTAGAAAAGGTGAGGAATTTCATCCTTCTAAATCTACTTCAGCAGAAAAGCACTGGTTGGATTTCTTGGGAGGAGCATCCTGTTAGTTTGTTGTTAGCGCATTTTCATTTTTCTCCTCCAGTTTCGGCACCTGGGCCTTTGGGGAGAAGAGCAAAGAAGAGCGAAGATGGCCTCGAGTGAAACAACTGGTACCCAAGGCTAGTCACACCTGGGAGAGCCTCCTGGAAAGAGGAAGCTGCCCGGGACCCAGACACAGGAGGTTTTCATGTTTCATTGTAGGAAACCGATTAACTAACTGTACAGCTTAGCTACGCTGGCAATGCAGAGGGACTGTGCTAACCCTTGGAACTAATTTCTCTAGAGTCCTTGGGAATATTTTGGAAGTGAATGCATATCCTGAGGTTATACAGGATGAAAGTCTGAGTAACTTAATTTGGTTGTTAAACGCAAGTTGGAGATTGGTGTGGTGGGAGCTTGAAATTACAGTATGGCTGGGAAAATCTCAAAGGACTATGAAGGCAGGAAATAAGATACAAGATGAAATGCAAGAAGGTCCGTGGTTGGGTTTCTCCCACAGGAGAAAAATCCCTGCATCATTTCTTATGGAAATAATATGCAAATTAGTATCTTACGTATTTGCTTAGAGAAGTTTGATTACGTCATTCTGGCTTCAGGAGGAATTGGGGCAGCAAAGGGGAATGTTTGTCAACAGCCCATTGCTGGATTTCTTCCAGGGGAAACAAGAGGGTAAATTTTCTATCAACCAAATGCCATGGTTTTAATGAGTTTTTCAAATGCCTTGCTGTATCCCTCCCACAAAGCATACCAAAACTAAAAGAAACCATGAAATTCTCAGATATAATCCATAGGCAAAATGAAACAAAATTCTGTTATTCTCCCCCTTTCTTTTCCCCTTTCTTCCTCTTTCTTTGCCCGACAGTGTGAAGTGAGGGCTTAGATTTCCCCACAGACAGTTTTTGCTGTTATTTCCAGCCATTTCTGAGTCTGGGCTTCGATTCCATGACTTGGGAGTGATGGGGGCCCTGCCTGAGGCTGGGGAGAGACGAGACACAGCACCAGGCAGAGGGACTAGCTGCTCCCCGGCTGCATCTGTGACATACCCAAGGTGCCAGCCCAGACCAGGAGAGACCTGCCCAGTGACTGGGGCAAGAAAAGGTGGGTGCTGCTCCCCTTGGGGGCTGCCAGGAATTAGAGTAGTCTAGCCTCTGTCTAAGGGCCATCTAAAATTTGAAAATATCTGCCTTGGATTGAATTGAAAATCCTTTTTGAGCATTAGCTGACTTAGTGAGAATAACCATTTCTTTCTCTCTCTCTCTCAGCAGAAGACTGTGCACTGTCTCCTAGCAACAGATGTTTTACCACCTTATTGTGGGACTGTTCGTAAATGATAATTGTTCGGCTGCTCACAATCCCTCTGGTAACAGAAAAGGGTCACAGTCAAAGCAGATATAACCATCATCTTCATTTCAATGTGCGGATCAGAAGAGGAGGTGACCCCAGGACTCAGAGCACTCTGGAGAGAAAATTCTAGTGTTTCCCTAGAAAGGCACTTCCGTGTGCCATGCCACCTTCAAATCCTTGGGGTTATCTTTTCTTTCCTCCTCCTCCGTCCTCTCCTTTTCCTCTTTGTTTTGATTTGTGACCACGCTGGTTCTGAACTTAGTGTCATCCTCCTGCCTCTACCTCCAAAGTGCTGGGGTCATTGGATTGTGAGAGTTACACAAATTCCCCACCCCATTTCCCTCTCATTCCTGATTCTCTTTTTTTTCTCTCCCAAGTCTTTTATTCCTTTTCTTCCTCAATACCTATCTTCTAACCATTACCTTTCCCCTCTTGCTTCCTATCTGTGGTGGTTTGACTGAGAAGGCCCCACAGGCTCCTATGGTTGAATCCTTGGCACCCAGTTGGTGGAACTGTTTGGGAAGGGTTAGGAGGTGTGGCCTTGCTGGAGGAGGTGTGTCTCAGGCAACAGTCTTTGAGGTTTCAAAAGACTAGAGCCATTCCCAGTGCAACCTTCTTCTGTTTCCTACTTATGGATCAAGCTGTGAGCTTGCAAGTTGTTCATGCCACCATGCTTTTTTCCCCACCATCATGAACTCTAACCTTCTACAAACCCAATGAAAATTTTTCTTTCCTAAGTTGCCATGGTCATGATATTCTGTCATAGCAATAAAAAGAAAGTCAGACACCATCTCTGCAATCATCAGTGGAAATTGCACTCACTCTGCCTCCCCCCCCTCTGCTTCCCGATGCTCATGTAGGTCCTGACCCTCTCCTGTGGACAAGGCTGGTCTTCCTGGCTATAATCTCTTATCGAAATATTTTAATCTATGTCTAGCTGCAAAATTATTTTCCCTTTGACAACAATTGCAATCTAACCACAATACTGTCCTGCTCAAACCTCTATTTCATACAAAGGAGAATACATAGCCCAAAGCCTGATATTTCAGGACCAACATGGCCTGGTGGTGCTCATCTTTGGCAACCCTACGCCTCTGTCTTCCTTCAGAACCACACTGAGCCTGCCAAAATGTTTTTGACCACTTTGGCCTAGCTGTTTCCTTTACCTGAGGTCTCTCAGGTCCACTCAAATTCTTCCAACTTTGTTTAACTGAAACTACCAAGCTTAGCTCAATCAAGCCTGACCAGCTCCATGTAGTCTTTTCTGATGTCTCCACCTGTCCCGAGCAATAGTCTTGCCGGCAAGAACCACACAGGACATTTGGATCCTTCTGCAGGAAAGCTTTAATGCGTCTTGAGAGGAGAGCATAAGCTTACCAGAGCGGAGACCCCGAGCCAAGAATCCCGTCCCCTAATAAAGGCTGGCAGCCGACGCCTGGGACGTGTCACCTTATGATTGGCTGCAGCTCCTCAGGCCATATGACGCCACGGAATAGGCAGAGATCAAGGAAATGGAAAATTACCCAGCGCCTGCGCAATAATTTACATTCAGTGCCTGCAGGCGCCATCATTGTAATGGAGAATGCAGGGACGGCTCCCTACATCTCCCCCTTTTTTATTAATTAATGATAAGGCTTTATATTTTTACAAGCAAATAGGTCACCCATATGTTGAGGGATAGAGGCAGAGGTTGTACCTTCCCAATCAAACATTAAGACTGTGTACAAGAGTCGCCATCAGGCTGTTAGCTTGACCCGAAGCGCTCTCGACCTGTCCTCTGCCGTTTTTCTGGGAAAGGGAGACTAGGGCAGGCAACCCTTATGCAGGACAACATGCCTCCCAGAGAAGCCTGCATACTGGGCAACTCTCTGTGCGATGCCTTGCTCAACATCCCTCATGGGCTGCTCAAACCAGACACTCTACCCTGTGCAATGAGCCTAGGCTCCGGGTGTGCAAGAGCTGTCTGGCCGGCGGCCTATTGCTTAAGCATAGTTAGCCAAATATCAGTGGAAGCCCCTTGTTCCAAAGCTACAAGCGCTTGGGCGATAACCACCTTGTCTCTCTTAGTTTGAGCCCTGAGCCTACAGACCAGCCAGAGAAGCAACATCAATCCACAGCAAATGGCTGCACCAAACAATCCCATCCCCACCCTTTCCTTAAAATAGGAGACAGCTGAAGCTATCTATGATGACAATCTCTCCGTCAAGGACAGGAGTTAATCTGGATAATAGCGGCTCTCAACTCCTGGGGAGAGGGTGGAGTTCCGACTTTTGAAGGTCCGAAGGGGCTCTTTGTGTGAGTCTTTCCGGGATCCACAGGAGATTCTCTTCATCCTGTGGAAAAACACATATAGCTCCCCTGGATCTTATGAGAATAGGATCCGGGCCTCTCCAAAGACCAGTTAAGATATCTTTTCATTTTACCATTTCCTTTGGCCTTTCAGGTTCTGAGGTGTGGCGCTTGGCCGCAGTATGGCCCTGAGCGTCAATGTTTAGAAAATTAAGGGTAAAGAGTGCCATGGATATTGCAACTCTTGGCACCGAGGGTAAGGATGCTCCCATTCCCTCCTTTTGTTTGATTAAATAAGACTTAAGTGTGCGATGGGCACGTTCCACAATGCCTTGTCCTTGAGGGTTATAAGGTAGGCCAGTCAGATGGGTAACTTCCATCTGTCTGTAGAAGTGCTGGAACTTTTGAGAGGTATAAGCCGGCCCACTATCTGTTTTTAAGAAGCACACAGGTGGCTAGGTAAAGTCTTATTTCTGTAATATAGCTGAACTTAAAACTATATAGAGTTACATTATATTTCTTAAACAGTAGCTTAACTTCTTTTTGAGGCAGGGTTTTTTTGTGATTTTGGAGCCTGTCCTGGAATTTGATCTGCCGGACCAGGCAGACCTTGAACTCATAAAGATCTACCTGCCTCTGCCACCTGAGTGCTGGAATGAAAGGTGTGCACCATCAACGCCCTGAGCTTAAAGGTGTGTGCTACCAACATAATAGATTAGCATCTTTTACAAAACAAGAACTTTACATTGTCAGGCTTTGCTTAAAAATTCTAAATTGAAGCTCTTTAAGTACAAACATTAATAAAAACAAACACTTGAAAACTGGTTTTAAAAAGAAATTTAAATTCCCTTAAGGTCTTTAACATTTTAAATCTTAACTGAAAAACTTGTTTCTAAGATGGTACCTCTAATTTCCATGCGGTCACCTTTAGTCAAGATGGTGGTTTAAGTATCCTTTTTTTAACTTTAGCAAAATGGCTACTGTCAGTCATGTGACCAGCTACAAAATGGCCGTACCAGGAAATAGAACATTTTAAAACAAGCATACATAAATTACTTGAACAACTTTAGGATATGAGGCTTTCCCCAGGCATCCCAGGTCTCCAAGCAGTGTTGGATCACATGTGTGGCCTTTTCCCCTGTCAAAGACTGGGAAAGCCATCTGCAATTTTCTCCGCTCCTCTAATGGTAAAAAGGAGTCGGTACCAAATAATGGGGGTGCTGATGGAAGTACACCCGCTGGATTAACAGGTCTCTTAAATTTACCAGGGTGTGACCGGTTATCCCCTATTTTCTCTCCCTCCTTTTTTGTTTCTTTTTCACCTAGCTGAGCTGTTTCCTCTAAAACTTTATCTCTTGAGCTTTCAGAGTCATCAGAGCTATCAAGATTTAAAGCTTTAAACTTATTTACAGAATCATCTAACAAATTACTCACTCCCTTGTCATTAGACATCCCGGGAGGTCCTTTTTCCTTATTCGTTGCTGTTTCTCTTCTTATACACACTCCCTTGTCACTAGACATCCCGGGAGGTCCTTTTTCCTTATATTTTATTGTTGGGCGCGCCCCATCTCTCATTACATTCGGTTTCTGACATGTAATTCTGGACTTCTTTAAGATTGCTACAACAGTGAGAAAGGTCAAAATGGCTCCTAGTAAAAGCACAGAAGCCTCTACACTAACCTCCCAAAATAGCAACATTCCCAAGCCAAAGTCCAGAAAAGACATACCTCTCCGAATTTACCACCCTGCAGTTCTGAATCCGCCTTGTAGCCAAGGGGTCTCCGCGGTGCCGGCGATGTTAACAAGTTCCCGGGTTTCGGCACCAGATGTCCCGCGCTATCGTCTCGCCAGCAAGAACCACACAGGACATTTGGATCCTTCTGCAGGAAAGCTTTAATGCGTCTTGAGAGGAGAGCATAAGCTTACCAGAGCGGAGACCCCGAGCCAAGAATCCCGTCCCCTAATAAAGGCTGGCAGCCGCTGCCTGGGACGTGTCACCCTATGATTGGCTTCAGCTCCTCAGGCCATATGAGCCACGGAATAGGCAGAGATCAAGGAAATGGAAAATTACCCAGCGCCTGCGCAATAATTTACATTCCGTGCCTGCAGGCACCATCATTGTAATGGAGAATGCAGGGACGGCTCCCTACATCCACCAGATCTTCCTTCTGTACTCCTATAAAAAATAGCATAATGAGTCAACTGACAATAAACTGCAGTCTGCTGGCTTTGTACCCCACACTTACATGTAGCTTAGTCCCTACCAGTGTGTCCAGAAGGTGCCCATCTCTGGTGCTTACTTTTAGCCTGCACCATTCATTGTTTTAGTACTTCCCTCAACCCCTGACTGGCATGGCTATTCCAGACGCAGCTTAGCCCAGATCACATCGAGTTTGTACAGTGTTCTGTAGAAACTTGAAGGGAGAACATATCACTCCTTACTCAGCTGGATGTCACAGTCCCTGTCCCTAGGAGTTCCTAGGCTGCCTAGTGGTCACTGGCAGTAACTAGTCTGTGGATCTGCAGTGGCAGGTACCCACAAAGGTCCCTTTCTCCCACATCTAAGGCCCTGCCCACAGGTAACAGCACTGGGGACAGGAGTCCTCAGTATATTCCAGTGGTGACTGACCCAGAAGTCTATTCTACTACAAAGGTCCTGGGAGAATGCTGTTGATAGTCCGAGGATGACCAAGGCAGAGTGCTACAGTTCTTTCTTAACCACCTCCTCCTGGTCTCCTGCAGCCCATAGGAATCAGATGTTAGGTAAATGTGAACAGGACATTGAGCTGTACTTGAAGCTCACTCTCCTTCCCAAAATACAGCAATTGTCCTTGATCAAATATGTTATGTCCACTTCATCTTATAAGTGCTCTACTTGCCGGGTATTGGTGGCGCACGCCTTTAATCCCAGCACTCAGGAGGCAGAGGCAGGTGGATCTCTGTGAGTTTGAGGCCAGCCTGGTCTACAGAGGGAGTGCCAGGATAGGCTCCAAAGCTACATAGAGAAACCCTGTCTCGAAAACAAACAAACAAATAAACAAAAAATAAGTGCTCTACTTATACATTTTTCAGAAAAGGTAGCCTTAGGGAGTCATGGTTAGGGTGAGGTTTCATTATATTTCTGTGGTATATTCTGGCAAAAAATGGTCCTAACAGTAGAGTCCATGACATCTTACAAGAGCACTGCCTAATAAAATAGCAGAGGGCACCGAGACCTTGGCGTGGTGGCTCCTGTCTTAGTTAGGGCTGCAATTGCAACTCTTATAAAGGAAAACATTTAATGAGGTGGCAGCTTACAGCTTCAGAGGTTCAGTCCATTGTCATCATGGCGGGACATGGCAGCGTGCAGGCAGACTCGGGGCTGACTACATCTTGATCAGAAGGCAGCAGGACTGTAACACTGAGTGAAGCTTAAACAAGAGTCCTCAAAGCCCGCCCCCCAGTGACACACTTCCTTCAACAAGGCTGCACTTCCCAATAGTGCCACGCCCCACGAGCTTATGGGAGCCAATCACATTCCAACTACCACAGCTCTGCTTCTCAAGATGTAAAAGAAGTAAGCCACAGCTTTTCTAGTGTGTGCCACCTGCTGAAATGATACTATTTCAGATCTAAGAGGGCACATGGTATGCTTTTGCCGTTCATCTCACCTTCTCTCTTTCCCTTCTTTATAGGAATCTTTAGCTTTTGTCTCTGTGACAAAAGGGAGGAGGACTTACTTTGGTTCCCAGTCTCACGGGTTTCTGCCTGTGATTGTTGGCTCTGTGTTTCTGGATGCCAGGCAAGACAGATATCGTCACGGCAGGGCCATGTTGTAAAGGAAGCTGCTTACCACATGGCTGTTGGGAAATACAGAGGAGGTAGGTGCTGGGCCAAGATATTAGCTTTCAAAGACATGTCCCCAGTGACACACTCCTCCACGAGTCCCTGCCTTCCACGCCCGCTAGCATTAAGTCCCTATAGCATTAAGTTTCTATTGTACGATATTATGCTACAGTGGATTTATACAGCACTTGCCAGACAGGTTGATCCTCATTCTCAGACTCAGTCAGGAACTCAGGTAGGGCCCGAGTCTGTGGTAGCAAGGCCTGGAGCAACCCTGATTCACACTGACATTGTGGTTCTTCTCCAAGGAGAGAAATGCTCGCCGAGGAAGAAAATGAGGTCTGGAGCATAAGAGGAACTCAGTGAGCAGTGATGAATGATTTAACCTGGCAGATTCCTTTTAAGTTAGAAATTCCTTCTGTCAGTCATCCAGTCAGTGATCAATGAAATGGTAGCCTATGCTTCCTAGCCTGGAGGAATAGCTTGCTGATATTTCAAGCTGCCACTCTCAGGCGGAACTGGAAGTCATTATCAGGACATGTGTTTAAATTCTCAACAGGAATGTAATGAACACAAGGCCTACGCCAGAAGTGAGGGATGACCAGATCTGAACTCGGCATAGGGAAAACTAAAACCATGCTAAGTTAAAAAATGAAACAGTCCAGACGCCAGGCAGGGATGACTCACTGAGATAATTTGTAGTGCGATGGCTCTGGAGTTGCCTGCTCCATGCCTGTGCCAGTTGACAAGGATGTCACCTTCAGTCCCTCCTGCATGACCACCAAAGGGCTTGACCAGCTTGAGTTTCCCATGATACAGTCTAGGAGTCAGTTTCAGTCTGTGTATCTCAACTTTAGGCACTCTGAAGTTCATCGTTGGTTTTCATTCAGGTATCAGCATGTGCCATTACCAAGACCTTTCATTTACAGCAGAGCTTGACTGACTACAACCACCATTAAATACACCAGGCACAAGCCACACCAAGTGTCTTTTAAAAGTGTGGCTGATGAGTAATTTGGAACAACAGAAATGGCTGTGGCTGACTGCTTTCCATACTCCTTAAGTGAAATAATGTTCTCCACACAGCTGTCTTCCAGGAGCCAATCCCATGTTCAGCACACATAGGGGTTTTAAAGTATCGCCCATGTACTTAGTAAAACCAATTTGTGCATATGGTAAGAAAAAGCTGGACAATAGGAAAGTGGATAAGGTAGACTAGGAAAGTTCTCATCCAACTCTAATCCCTGGGCTGTTCTGGGTTTTAAAATACGGGTATCTGTGTCTGGAGAGATGGCTGACTGATGAAGAGTGCTGGCTGTTGCTGCTCTTAGGGAGGATTTGAGTTAGGTTCCCAGCACCCACATCTGTTGGCTCACAAACATTTGTAACTTCAGCACTGGGGGATCTGATACTCTCTTCCCGCCTTTGTAGGTACCACACACATAGCATGCAGTCACAGATACACACATATACATGTAAATAAAAAGTCATTAATAAAATATAAATATCAGAGTAGATATAGTGAAGTTTATGATGTTTTTAATTAGCTCTTATGTGCATTCCGTTTTGTAAGCTGTCATTCAGTGTTAGTATGCACGCGCACACACACACACACACACACACACACACACACACGCACACGCACACGCACGCGCACGCGCACACACACACACGCACACGCACGCACACGCACACGCACACACACACACACACACGCACACGCACACGCACACGCACACGCACACGCACACACACACACACACACACACACGCACGCACACACATGCAGGCATGCGCCCATGTGCACACAAACACACATTGTTTTTTAAAAGAGAATAAATTTTTTAACCACACTTCAACAACAGTGTCTGTAACACAGAAAGTCCTTAATAAATATTGGCTACTTTTATACCCACATGAATATTTCCATGCCTTTATTCTTCCTCATTCCTAAAACTGTATTTTCCATTTTCTCTTTTCTTATGAAGAAATTTGCAGATATAAATACATTTTAAGGCACAACCCTAGCCAGGCATGCCTGGCCACCTATAATATCAACATTTGGGAGGTGGAGGCAGAAGGATCTAGAGTTTGCCCAAATAGTGAATCTGAGGCCAGCTGGGCTAATGAGACCCTGACTCTAGCTGGGGTGTGGCCGAGCAGTAGAGCACTTGCCTGGAATGACAGACCTTGATTTAATCACTAGCATTGGAAATAAATGAGAAAGAAAAGGTGAACCTTTACTGATCAGTTCCGTATTTGTTTTATTTTTGTCTTAAATCCTGTGTTCTATTTTCTCTGGTTTAATCTTAACTTGTAAGCTTTTGGCTTTTAGAGTTTAATATGTATTTGTATGTGTGCCCCCCACCCCCGCTTGTTTTGTAAAAACAGTGTGCATAGTTCTTGAATGAGGCGTTGGCCACGTCTTCTGCTCTGATATCTGGTTGCTTGCTGTCAGTTATCTAAGTGAGGCATAACCTCTTCGAATCTTTGTGATCCCAGAATTATTCCCAGTAATGCTTCCATTTCTAAGCTCTAAAACCACTGATGAGCTCCAGCCTTGCTGATTTGTGTTTGTGGAATGTGGTCCATGTGCATTTGATTCTTAACAAATCAGGAGGTTTCTGAAACGGCATTTCTCCTGCCACATATGTCTTCATAGCAACAGTGAGTTGTGACTCAGCCCATCTGTCAGAGAATGGGATTCAGTGAATGTATCATGGTTGTTTCTAGCATGGTTACCATATGGAAGACGCCGTGGGCCCCTGGACAAGCAGTCTGATGTGTGCTCCATGCTGAAATGCACACTTACATTGTGTTGGCTACTGGCAATCTCAGCAGACTGTAAATACCAGCATAAAAGAATACCAGCAGACTGTAAACCCAGCATGGAAGGTGATCTCAGGGGATACCAGCAGACTGTAAAACCAGCATAAAAGTAATCTCAGGGGATACCAGCAGACTGTAAACCCAGCATAAAAGTGATCTCACAGGATACCAGCAGACTGTAAACCCAGCATGGAAGGTGATCTTAGGGGACACCAGCAGACTGTAAAACCAGCATAAAAGTAATCTCACAGGATACCAGCAGACTGTAAACCCAGCGTAAAAGTGATCTCAGGGGATACCAGCAGACTGTAAACCCAGCATAAAAGTGATCTCACAGAATACCAGCAGACTGTAAACCCAGCATAAAAGTGATCTCACAGGATACCAGCAGACTGTAAACCCAGCTTGGAAGGGTTGGCTGTGATGGAAAGCTCCACTGTGTGTCTCAGAAGGCAACAAGAACACACCATATCCTTTGATATCAATTCTGACCAAATATTCTTTTTGGTTTTCTCTTTTTTTTTCTTTTCTCTTTTTTTTTTTTTTTCAAGACAGGGTTTCTTTGTGTAGCTCTGACTGTCCTGGAACTCACTCTGTAGACCAGGCTGGCCTCAAACTCACAGAGATCTGCCTGCCTCTGACTCTCAAGTGCTGGGATTAAAGGTATGTGCCGCCATTGCCTGGTGAATTCATTCTTTTTAACTAGCAATAATATCAATGATGACCTTAACATATACTTAAGAATTGATTCCAGTTAAAATTAAATAAAATCCAAAATTTAGTTTCTCAGTTGTACAGCTCACCATATGCAATATAACTATAAATGTCTAGTAGGTATTACACAAGACAACACAGAAACCATTTCTGTCATGAACATTTTTCTTTAAATTTATTTTAATTAATTAAATTGAACATTTTTCTATTATAGCCCATCTCTAGTCATAAAATTCACAATGTGATGGACTTGGGATGTGTCAACTTTGCCAGACGGTGGCACACACAATCATTCCACACTAGCTAAGTTGTTGCTGTGTAGGCATTTAGTAGGTATGATTAATTAATGAGCCTTTTGCAGTGTCATAATTTTCTAGAGATCTCACACAGTTCAGGAGTTAGCAACCATTTTCTTCTCCCAATATTCTCTCTCCCTCTCTCCCCCCCTCTCTCGTGCATGTAGATGTAAAAGTACATGTGTTCACAGCTGAAGAGGCCCGAGTTCAATATTGGGTATCTTCTCTCAATTTCTCTCCACCTTTATTATTTTAAAAATTTCCTTTTATATAGGCTGTCCTGGCTAGTTTTATGTCAACTTGACATAACCTGTAGTCATCTGAGAGGTGGGAAACTCAATTGAGAAAATGCCTTCATAAAATTGGGCTGTAGGCAAGCCTGTATGTAGAGCAGTTTCTTGATTAGTGATCGATGGGGGAGGGCCCAGCCCATTGTGCATGGGAATATTCCTGGGCTGTGGCCCTGGGCTCTAGAATCAAGCAGACTGGGCAAGCCATGGGGAGCAAGCCATGGCCTCTGCATCAGTTCCAGCATTGTTTGAGTTCCTGTCCTTCCCTTGATAGCCAACAGTGGTGTGGAAGAGTAATCCAAATGAACCTTTTCCTCCCCAGGAGCTTTGGTTGTGGTGTTTCATCACAGCAATAGTAAGGATAACTAAACAAAACCTAAACGGTAATACCAGTTGCCACAGCATGGTGGATGGAGGAAATCTCAGGGGACCCCATGCTAGATGAGGAGCTACAGGCAATTTATAACTACTGAGAGAGGGAGAACTAGTCTTCCCCAGGGATGAGGCCCCTATTTGGTTACCCAATGTCAAGTGGTCAACATTAAAAACGTATACACATGGATAATACTAAATGGATTCATCAGGTTATATACATACATTTATTCTTACATATACATAATATAATAAAAATTAAAGAAAAGGCATGAATTTCAGAGGGAGTAGGGGTATGTGGAATGGATTGGAGGAGAGAGAAAGAGGGAGAAAATGATGTAAATACAATTCACATGTATGAAAGAATTAAGTTACATTATTGTTGTTATTGTTATTAGTGTATATATGTGTGTTGTAGTGACACGTGTCATGGCACATATGTGGAAATCAGATCATTTTGTGGAGTTGGTTAATCCCTTTACCATTGATGGATTCCAGATACGGAGCGCAGATCATTAGCCTTTGCTTGCTCCTTTTTTTTTTTTTTAACTCCATACTTTATTCAGATTTATTGTTCAGTGACTACTTTTTCTGTTCCAAGATCCCATTCAAATGCCACACTCAGGGATGTCACAACCCCATGACTACTAAATTTCAGGGTATGATGGTTTAGAAATTTTGTGCTGGGAGTTGTCTGATGGGCTTATCTAAGGACTTGAGAAAGGTAAATACCTTTCTCATACAGCAAACCACCAAATATCAACATGGTGACACTGACTGTTGACCAATTACTAGCTGTTCCTATTGCTGGCAGAGCATCTGCTAGTACAGCACTCATTTTTTAAACTTTTTGATTGCTTGCTCCTTTTTACCCAATGAGACATCTCACCAGCCCCGTCCACCTTTATTTTCTGAGACAGGGTCTCTTACTAAAGCAGAAGCTCATGGATTCCCCTAGGCTGGCTGGCCAGTGAGCTTCAGAAATGTGTCTGTTTCCATGCTCTGTCTCCCAAGACGGGGTTACAGGCACACACCGCCACACACCACCTTTTACATGGGTCCTGAGGGTCTGAACTTGGTCATTCTGCTTAGGTGGCAGGCTCTTTACCAACTGAGACACCCGCTCCCCTCAAATATTCTCTGACTTTCATGGCACTGCACCTCTGGGATTTTCTCCTGGCTCTTGGTGTCTTTTCCTGGCTCTTTCTTTTCTAATATCAGATGTCTGCAGGCTTCTATCCCTGACTGTTACTGGAGTTTCTTTCCTGCCAGGTCTGTCGCCTTGCTTCAGCCCCAGATGAACACACAGAGATGCTATATTAATTATTAAACTGTTGGCTGATAGCTAGGGCTTCTTATTGGCTAGCTCTGTCTTAAATATTAACCCATTTCTATAAAGCTATGAATTTCCACATGGTCTTGGCTTACTGGAGAACGCCTGGACCTGTATCTCCTTTCGAGGCTACATGGTATCCCTTCATGGTCTCTCTCTGCCTACCTTCCCCAGAACTCTCCTCATCTCCTAGTCCCCTCTATCTTCCTGCTCTATTGGCCAAACAGTATTTTATTCATCAACCAATAAGATAAACATATACAGAAGGACGTCCCCCATCACCTGACCCTTCTCTTCCCCTTTAGGCTAACTCATGAATTTTAGTGACTTTAAATGTTTTCTGTTCTTTATATATACTATTGAAACACTTTTTTAATTTATTAATCTTGACTTTTCTTTCAACTCCAAAGCCATACAGCTCACCACATAGGACCATCAACTTACCCAAATGGATCCCCTGGCCCTTTTCTGAGAGCACAATTCTCTACTGACCTGTTCCACTCACTAAATGATATTAACATTTGTCTAATTGTTGTGCCAGAAACCAAAGGTTATCCCTGAACACACCCTCCCACCATCACACTCACTGAAACACCAAGTCTGCCAGCCATTTGCCTAGTTTTTGACTCCACCCAACTTCTCTTTATGCCAGGACCACACCACTTACACACCCTGAGAGCTTCCTCCTCATTCTCCCTGACCCTGTTCCAAACTTCTCTCCTCATAGTAAAGACAGTCTTGTGGTACCAGTTAAATAATTTCACATACAGTTCAAAGCCGTTTGATAGATAGCACCTGTCTGAGTTCTGAATCTGCTTCTCAGACCTAGAGGGCCAACAATGCCTGACTTCCACAGGTTTCTCCAGTACAGCTTTGCACTGTGGTCCCTTCCCCTTTATCCCTGCATCCCGATCACCCTCCTTCCAGGCACTCACAGATGCCTGCTGGGCACACCATTCCTGCTCACTGAAGAGTCTTGCAGCTCATTCCGGGACTTGGGGGGGGGGATTCCAGGTGTCAGCACAATTGTCATTTCCTCAAAGAGGCTTATCCTGGTCAACCACTCTGCAACTTGACAATTTGTACTTTTTTTTTTTTTCAAGGAATTTGTCATAGCGTACAACTGTATTTATGTGATTGTCTCCCAACTGCAGGAGAGGAGAAATGACATCCATGCTTCTTTTTAAGGTTTCCTAGCCAAGCACAGTGCTTGGCCTTGAAAGTACTAAATGGATAAAAAGAGGGAGGAAGAGGGGAGAAAGTAAGTTGCTTAAACCACTAATAGGAAAATTAAATTTTATGTTACTATGAGTTTGCAGTACTGGAACTACAATGCCTTGTTTCCTGTTGAAATAATTAGGCATCTGACACAGCTGTGTTAACAAGCTCTATCCTTGTGCTATGCCAGCCTCTGGTGTGTTTCTTCTAAGCTCTGAGTCTAACATATTTATTTGCATTTCTATTCCCCAGAAACTGATACGCAGACAGATTTCAACTCTCCTTCCAGCAGAAGCAGTAGCCATGGTTTAAAATCCTCATTAAAAAGTCTCAATGTGTTTTGAGTTAGAGTGAGCCATAAGATGCCCTTTCAGAGTGATTTCGTGCCTAAATAGAAAAAAACAAGCATGCAAAGGGAATAGTAATTACATTTTGATGGAGATCTAGTAAAAGGAATCCGTTAAATATATACACCAAGTTAGAAACTAGGGAAAAGGCAAAACTACCATGGGTCGTCCTCTTCGTTGGACAGCCTGCTCAGGAAGAGAGGTAAAGGACACAGTACATACTCCCAACATTGCCTGCTTGCTGGAGTGAGAAACCTAGGAGTTATCCTTGATTCATACTTGACATTATGGTTTAATTATCTGGGGCAAATCCCCGCCTTGGCGTTGTTACTATTTTATTTATACAACCTTTGAACTAGGATGACTGACAGTTTTAAAGTGAAAATAGCTGTGAAATGATGAGAAAATGACGGCCGTCTGCCTCATGTATGGCTGGGTGGACATTTCACATGGCTGTTTTTTCGATTTCACTCAGTGCTTCCCAACCATTCTCCACTCTGAACAAGATCATCTCACTGCCACTTAAAGAGTAGCAGAGGCTATTACCTCCTGCTGCCCAATCACCTCCTCCAGCTGCTCTCAACTCTACCCTGAGCCAGTTCCTCAAATACACCAGGCTCCCTAGAGCACCAGAGCCCATGCACAGCCTGCTGGCTGTCTGGAAGAAGCTATTTCCCTTCTGGACACCTTCATTCCTGGCCTGACCCTGACACAAGCATTAGTTCCTGGGGAGGGGTAGACTGAGGGCGCTCTGCTGACTCCCAATAACCATCACCATAGACCCTGGTGCCTCTTGGTCAGTGCACATTTCTGCTGAAACCGAAGATTCAAAGTCAGGACTTTGCTGATACTCTTCACCTTTCAATAGAAACCAGACCAGACTCCATGCCACAGGGTGTTTCCTTTTCTTTTTTCTTTCTTGTTTTTTCGAGACAGGGTTTCTCTGTGTAGCCTTGGTCGTCCTGGAATTCACTCTATAGACCAGGCTGGCCTTGAACTCAGAGATCCATCTACTTCTGCTTCCCGAGTGCTGGAATTAAAGGTGTGCACCACCCCACCTGTCCCCACAAAATGTTTTCAATGGAAAAATGAATAGACAATTCCTACTTTAAGTATATAGCTCTGTTTACTGTGCTCAAAACACAATTCCAGCTGAAAATTCCTGTGAATTTATTGTAATTATCGCTGAGCTTTTTGTTTTTTCTGATTGGTTGTTTTTCTTTTCTTTCTTTCTTTCTTTTTTTTTTTTTTTTTTTTTACTTGCACACAGATTTAGGTTAGTGGGATTGTGAGTTGATAAGCTGTGTGCGGTGAAGACAGTAAGGGACTAAAGATCCCAGCCATGTAGAATCAAGCAAGAGACTGTAGACTTAGTGTCGGACAAGTCAGAGGGCCCAGACGGGACTTTCCTGCAGTGTGCCACTCTGGGACCATGAAGGGCAGCGATGTCAATGGGAAGATGACGACAGCAGCCAGTCCTGCAGGCCACTCCAGCAGATCCAGTGTAGGAAAAGTCAGAGGAGTGGCACTGCAGTTCACTGTGATGTTCAAGTCTGGGACAGTCCTGGAGAGGTAAGAGTAGTCTCACTTACACAGCACAACCCTGCATCTTTACACTCACAGCATTCAGGGACTTGGAACCCGGAAGGGGAGAAACAGGCAAGTTAGGAATCATTGGTGTCAAGTTGAGCTGGACTCCTGAGCCAGTTCTGTGGGTGATTTAACTCCCCGCCTTTGAGACATCTCCGTCAGCCTCTAGTAAGTTCCCCTTCTTTTTCGTTTCCAGTTAGAGATAGTTTCTGTTTCTAGATAGAAACTCAAAAGATTGCATGATTACCTGATTAAAAATACAGAGACATGCCTCTGTGCAGGTGACAGCGGAGATCAGAAAGGTTAGAAGGGGGTCATTCCACAAATTACAGAAGTGCGAAGGACAATGAGAGTAAGAGAACGAGAGTGAGAATCAGGGTGAGTGTCAGAAAGAGAGAAGGGGCAGGCTGGAAATGCAGACCTAGGTGAAGAGAAAAAGTGTGTGTGAGAGAGAGAGAAAGAGAGAGAGAGAGAGAGAGAGAGAGAGAGAGACAGACAGACAGAGACAGAGACAGAGAGAGACAGAGACAGAGAGAGATGAGAGAGAGGGGGAGAGAGAGGAGAGAGAGGAGAGAGAGGAGAGACATAAAGAGAGAGAAGAGAGAGAGAAAGACAGAGAGAGGAGAGAGGAGTGAGGAGAGGGGAGAGAGAAAAGAGAGAAAGAGAGAGAGGAGAGAGAAGAGATAGAGAGAGGAGAGAGAGGAGAGGGAGCGAGCGAGCCTGCAGCAGCCTGTAGGAGGCCTGCAGCAGAGGAGGGCAGACACCAGGATTTGGGGACCTCTCATCATGTTGGACACTGAAAAGCGTAAAGCCATCTCAAAGCCCAAGCCAAGAAATAGAACAGGCTCACAGGAAAATGTTGACCAAGATCATCAAACATTTAATAGAAAAAGAAGCAGAGGTAGCAAAGTCTCGTGATTCCTCTGCAGGAGCTGTCAGGCTGTGGGTGGAGTGCGAGATCTGACGGGCTTGGATTTATTGCTTCTGACAGGGTTTATAAGAGTTCCTTCTCTATTTTGGTTCACCATAGCTTATGATGAGACTTACTGAGAAACATGTTAGAGAAAGAGAGAAAGGGGAGGGAGGAAGAGAGTCCCGGAGGAGGCATCACCTTGGGGACCACACAGATCTTGTGTCACTAAAGTGACAGTGCCTTTGTGAAATCCCAACCCTGTGCAGACAGGAGGAGGATAAAGACTGCCAGATCAACTACAAGACGTTTCAGAAAGCTGCTGTGCAAAATGTCAAATGACTCCCACCGTCAGAGTAGGAGAAGTAGTGAGGTCAGCCAGCATGGAGAGAATTCAGGATCCTCAAGTCCTGGGTTTTAATGCTCAACACCATACAAATTGGGTGTGGTGGCACATGTCTGTAATCCCAGTACCCAGAAGGTAAAGGGCAGGAGGATCAGGAGTTCAAAGTCAGCCTTGACCATATTACAAGTTCCAGAATAGCTAGGGTTACACAAGACTCTGTTTCAAAAACAAATGCATACATACAACATTTATACATGCATACACATGTATGTATAGTGAGTGTGCACATACACTCATGACAATAAAAGACAAAATTCACATAGGAATTAACAGTGTGGCTGGCAAAGAAGGATTTTTCATCCTAAACAAATCCATATCTAGAAATCCCAATTTAATGACCTACGGTAGTATCTTCCTATATTTGGGGATCCTAGCATTGTCATGGCAGGGATAAACATTGTGTTCTATAAAACTCCCAGGAACCCCACATGTCCTCAGGTAGAGAGCCACTTCCTGCTTTAGAACTTTGGGAACAAAACATGCAATTGGATGATTCTGAGGGTTCTCTTCATTCATAAAGAGAATTGGAGATGTGGTCAGGCACTCAAATATTTATGAAACACCAATATATCTTCTAGAGGAAGTAAATGAAAGACATCCTTCAACTGACCAAAATATAATGAAGAACTAAAAGCTTAAAAAGTCATGGAACAGTAAGTGTAGTTCTGGTTTAAAATGTTAATACTGTTTTTAAAAATACATATATGCATATATAAATTACAATTGAATAAAATAATAAGTCTCCATATTATGATAGCAGTGTCTGGAAAGGGATAGAAGAGTGAAATGTTACATACACACATATATACATACATATGAAAAAGACACTGTAAGCAAAATGAAGTTATCTATATAAAACTGCAGGTTCAAAGTCTCACAACTCTGAATGGATATTATCCTGGTACCTGGTTGTACCACTAGGAGTAATCAAATCATGTAATATATATGCTTCCTTCTGTGAAACCCAGATGGCAAATATTTTTCATTTTCTGAATAAAATTTAATTTTGTTTAAAGAACACCTACAGACTGTGGGGGTATTCCCTTTCCACCTGTGGATCATATGAAAATTCATATCCACCAGGGCTCCAGGCGTTGCATGGGGCAGACTGCAGCCATGACAGCAAGCACACGTTTATTCCAAGGTCCCCTTTCCTTCCAACAGCCTTTCTCCTTACACAAAAGCGGGGGCTCCCGCTGCTGTGCTATTTCAGTTTCCCAGAGCCTCTGCAATTGAGGGCCAATGTCTGGACCACAGCTGTGAATTTCCCTCTCCTGGAACCAAAGCACTAATGCTCTGTCACTCTTTGAAGTTAGAACAATGTTAGTGGCCTTTTTCTTTCGAGCATAAGATCGGTGGAATCCTGTTTCTGAGGAAAAGTGTAGTAGATGATGGCAGACTGGAATCCCCTTGTAAGAATTAGAGTGAGACAAATTACAAGTGACCACGGGAAAGAGGTCAGAAAATGAGGAAGGGGTTGTAGCGATGTAAGCAAGCTGCTGTCTTTTTCTTTGGGGCCATTTTTATAATTCTGGGCTTGAACGTCAAAAGTGTTAGACTTTTCTTATAAAGAAGGAATCGTTTTGGAGAAAAAGAAACCAGCGAGAATTGGCAGTCATGTGGTGCTTATGAGACAAATTAGAAACTTGCATTGTGCTAAATTCGGCTGGTTTTCCCCACGGGACATCTGAGTTCAGGAACTATGCAAAGAAGGCTGGGACATTTGGCTGAAGGAGTCTACATAACCAAAGTCCTTCTGGTTTCATGATGCTGAAGAGAAAAATTCTAACTAGAGTACCAAGTTCTGTCATTCAGACAAACAGCTAAGCAACCCTTATGGCAGCGTCTAGATTTAGAAATTGTGATGGGGCAGTCTTTTAGCACTGAGGAGACCGGTTCTAATCCAGAGCCTCGGAGAGCTCTGCTTGGAGAACAATGAAAAACAAAGAAAAACCCTCATCCTTTCTGCCTTTCCATAGAGGACTGCAGGAGACCCTCTCCAGGCGTGCTGCAAGGGGAGCCTCTGCGGGGCTTCCGCGAACCATTCCCCATTTCCGGCATACAACAAAAGCAACCACTAGACATTCGGAGAAGCAGGGAAGCACAACTGTTGACCATCATCAAAAGATAAACGATGAAGAGGCTCCACAGATAATCTGGGTATTGAAGATGGCAGACGTTAAAGTAACTAGTTAATGTATTAAAGGAGCCAGAAGATGGGCGGGACAATGGATGAAAAGGCAAGACTCCGTAGCTGACATTCAAGTCCTGCGCAAAGGACACAGGAGCATTTTCTAAGAAACAAAGATGGTGTCTCAGTTTGTTCTCTGTTGCCATGATACAGCACTGACCAAAAGCAAGGTGTAAGATGAAACAAAACCCCCCACCAACACTCTAAGAAAGGTATTTGAACAAGATAAGGGAAAGAACTCTTCCGTGGTCTCTGCTTCAGTTATGCCCCAACCTCTCTCACTGATAGACCTGGCAGTACAAGGTGGAATAAGCCCTTTCTTCCCCAAGCTGTTTTTGATCAGTGTTTCATCACAGCGCTGAGAAGCAAACAGACTCGCTGCACCTGAGGTTAAGGACACACTGGATGCCCTCAACAGGTTGGGCAGAGGAGAGGCAAGGATTGTGACACTCTAGGACTAGACGACAGAAAACACAGAGCAAGCGCCGTTGGGAAGAGTGTTTGAAACAAAAGTGTGTGGAACAAAGTGAAAGGGGAGACAAATAGGAGCCAAGGCAGCCTGGGGAGAAACAGTGGATAAGGTCTGTTCATAAACTCGTGGGAAATGGCTCCACAGGCTCAAGAGCCTTGGCACATCCCAGGTGGCATAAACAAAAAGAAAATAAAAATTAAATATTTTTTGTGAAACTTCTAGTAGTCAAGGATTAGGAGAAACCTTAAGGGGCATCTGGTGAAACATTTATTAACTTCAAAGAAGCAACAGCAGCACCAACAGCTGACTAAAAGAAGTCAAAAGACTTCTCACAGTGAGGGAATAAAAATACTGTCAACCTAGAGTCCTACCTGTTATGTTTTTATTTAAAAAAAAAAAGGAAGAGAAAGCTTTAAGATGAGACATGTTGACTAGTTTATTACAGGCCCAGCAGAGTAGGGAGACTAAGAGAGAAGAGGAACAGGGGTAACGGCTGACCGCCATGGCCGGTCGCCATAGAGGCAGAGAGAGCATAGGTGAGAGAGCCAAGAAGGAAGAGCAGAGAGGAAGCAGAGAGCGATCCAAGCAGGAAAGTTGGGACTTTTAAAGGGAAGACTGGACATGCGCACTGAGGTTCCACGCATGCCCGTGGCAGGTGACGTGTGATGACGTAGCACGTTTTCCTGTGCGTGCCCTGAGTATTGTCAGGGGGCGGGGTCTGTCTCTTAAAGAGGTAGAGCCGATCAGCGGCAAAGCCTGAACCTTTCACTACCCTTATTTACAATATCATTAGAATGAAGGCAAAAGAAGGGTTAGACAACTAGAAAGGAAAGAAGTCTTCACCAATATGCAATGCTGGAACAGTCAGAGGAAAATTTACATCAAAGGAAAGGGATCACATAAAAGCATGTGTGGCGTGGTCAGCGACCCCCAAAGGTCAATGTGTTAAAGATGTGCTGGGAATCCTTACACGAGGTGGAGTCTTACGCTGTCTTGAGGTCACAAAGACCTCAAAACAGCTGGTGGAAACCCACTGTCTCTCTCTCACTTTGCTCCCTGGCTATGGTAGAAGTGGTCTGGGTACACTTTCCCACCATAACGTGCGATTCACCGGACACCCAAGGCTGCAAGCTTGTTCAGTATTAAACCAAACAATCCAGAATCCTAAACCCAAAGTTTTTAGATGAACTAATTAACTTAAGAATTAGGAAGCTGACTACAGTAATGTGTAACTAAAAGAAAAAACACTGAAAAAATATGAATAGTGGGTAAATATGTTGTCCTGGCCCTGCGGGTCTCGGCTCCATGCCACTGCAGCCATGAGGTTCGGCCTGAGTGGGGGATGTGGACCTGGAAGCTCCTAGCAACCCAGCGGCGATAAAGACCTAACACAGGCATCTTGTCATCTTTAGAGAGCTCTCAGTTCCATGTTATAAAACTAGAGTCTCTTCCTTGTTTACTATCTTTTCAGCTGTTTCTTAGCCATGCTTCCACGGCCACGAGGAGACCACTTCTGTCCTCTTCTCCTCTCTGCTAGATGGCCCCTAACTCTCTCTGTCCTCCCTAGCTCCCTACACTCCTCTCGCCCCTCTGCCCAGGTGCTTAGGCCCAGAGAGATGCAAACCAGATCCATTCTGAGGCTGTGGTAAAAGATAGCAGACTTGCTGGAATTAGCAATACAATAGTGGGCGGGAGCTTTCGGGTGCTCCTGTTTAGTGAAATCGGTGGCTGGACCTCAAAACATTCCATAACGGAACAGTGGAAAAAAGATGGTTGTTTTAAACCCAACTATATTAGTAATTCTATACAATAAAAATGAGATAGACAATCTAATTCCTAGAAGGTTGTTAGACTGAATAAATTATAAATTATAAAAATGCAACAACTATATGACATTAATAATAATGACTACATGTAAGAGCCACAGAAGGGGGCAACTCAAAAATCGCGAAGGGTATAGTTAGACACTAACCAGAGAGATGCAGGATGTTAAAAGTGAGCACTACCAAATAATTCTGTTAGTCTTATAGGAAGCTTTCAAAAATTTTCAGAGGCTTCCAATTATATTGACAATGTTCAATAACTGTAGCTATTGAATATTTAACTCCAATTACAGTAGAGTTACAGTATAAATCCAGAGAAAGACAATTAGAAAATGCCCCCAAAGTTTGGTGAAACCACCATGGAGAGTTAGGATTTGCATTAAATGCCAGCTGAATCTCCTGCAGCTTTTTTACAGGTTCATTAAAGACCGCCCATGAATGAGAAGCTCTCAAAGGGAGCAACCAGGCACCAGTCCCAAGGTTTTTTTCTGTCTGATCACTCTTATCTTTTGGGGTCACCTTCTTAGATGAAATTCATCACAAAATGGCCTTGTCCGAACTATTGAGATATCTTTATCTAATTAAAAGAAATACTTACACCCCACCAAACTATGACATTCAACTCATAACTAGCAACACTCAATCCCATGGTCCTGGAGCAGCAAGCCATTAAGAATTTCTCTGCAGAGACATTTAAAGGGTCCTTCATATTCCAGACACGAGTTATTGTCTGAGAACTTCTCTTAGGCAGAAACATTCCCACTCTCCCTCTGTCATCCTCACTGATAGCTCTTCCCAAGATTCTCTCAATGCTGCCTCTGTGCTCCTCTCTGTGGTAGTATCTGGAGGAGAGCAATGGACAAATACTATGGCTTCTAAGCATATTTAGAACCAATGGCCACACATGCCTGTGTGATACTAGAGGATTTGCTTCTCAAACACAGGGACTCTACCAAAATTTGAAGAGCCAAAGAGTTCTCTTAACTATGTTACAGAGGCTCCTCCACTTACAATGGGAGTTAAATGACAATGAACCCATTAGAAGTTGAAAATATTGTGATGGTTTAAATAAGAAATGTCTCCAAAAGGCTCATTGATTGGAACACTTGGTCCTCAATTGGTGGTGCTGTTTTGTAAAATGATGGAACCTTTAGGAGGAGGAGAGTTGCTGGAAGGAGTTACATCAATGGGGTGGGCTCTGAGGGTACATAGCTTTCCCCACTTCCTGTGTTCTTTCTCCCTCTTTGCTTCCTAGTGAAGATTAAAATGTGACCAGCCAGTTTTCTGTTCCTGCCACCATGCTTCCTTCCTGTTGCCATTGCCTTCCCCAGCATGATGGAGTCTAGACCCGTGGAACTGTCAGGATTTAAGTCATGATATTTTTATCTCATCAAAAGAAATGTAACATGGAGTACTACTCAGCAGAAAAAAAAACAAAAAACAAACAAACAAACAAAAGAACAATGGAATCTTGAAATCGCAGGCAAATGGATGGAACTAGAAGAAACCATCCTGCGTGAGGTAACACAGTCACAGAAAGACAAACATGGTATGTACTCACTCATATATGGATTTTAGACATAGAGCAAAGGAGTACCAGCCTACAATCCACACTGCCAGAGAAGCTAGGAAACAAAGAGGACCCTAAGAGAGACATGCATGGTCCCCTGGAGAAGGGGAAAGGGAGAAGATCTCCTGAGCACATTGGGAGCTTGGGGGGAGGGGAGAGGGAGCTAGAAGAAAGAGAGGGGGAGAAGAGGAGGGGAGAGGAGGACATGAGAGAGCAGGAAGATTTACTCAGGGGAAGAATAGAGGAGAGCAAGAAAAGAGATACACAATAGAGGGAGCCATTATAGGTTTAAAGAGGAATCTGGCACTAGGGAAATGTCCAGAGATCTACGAGTTTAACCCCAACTAACAATCTAAACAGTGGTTGGGAGGCTACCTTAAAAGCCCTTCCCTGATGAGATTGATGACTACCTTATATGCCATCCTAGAGCCTTCATCCAGTAGCTGATGGAAGCAGAAGCAGACACCCACAGCTAAACACTGAACTGAACTCTCTGGAATCCAGTTGCAGAGAGGGAGGAGTTACGAGCAAAGGGGTCAGAACCAGATTGGAGAAACCCACAGGGACAGCTGACCTGAACAAGGGGGATTCATGGACCCCAGGCTGATAGCTGGGAAACCAGCATAGGACTGTTCCAGACCCCCTGAACATGGGTGTCAGTTTGGAGGTCTGGGCAATCTATGGGGTCTCTGGCAGTGGATCAGTATTTATCCCTAGTACACGAATGGACTTTGGGAGTCCACTCCACATAGAGGGATACTCCCTCAGCCTAGACACATGGGGGAGGACCTAGGCCCTGCTCCAAATGATATGACAGACCTTGAAGATCCCCCCATGGAAGGCCTCACCCTCCCTGGAGAGCAGAAAGGGGTTAGGGTAGGGGGTGAGAGGGCAGAGGAGGAGGGAACTGGGATTGACATGTAAAACAAGCTTGTTTCTAATAAAAAAATAAAAAAGTAGAAAAAAAGGAAAAAAAAGAAATGTAACTAATACAAATATCATGACAGAAATGCATTAAACTTTCCCAGCCTGCCAGAAATCATAGCTTAGCTACATCGCCATGCTTCAGAAATTGGTTGCTTTCCTTATGGCCATGTGGCTCATGACCACGACCCAGCATCACAGAAGAGTGTAATACCACATATCATTTGATTGGGAAACGATCCAAATCCCAACTCCCAGTACAGTTTGTTGAATGAGTACCACTTGGCACTATTATAAGTTGGACATTACAGACAGGATCTTTGTCATAAGAAGCAGGATGAGCACAGAAAGTCTTATCACTATGGTGACCAGACATGCCTTGATATTGCTTTTGACAGCCATAAATTCCTCCTTCCCATACCAAGCATATCTTTCTTCATAACAGTTCATCTTTCTTATGCTTTAGACCAGCAGTTCTCAACTTGTGGCCTGATACCCCTTTGGGGATTGAATGACCCTTTCATGGGTATCACCTGACACCATCAGAAAACACAGATATTTACATTATGATTCATAACAGTAACAAAATTACAGTTATGGAGTAGAAACAAAAGTAATTTTATGGTTGGAGGTCACCACGACATGAGGAACTGTATTAAAGGGTTGTAGCATTAGGAAGGTTGAGAACCAGTGCTATAGACCATTCTCAAGCTACACTCCCTGGGAATGAAGAGAACGGCTGTGGAAAATCAATCAGGAAAGAATGAGCAGCAATTGAACTGAGTTAAAAGTTAGCTGATCAGAGCTGGGTGGTGGTGGCGCAAGTCTTTAATTCCAGATTTGGGCGGCAGAGGCAGGTGGATCTCTGTGAGTTTGAGACCAGCTTGGCCTACAAGAGCTAGTTCTAGCTCCAAAGCCACAGAGAAACCCTGCGTCGAAAAACAAAACAAAAAACAAAACAAAAAAATCAAACAAACAAAAAAAGTTAGCTGATCAGATTTCATTCAAATGGAGGCAGCAATACATCTAAAGTTATTGTCTTTCCTTTTGAATTATCGTTTGCCTTTGGTACATGTTTTATTTAAATGTATAAAGAGGATGTGTATTGTTAATTTTTATTTGAATGTTTAAATGCAGCTGGGTATAGGGACTGGGTGAAATCCTGAGTGAAAGTGTATTCGTGAAGAGGCGTAGCCTTGTCAAGGACCCCACTGCCTCATCCCCCTGGGAATGGCAAAGCCTTCCCCTAGGGAAGCTTGAAGGGATGGCAAAGGCTTCCTCTGGCCTGAATGCAAATGTTGACATGTGTGGAGATAATGTCCTCTGTAGCTTTCTCTCCCTGGATGTTTGTGGCCTGGATACTGCTTTCTTACAGAGACTGCCTCCACCTCAATTAGATAACCGCTATATATGATAACCTCACCTCCTTGTTTGCCTGTGTGCAATAACCCCGCCACCCTGTTCTATAGCATCCATGGCTTTTTCCTCAGAGAACTCAGAGAACCCATTCTGCCCAATTCTAGCTTTTCTGTGTTCCTGTGTTTGTCATCCATTCCCTTGCTTCCACAGTCAGTTCAATTCCTGGAGCAAAGCAGGGACAGGGTATCTAGGTATGGTGTCATCTCTGAAATACTAGGACTGGAGAGGTTGAAGCAGAAGGATCTTGAGTTCAAGGCCATCCTGGGTGATACAGCAAGACTGCTCTGCTTGACAATGTGTCTGTCTGTCTGTCTGTCTGTCTGTCTGTCTGTCTGTCTCTCTCTCTCTCTCTTTGTGTGTGTGTGTGTGTGTGTGTGTGTGTGTGTGTGTAGCGAGAGGGTAGGAGAGAGGTATTTGTTCTCTCTTAGCTACATTGGGACTTCTCTTGGATAGAATACAAAGTAAATTACTATTCCGAATAAACAGAAAACTTAGAAAAAATTAGACATGGTCTCATATAGCCCAGGCTAGTCTGGAACTTGCTACGTTGCATGATGTGATGTTGAACTTGTGATCCTCTGCCTATGCCTCCTGACTGCTGGAATTATAGGTGTGTGACATCACCCCAGGCATCTCAGCTTATTTTACTGTGGTAGTGATAAAGTACTCTGACTTAAAGCAACACAGCAAACAATCTGGCTCACAGTTCCAGGGAACAGTCCATCAGTTCAGAGAAGTCATGGAGGCAGGAGTTGAGGGAGCTGGTCACGTGACCGACCCCCCACTGTCGAGAAGCAGGACTCCAAATGCTTGTGCTCAGCTGGATTTCTCCACTTTATTCCACCCAGGATCCCTGCCCTCAGGTAAGATGGGGTTTTTCACATCCATTAACCTAACCAACTAGATCTGTCATGTTGGCAATTAGCCATCACCCAACAGCGGGGCCAGTTAAAAAACCATAATCTGTAAGAAACTAACCTAAAAGTGCCATGTTTATTACCCCATATGATGGCTAATCTTAGTTGTCAACCCGATGACATCTGGAATCAACTAAAACTCAGCAGCTGGGCACACCTGTGATGGATTTCCTTGATTGGATCATTTGAGTCAAAGACCCATCCTAAACCTGGGCCACACTTTCTGGTGCCAGGCAGCAGAAAAGGAAACAGAAGGAAGCCTTTATTTTACCTGCTTACCTCACTATTGTTGGAAAGTTCATCTATCCCATGGCTGAGGCATTTCTTTGCTAGTTTTAGAACCTACTTCTTTGGGATTCTAATGTAGCCTGAAGACCAGCAGCTCTCTGGGATCCTCTGGAACTCCAGCACAGATTGGGATTGCTGAGATGTCAGCCTCAAGGACTGAACAAATGGGATTCTTGGTCTTTTCCAACAGGTGATGACCACCGTTGTTTAGCCAGACCACAGCCTGTAAGCCACTCTAAGGAATCCATTTATATAAATTCATTGTTCAGCTCTGTTCCATTAAAGAACCCCGACTAATACACCCTGTGTGCTGAAGAATGTGACACTGAAGATGGCATTTATGGTTTAGTGTGGCCCACCATTTATAAGTTACCTATTGACATGTCATTATCAACCAACCAATAGCATCACTTTCCTGGAAAGTACTAAACTCCATCAGCAGAAGCATGACAACTCGGCCAGTTCCAACAAACACGAGTCAAGCTTCTGTACTCCAAGTTTCAAGCCATTCTGAATCCTTGTGGAATCCTGATGGCTAAGGATGAAGGCAGACTCACTCTCAAGGGGCTTGTCATCACAAATCCCATACAGAAACAAGCTGACTGTTTCAAGAGGAGAGCTCTGCCTCACACCAGAAAACTCATCACTCTCCATTCTTGCTTCAGTGTCTCAGCAGCATGGAGACAATAAACACCAGTGTGTCAGACTTCTTACCCAGTGTGAGAATTCCTCTGTGATATCCCTGTCAAGTTTTCAACTATTGATGAGGTGTTGCTGATCAGAAGAAAAATGTGCTATTGCTTCTATAGACACCTTCATATCCGTCTTTTAAAAAGGTCCCGACAACTTGTGCTCCCATCAGTGACCCTTCCTATGGTTTCTCATTTCCACCAATGTCACAATACAGCTCTAGCAGATTAACTTTGTCAGATCTGAATTGCAAAGGTCTGTTTGTCTGAATATATATATATATATATATATATATATATATATATATATATATATATGCACTTAGATAAAAATCGGAATTTTGATTTGCAATTTTTTTTAGGCAGGGTCTGTCTACATGGTCCTGGCTGTCCTAGAACTCACTATATAGACTGGGCTGACCTGGAACTCACAGAGATCTGCCTGCATCTGCCACCTGAGTGCTGAGATTAAAGGTAATGTGCCACCATGCTTGGCTGATTTGTAATTTTTTTTTCGAGACAGGGTTTCTCTGTGTAGCTTTGGAGCCTATCCTGGCACTCGCTCTGGAGACCAGGCTGCCCTCGAACTCACAGAGATCTGCCTGCCTCTGCCTCCCGAGTGCTGGGATTAAAGGCGTGTGCCACCAATGCCTGGCCTGATTTGTAATTTTTATATTGCTTTTAGAATTACTTCTCTAACTGTGGTCTTCTTTTCCCTTGTGTTTTTTTTTCTTTGAAAAACCTAGAAATATAACCTTTTAGATCTACTACATGCATTGCAAATGTTCTCCCCTCCTTTCATTTGCTCTTTAGCTTTGCTTAGAGTGTATTTTGTCATTGTATGTATGTGTGTATGCATGTATGTATGTATGCATGTATGTGTGTGTGTATTTTAAATTTTCACATGGGCAAGTCTTTTTGGCTCTGGGCAGGGGTGGCACATGCCTTTAATACCAGCACATGGGAATCAGAGATAGGAGGAATTCTGAGACCAGCCTGGTCTACAGAGTTTTAAGACCGCCAGGACTACACAGAGAAACCCTGTCTTGAAAAATCAAAAGAAAAAAAAAAGAACAGTAGAAAGTTATTTCCTATCTCATCATGTCTTTCTATGTCCTCTCTAGTGATTCACTCATCCACTAGACTTTAATACAGTGTAATCTGCATACAGGCCTCTTTTTCTTTCTAAATGTTTGAAAAAACTTTTTACACATTGTCTTAGTTACTTTTCCATTGCTGTGAGGACCATGACCATGGCAACTCTAAGAGAAAGAGTTCCAGATGTTTAGAGTCTGTGACTATAAGGTGGCAACAGCAGGCAGGCACACATAGCACTGGAGCAGTAGGTGAGAGCTTAACTGATCCACAAGTAGGGGGGAAAGAGCTAACTGGGAATAGCAGAGGCTTTAAACCTCAGAACTCACTCCCAGTGACACACCTTCCTCAGCAAGGCCACAGCTCCTATTCCTTCCCAAATAGTTCCACCAACTGGACACCAGGCATTCAAATATATGAGCCTATGGGGGCCATTCTCATTCAAATTGCCACACACATACCCTCCAATCTGAATTAATGAATGAAAAAGAAAATGGTATTGGCACTGAGTCAAGGGCTCTTATTTCTCACTATTACTCTAGACCTGGACAAATAGAAGTGATTGAGTTTTTATTTTCTAGAGATTACACTGCCTTCCTTGTGTTGTGTATTCCCTAAGTCACAAAAAGAATTGATAAAACATCTTCAATTGAATAATCAATTCTCTGAAACAGGTGGGGTGCTTTCTCAATTATATATAAAGATTTTATAATTTCTTTGTGTGTGTGGGGGGGCGTGTCCTGAGCATGAGTGTAAAGGCAAGAAGACAACTTGCAGGAATGGTTTTCTCCTCCAATGGTTTTCTCCTCTGGGTTCCAAGGATCAAACTCAGGTTAGTAGGGTTAGCAACAAGCACCTTTTGCCTGCAGAGCTATTCCTCGAGCCCCTAAAATTTCTGTAAGGAGCTGCTGTCTTCCAACCTTGAATTCAAGAGCAGAGAGAATCTTTGCCATCTACCCTGCAAGAGATAAAGTAGCATTCCATGCTTCACTTGCTGTGTTTGAAAGAGAGTTTACAGAGTGTGGGTCTATAAGCCATATAACAATGTTACCTGTTTAAAACTGGCACACATGAAAGACATCCCTGCAAAGATTCCAGGAACTGTTTAAACATGAAAGACATCCCTGCAAAGATTCCAGGAACTGTTTAAGAGAGCTGAGAAGTTACAAGGCTGCCTGCTGCAAACACCACGACCCTCTACCAGCTTCAGACACCAAAATGTTCAAGTTAGTTTCCCAAATGTTATGATAACACTTTGGATACATTCAAATGCCAAAGGAAATATTGAAGTTATTTTTGACAAGAAAAAAGAGATATTTGAAGTAAAAATATAGTCAATAGTAGTTTATATGCTGAAGATAGTATGCCAGCACTCATCTGGGGAAAAATAACCATTGTGGGAATTTCCCTTCTTTCCCCCTGTCTACAGACAGCAGCCTGCTCATGGGCATCTCTGGGCATGGTCAGCAGACCTTGCATTTCAGTTCTAGAAAGCAGGTAAACTACTCTGCAAAAAGAAATATGTCTCACACTAAATTGCCTTTCTATTTAATAAAATGCAAATTCATATTCTTTAGTTCGACCAAGGCAACATAAATTATTTATATGGTTGAAATGATTTTGCTGTAATTGACTGGAGTTTTGCATTAGAATGAAAATTCTCACATTCTGATTTATTGGGAAAATGTTTGCACATCAAATCAGATTTTATCTTTGAGAGGATACTATTGTGCCATTATGTCAAAAATTAAAGCTCTTTTATTATTATTATTATTATTATTATTATTATTATTATTATTATTATTTTATTTGGTTTTTTTGAGACAGGGTTTCTTGGTGGCTTTGGAGACTGTGCTGGAACTCGCTCTAGCCTGGCCTCAAACTCAGAGAGATCTGCCTGCCTTTATTCAAACAAGCAAAAGACACAAGGGTCGACAAGCCATGTCTGAAGTCACCAAGCAACTAAGACATGGAGTTTGCAATGCTGAAGTGAGAAGTCTAGCTGTGACTAAAAGTCAGTGAGATTTGTTACCATCTAAAAATGGCTCCCAGGTGAAAGAGCGAGGCTTGTATTCTAGAGCCATAATCTAGTCGAAACATTCACTGTGGCAGATTAATGGCTCCCAAGGATGGATGGGTCCCTCTTGCTGGAACTTATGCATGGAGGGCTTTACAAGGCAAAGCTTTACAGTTTGCAGATGTGATTGAGCTGAGAGACGCAGGGTGATGATCTTAACTGTTGTCTACACGATTTGAGCAGGACCAATATAATCACAGGAATCCCTGCAAGAGGAAGGCAGGTGATCCCAAGGGGAAAGAAGAAATGCACTTAGCTCATCAGAGAGTCAGAGAGGGTCTGAAGATGTTCCTTTCCATGCTCCGAAAATGCGGAAAAGGGCTGTGAGTCAAGGAATGCAGGTTATCTCTGGAAGTCAAAAAAGGCCAGGAAGTGGATTCCTATCCTGGAGCTTCAGAGGGGATGCAACCTAACACACCACTTTGACTTTAGCCCGGTGAAACAGATTCTATTTCTGATCTTGAGCGGCACATATGTCTCTCCATATGTGGCCATTCCTTATGGCACAACAGGAGACCAACCATTAGTCCAAAACAGCCATGAAGTAGGCTTACGTCTACTCTCAATTGCAAAGGAGATCGCCCATCCCTGCCTGTGGAGAGATCCGGGACACAGAACGCTGTGTAGGTGCATACACGGGGCAGTACCCTCAGTGAAGGCAGATAGAAAGGAGCCGGAGAACTGATTGCGTCTAAGGCCACATTTACAGTGGAAAAGAACCAAGAGGCGAGAGGCTGAGGGCCGCAGTGGGCTGATATTGACTCTGCAATGATGGTTTCAAGATGACGTAGTGGAAACCCAATCTCTACCTTAGTTAACGTTTTCTTCCTCTCTCTTAGCCAGTGAAGAGAGAGAAATGTAAACAGACTTTTCTCCACATACAGATAGATGTCTTTAGAAACATTTGCCCGGGGGTGGTTTTCTTCTAGGAAAGATGAGCACTAGTAGACCCAGCTCTTGGATCTGTGCCCACTAATGAGAGCCTGGGAATGAAGGCGTTATTCCTGGGAGGCAATTAACATTCATTGAGGCCCAATGCAACCACCTGGAGATGACAGGAAGAACGGCCTGCTGGTGGCTGGGGAAAGAGATGGCTGGCTGCACCACCCCATCCTGCTTCTGGGTCACATTGCTCGTATTCCAGTAGTGTGGGAACCTGATCTCTCTCTGCTTCTGCCTCTCAACTCATGCTTCCTACTCTGAGATCATCCCAGTCTCTCCATAGTCAGATCTTGGCCTGTCAGCTTTGGCCCGAGGGGAATCCACACAGGCTGCTCCTCAGCCCTCTCCACAGCTCCACAGTCTGTTCTGTTCTGGACTGACTCTTTCCAAAATCCCCTGTTGGCCATGAAAAATGTAGTAGAACTTGCTAACAATTAAACTGGAATTCTCTGGCACATTACGTGGGATCTACTGTATTTGGAGACTAAAAAATCATTTGTAACGTGCTTCAAACATAAAAAAATCTATAAGAAACAGTATAATTACATATCATATGCCTAGAATCCAGATGCAAACGTTGTCCATATCCTTCTGTGTGTGTTTGAAGAATAAGAGAACTTTAATATCAGATATTATACACTGTTCCTAAGCATTTCCACACATAGCTCTGAAATATACATGAGCTTGCCTTAATAATAAGTAAATACTACTCCCAATGTCTAACTCCCGGTTCATATGCAAATTTCTACCACTATCCTCAAAATGTCTGTTTTAGGTGATCTGTTTCAAATCAGGCTCCCAAACACACTTGGTTGTGTCTGTTCAGTCTCCTCTATCCTCCAAGCACACAGCAGTCTCTCAGTCCTTGTCTTTTTTAAAATTGAAAATAGATTTTTGTTTCGTACAATACGTTCTGATTATGGCTCCCCCTCCCCCTCCCAGTTCTTCTCCACCTCCTCTCTCATTTGGGTCTGCCCCTTTTCTGTCTCTCATTAGAAAACAAACAGGCTTCTAAGGGCTAGTAATAAAATAAAACATAAGATAAAACAAAAACAAACACATTGGAATAAGACAAACAGAAGGAAAAGAGCCCAAGAAAAGGCAGAAGAATTGGAAAGAGACTCAGAGGCCCTCTCCTTTACATGTTCAGGGATCCCATGACAACACAAAAACAGAAGCCATATTATATACACTAAAGTTGTAAGGAAAAAAATTAAATAAAAAGCAATACTAAAAGGCCCTGACATGACATTATGAGACAAAGAGCCTCCAAGCATGCTACCGAGTTCACTTTCTGTTGGCCGTCATTCAGCCTACCCTTAAGAATAGTTTTCCCAGTGAGACTCCCTTGGAGAAAACTTGATTTTCATTTGTAAGTGGTTATCAATTGGAGACAGCGTCTGGGTTGGGGATGGGGGCTTATGTTCCTTTGTTCTTTCAGCCCTAGGACCCATTTGGAACAGACCTTTGCAGACCCTGTGTGTGCTACCCCAGTCTCTGTGAGTTCATATGTGCATTGGTCTTTTGTGTTTAGGTTTTGATTCCTTGGTTTCTTCCATCCCGTCCAGTTCTCACTCTGCCTCCTCTTTGTCTTGGCTCCCTGAGCTGTGATAGGAGGGATTTGATGGAGACATCCTGTTTAGGATTGGGTGTTACAAGGTCTCTCACTCTCTGCATTGTCTGCCTGGGGGGTCTCTGTATCTGTTCCCGTCAGCTGCAGGGGGAAGCTTCTCTGATGATGGCTGAACAAGGCACTGATCTATAAGTACAGCAGGTTGTCATCAGGAATCATTTTATTAGGTACTTTTTTTTTTTTTAACATCAGTAGTATTTGGTTTTCCTCTGGGTCCCTACGTTATCCAGTCTCAGGTTCTTAGTTACCCAAGTAGCATCGGTATGGGCTCCATCTCATGGAGTGGGCCTTAAATCAAATCAGACGTTGGTTGGTTATCCCTACAAGTTTGTGTCACCATTACACTAGCTTATCTTGCAGAGAGGACACCATTGCAGAGTGAAGGGTTTGTAAGTGGATTGGTGTTTATCTTTCTCCTTTGATAGTATGCAGAGTACTTTCCAGTACCCAAAACACTAGCCAGTAGAGATGAAGGTTCTACGTAGGCACCAGCTCTACTTCTCCATATCCAATGAATTATGTTATTTTTAGCAAGAGGGCCTCACCATCAGTTTGTGGAGATCAGTGTTTGTAACAGCTTGGGTTGTTTGATTCTCATGGAACTCCTTTGGTCAACAACTTGATTATATATAACCTATGGCCAGTACTAAAGCTTCATTTGGGGATGAGAGACATATAGTTGGGGTGCTATCTCCCTTGTTATTTGGTAATTTTATTTAGATAGCCTTCATATATGAATATAATTTAGGAAGCTTCTACTGTACTGGGTTTCCATATGACCCATTGAATGGCCCTTAATTTTAGCTATCTCTTCCCATGTTCCCTCCTCAACCCTTTCCTCCCTCCTTATCCCCATCTATTCCTTCCTTTCCAGTCCCCACTGGCCTTGTCCATCCATAATTATCTATTCTATTTCCTCTCCCTAGAGAGATCTGTCCCCCATGCCCACCCTAATCCCTTATACTATACCTAACTTCTCTGGTTTTATATTACTTATCAATGCCTTAATCGCTAACACGCACATATCAGTGAATTCATACCGTATCTGTCCTTCTGGGTCTTGATTATCTCATTCAGAATGGTCTTTTTCTAGTTCCATCCATTTACCTTCAACTTCCACGATTTCATTTTTGTTTGTTTGTTTTTAGAGACAGGATTTATCTGTGTAGCCCTGGCTGTCCTAGAATTTACTCTGTAGACCAGGCTGGCCTCAAACTCAGAGATCCTCTTGCCTCTGCCTCCTGAGTGCTGGGATTAAAGGCGTGTGCCACCACCACCTGGCGTCATAATTTTATTTTTTAAGAGCTGAATAGTATTCTGTTGCATTATGTACCACATTTTCTTTATTAATTCATCCATTGTCAGATATCTAGGTTTTTTATGTTATGAATAGTAATGAACATGATTGAATAAGTGACTTTGTAGTAGGATGAATCATTCTTAGGATATATGTCCAAGAGTGGTATAGCTGGATCTTGAGGTAGATCAGTTTCCACCTCCTTGAGGAATCACCACACTGATTTCTGTAATGTCTGTATAAGTTTCCACTCCTACCAGTGTGATGTTTACTCCACATCCTCACCAGCATAAACTGTCATTTGTTCTATTGACCTTGGCCATTCTGACTAGTGTAAGATGAAATCTCAAAGTGGCTTTAGCTTATGTTTCTTTGATGCCCAGGTATGTTAAACATTCCATCAAGTGCTTCTCAGCTATTTGAGCTTTGTCTTCTGAGAATTCTCTGTTTTGATCAGTATCCCATTTTTAATTGGGTTGTTTGTTTTCTTAATATCCACATTTTTAATTTCTTTATATATTTTGGATATAAGTCCTCTATCTGAAGTGTAGTTGGGTTAAAAAAATATTTTACCTCCTGCAGTTCTTTAGTTGTTCAGGATTATTTTTAGTTCTTCTAGGTTTGGTGTGTGTGTGTGTGTGTGTGTGTGTGTGTGTGTGTGTGTGTGTGTGTGTTTCTACATGAAGCTGAAAACTGTCCTTTCAATATCTGTGAAGAATTGTGTTGAGATTTTTGATGGGGATTGCTTTGAATCTGTAGGCTGCTTTTGGCAGGAGGGCCATTTTTACTGTTTTAATCCTACAGATCCATGAGCATAGGAGATTGTTCCAGTTTCTGATATTTGTTTTCAATTTCTGTCTTCAATGTCTTAAAGTTATAACCATACAAGTCTTTCACTTGCTCCATGATATTTTATATTTTTTGAGGCTATTGAGAAAGGTGTTGTTTTCCTGATTTCTTTCTTTGTCCATTTGTCATTTGTATGTAAGAAGGCTAGTGATTTTTTTTTTTTGAGTTCTGTATCTGGCTACTTTGCTGAAATTGTTTATCATCTGTAGGAATTCCCAGGAATTTTTAGGGTTACTTATGAACACTATCATATCTGCATATAAGGATACTTTGACTTCTTCCTATTCAATTTGTATTCCCTTGATCTCCTTTAGTTGTCTTATTTCTTTAGCTAAGACTTTAAGTACTCTGTTGAATAAGTATGGAGAGAGTGAACAACCTTGTCTTCCTGATTTTAGTGGAATTTCTTTAAGTTTCTCTCCATTTAAGCTGATGTTGGCTATGGACTTGCTATTAATGCCTTTATTATGTTGAGGTGTGTCCCACCTATCTCTAATATCTCCAGGAGTTTTATTATGAAGGGGTGTTGGGTTTTGTCAAAGACCTTTTCTATATCAATGATCCTGTGGTTTTTGTTTTTCAGTCAGTTATTATGGTGGATTACATGTACTGATTTATATATGTTGCACCATCCCTACAGATCTGGAATGAATACTACTTGATCATGGTGGATGATCTTTGTGATGCGTTCTTGGATTTGATTTGCAAGTCTTTTATTGAGATTTTTTGCATCTATGTTCACAAAGGAAACTCGTCTATAATTCTGTTTTTTAAATTGGGTCTGATGTGGTTTAGGTATCAGGGTAACCTCATAAAATGAATTAGGCAATATTCCATTTGTAGTTTGTAGAATGATTTGAGGAGTCTTGGTTAACTCTTCTTAGAAAGTCTGGTAGAATTCTTCACTAAAACCATATGGCCATGGGCTTTTTTTGGTTGGGAGACTATTAATGACTGCTTTTATTTCATTAGGAGTTATAAGTCTTTATTTTTTCTTCTTTTTTAATTTAAATTAGAAACAAGCTTGTTTTACATGTCAATCTCAGTACTCTCTCCCTCCCCTCTCCTCCTCCCCTACCCCACACTGACCCCCATCCCATCCCCTTTCTGCTCCTCAGGGAGGGTGAGGCCTTCCATGGGAGGGGAATCTTCAAAATCTATCATATCATTTAGAGCAGAGCTTAGGTCCTCCCCTGTGTGTCTAGGCTGAGAGAGTATCCCTCTGTGTGGAATGAGCTCCTAAAGTCCTAAAGTCAGCTGTTTCTGTGGGTTTCCCCAGCCTAGTCTTAACCCCTTTGCTCATCATTCCTCCCTCTCTGCAGCTGGATTCCAAGAGTTCAGATCAGTGTTTAGCTTTGGGTGTCTCCTTCTGCTTCTATCAGCTACTGGATGAAGGTTCTAGGATGGCATATAAGGTAGTCATCAATCTCATTATCCGGGGAAGGGCATTTAAGGTAGCCTCTCAACTATTGCTTAGATTGTTAGTTGGGGTCATACTTGTAGTTCTCTGGACATTTCCCTAGTGCCAGATTTCTCTTTAAACCTATAATGGCTCCCTCTATTAGGGCATCTGTTTTCTTGCTCTCCTCTCTTCTTCCCCGGACTCAATCTTCCTGCTCCCTCATGTCCTCCTCTCCCCTTCTCTTCTCTCTCCTCTTTCTCTTAACTCCCTCTCCCCTCCCCCATGCTCCCAAATAGCTCAGGCAATCTCCCTTTCCCCTTCTCTGAGGGACCATGTATGTCTCTCTTAGGGTCCTCCTTGTTTCTTAGCTTCTCTGGCAGTGTGGATTATAGGCTGGTAATCCTTTTCTCTAGGTTTAAAATCCATATATGAGTGAGTACATACCATGTTTGTCTTTTTGTGACTGGGTTACCTCACTCGGGATGATTTCTCCTAGTTCCATCCATTTGCCTGCAAATTTCAAATTCCATTGTTTTTTTTCTCACTGAGTAGTACTCCATTGTGTGAATGTACCATATTTTCTCTATCCATTCTTCAGTTGAGAGGCATCTAGGTTGCTTCTAGGTTCTGGCCATTACAAATAATGCTGCAATAAACATAGTTGGGCAGATGTCCTTGTTGAATGAATGTGCATTTTTGGGTATATGCCTATGAGTGGAATTGCTGGGTCATGTAGTATACCGATCTCCATTTTCCTGAGGAACTGCCACACTGATTTCCAAAGTGGCTGTACAAGTTGGCACTCCCACTAGCAGTGGAGGAGTGTTCCTTTTTCTCCATATCCTCTCCAGCATAAACTGTCATTGGCGTTTTTTATTTTAGACATTCTGACAGAAGCAAGATGGTATCTCAGAGCTGTTTTGATTTGCATTTCCCTGATGGCTAAGAATGTTGAGCACTTCCTTAAGTGTCTTTCAGCCATTTTAGATTCCTCCATTGAGAATTCTCTATTTAGTTTTTTACCCTACTTTTTAATTGTATTATTTGGTGTTTTGCTGATTAGCTTCTTGAGTTCTTCGTATATTTTGGAAATCAGCCCTCTGTCAGATGTGGGGTTGGTGAATATCTTTTCCCATTCTGTGGGCTGCCGTTTTGTCTTGTTGACTGTGTCCTTTGCCTTACAGAAGCTTCTCAGTTTCAGGAGGTCCCATTTATTAATTGTCAATCTCAGTGTTTGTGCTACTGGTGTTATGTTCAGGAAGTGGTCTCCGGTACTAATTCATTCAAGGGTACCTCCCACTTTCTCTTCTAAGAGGTTCAGTGTGGCTGAATTTATGTTGAGGTCTTAGATCCATTTGGACTTAAGTTTTGTGCTTGGTGATAGATATGGATCTATCTGTAGTCTTCTACATGCCAGCATCCAGGTATGCCAGCACCATTTGCTTTTTTTTTGTCCATTGTATAATTTTAGCTTCTTTGTCAAAAATTAGGTGTTTGTAGGTGTGGGGGTTAATATCAGGTTTCTCAATTTGATTCCATTGGGCTACCTATCTATTTTTGTGCCAATACCAAGCTGTTTTCAGAACTATAGCTCTGTAATAGAGCTTGAAGTCAGGGATGGTGATGCCTCCAGAAGTTCCTTCATTGTACAGGGTTGTTTTGGCTCTCCTGGGTCTTTTGTTTTTCCATATAAAGTTAAGAATTGTTTTTTCAAGGTCTGTGAAGAATTGTGCTGGGATTTTGATGGGGATTGCATTGAATCTGTAGATTGCTTTTGGTAAGATTGCCATTTTTACTATGTTGATCCTACCTGTCCAAGAGCATGGGAGATATTCCCATTTCTGGTATCTTTTTAAATTTCTTTCTTTAATGACTCAAAGTTCTTGTTATATAGGTCTTTCACTTGTTTGGTTAGCATTACCGAAGATATTTTATATTGTTTGTGGCTATGGTAAAGGGTGATGTTTCTCTGATTTCTTTCTCAGCCCATTTACCATCTGTATATAGTAGAGCTACTGATTTTTTTTTTTGAGTTAATCTTGTGTCCTGCCACTTTGCTGAAGGTGTTTATCAGCTGTAGGAGTTCCCTAGTAGAGTTTTTCTGGTCACTTATGTAGACTATCATATCATCTGCAAATACTGAAAGTTTGACTTCTTCCTTTCCATTTTGTATTCCCTTGATCTCCTTTTGTTGTCTTATTGCTCTAGCTAGAACTTCAAATACAATATTGAAGAGATATGGAGAGAGTGGACAGCTTTGTCTTGTCTTGTTCCTGATTTTAAAGAATCGTGTTGAATTATTCTCTATTTAGTTTGATTTTGGCTATTGGTTTTCTGTATATTGCTTTTATTATGTTTAGATGTGTTCCTGTCATCCCTGATCTCTCCAAGACCTTTATCATGAAGGAGTGTTGGATTTTGTCAAAGCCTTTTTCAGCATCTAGTGAGATGATCATGTGATTTTTCTTTTTTAGTTTGTTTATATGGTGAATTACATTGATGGATTTTCATATGTTGAACCTTCCCTGCATCCCTGGGATGAAGCCTACTTGATCAGGGTGGATGATTTTTCTGATGTGTTCTTGAATTCAATTTGCCAGTATTTTATTGAGTATTTTTGCATCAATGGTCATGAGAGATATTGGTCTATAGTTCTCTTTCTTAGTTGTATCTTTGTGTGGCTTGGGTACCAAAGTAATTGTAGCTTTGTACAAAGAGTTTGGTGATGACTCTTCTGCTTCTATTGTGTGGAACACTTTGAGGAGAATTGGTATTAGCTGTTCTTTGAATTTCTGGTAGAATTCTGCAGTGAAACCATCTGGCCCTGGGCTTTTTTTGGTTGGGAGACTTTTGATGACTGCTTCTATTTCATTAGGGGTTATAAATCTATTTAAATTGCTTATCTGTTCTTGATTTAATTTTGGCAAGTTATATCTATCCAGAAATTGTCTATTTCCTTTAAATTTTAGAATTTTGTGGAGAACAGCTTTTCAAAGTATGACCTGAAGATTCTCTGCAATTCCTCAGTGTCCATTGTTATGTCCTCCTTTTCATTTCTGATTTTGTTAATTTGCATGTTCTCTCTCTGCCTTTTGGTAAGTTTAGATAAAGGTCCCATAAGTTTGGGTATGTTGTGTCTTCATTCTCATTGAATTCTAGGAAGTCTTTAATTTCTTTTTATTATTATTATTATTTCTTCCTTGACCCAAGAATGGTGTACTTGTGCGTTATTCAATTTCCATGAGTTTGTAGGGTTTCTGCAATTTGTGTTGTTGAATTCTAACTTTAAAGCATGTTGGTTTGATAAGATAAGATTGGTTATTCCAATCTTTTTGTACTTATTGATGTTTGCTATATTGCCGAGTATGTGGTCGGTTCCAGAGATGGTTCCATGTGGCTCTGAGAAGAAGGTGTATTCTTTTGTGTTTGAATGGAATGTTCTATAGATGTCTGTTAAACCCAATTGGGTCATAACTTCCGTTAGTTCCTTTGTTGAGTTTCTGTCTGATGGTCCTGTCTAGTGGTGAGAGTGGGATGTTGAAGTCTCCCACTATAAATGTGTGAGATTTTATGTGTGATTTGAGTTTTAGTAATGTTTCTTTTACGAATGTGGATGCCTTTATATTTGGGGCATAGATGTTCAGAATTGAGACTTCATCTTGATGTATTTCTCCTGTGATGAATATGAAATGACCTTCTTCATCTCTTTTGATTTATTTTAGTTTAAACTAATTTAAGTCTAATTTGTTAGATATTAGGATTGGTAGACTCGCTTGTTTCTTTGGTCTATTTGATTGGAAAATCTTTTCCCAACCCTTAACTCTGAGGTACCACCTGTTTTTGAAATTGATGTGTGTTTCTTGTAAACAGCAGAAGGATGGATTCTGACTTTGTATCCATTCTGTTAGCCTGTGTCTTTTTATAGGCCAGTTAACACCATTAATATTGAGAGATATTAATGACCATTGTTTGTTAATTCTTGTTTGTTTTGGATTTGTTGTTGTTGGTGGTATTATGTGGGGATTTCTCCCCCTTTTTTCTTTTGGCTGTTGGTAAAGTGGGATTATCTGTTGCCTATGTTTTTGTGGGAGTAGTTAACTTCCTTAGGTTGGTGTTTTCCAGGACTTTCTGTGTGGCTGGATTAGTGGATATGTATTGTTTAAATCTGGTTTTGTCATGGAATACCTTTTTTTCTCCATCTATAATAATGATTGAAAGCTTTTCTGGGTATAGTAGTCTGGACTGTCATCCGTGGTCTTTTAGTGTTGGTAGAATATTTATCCAGGACCTTCTGGTTTTCAGTTTCCATGGAGAAGTCAGGTGTAATTCTGATAGGTTTGCCTTCATATGTTTTTTGGCCTTTTTCCTTTGCTGCTCTTAATACTCTTTCTTTATTCTGTATGTTTGGTATTTTGATTATTATGTGTTGAAGGGACTTTTTTGTGGTCCACTCTTTTTGGTGTTCTGTAGGCTTCTTGTACTTTCATTGACATGTCTTTCTTCAGGTTGGGAAAGTTTTCTTCTATGATTTTGTTGAATATGTTTTCTGTGCCTTTGAGGTGGGTTTCTTCACCTTCTTCTATACCTATTATTCTTAGGTTTAGTCTTTTCACAGTGTCCTGTATTTCCTGGATATTATGTGTTAAGGATTTGTTGAACTTAAGATTTTCTTTGGCTGATGAATCTATTTCTCCTAGTGTATCTTCAATGCCTGAGATTCTCTCTTCCATTTCTTGTATTCTGTGGGTTATGCTTGCATCTGTAGTTCCTGATCATTTACCCAGCATTTCTATTTCCAGAATTCCCTCAGACTTTTTTTTATTGTCTTTATTTCAGCTTTCAAACCTTGCACTGTTTGAATTGTTTCTTGCAATTTTTGGTTTGTCTTTTCCTCCATTTCTTGAATTGTTTTGTTTTGGTTTTTTTTTTCTTCCATTCCTTTAATGAATTTTCTCATTACCTCTTTGATGGTCTGTATCCTCTTCATAAAATTGCGTTTAGGGTGGTTCTCTTCTGCTGCAGCTGTGTCGGGATATTCAGGTCTTGTTGGTGTAGAGCCCCTAGATTCTGGTGGTGTCATATTGATCTTTCTGTTGTTGACTGTGTTCTTATACTGTTGTCTTCCCATCCCTTCTTCCAGTGGGGTCTCTTCCTCTCCTAGTGGGTATGAGACCAAGGTTGTTTTCTGGTGAGAGTAAGCAGGTCCAATACTCCATTGGCTCTCCTCTTCCCGTGGGTGGAGGCAGGACTACACTGCGACGCTGGCAGACTCTGGATAGGCTGGTCCGCCAGGACGGGTTCCCCCATGTGCAGTTCCCAGGCCTCAGAAGGCCCTGAGCAGGACAGCAGAAGATGGCTGGAAACAGGCCCATGCTTCTATAAGTCTTTTTATATTGCTTATCTGATCTATATTTAACTTTGGTAGGTAGTATGTATCAAGAAAATTATCCATTTCTATTAGATATTTCCAATTTGTCAAAGCACTGGTTTTAAAGTAGGTCTTTATGATCCTCTGGATTTCCTTGGTGTCTGTTGTTATATCTCCCCTTTCATCTCTAATTTTATTAATTTGGATATTCTCTGTCTGCCTTTCATTTAAAAGAGTTTGCCAATCTTACTGATTTTCTCAAAGACCCAATTCTTCGTTTCATTGATTCTTCGTATTTTTTATACTATTTCATCCCCGAGCTTGATTATTTCTTGCTGTGTATTCCTTTTGGTTGTTAGTTCTTCTTTTTATTCTAGATCTTTCAGGTATCTGTTAAGTTACTAGTATGAGATTTCTCCTCTTCCTTCCTTCCTTTCTTTCTATTAATTTCTTTATATAGTCACTTAGTGCCATGAGCTAGCCTCTTAGAACTGCCTTCATTATGTCCTGTAAGCTTGAAATATATTGTGTTTTCATTTTCATTTGTCTAGAAAGTTTTGAATTTCTTTCTTGACCCATTTTTCATCCAGTAGTGAGTTGGTAAGCTTTCTGTTACTTCTGATGTTGGTATTCAGATTTAAACCATGGTGGTATGATAGGATGCAGGGAGTTATTTCAGTTTTCTTCTATTACTTAAGACTTGCTTCTATCCCTTTATGAGGTCAATTTTTGAGAAATTTCCATGATCTGCTGAGAAGATGGTATAATATTTCGTGTTTGGGTAAAATGTTCTGTAAACATCTCAGGTACATTTTGTTTATGACATCAGTGTAGTTGGAATTTTCTTTGGGTCACCAACTAGCTCCCAAATAAAGACATGAAGACTTATTATTAATTATGAATGCTTGGCCTTAGCTTAGGCTTGTCCCACTAGTACTTTTAACTTAATTTAAACCTGTTTCTATTTATCTACATTTTGCCTCAGGCCTTTTTACTTTTCTTTCATTCTGTATGTCCTACTTTCCTGCCTCCTCCATGTTTGGCTCAATGAAACAAAGAGTTGGGTCTTTGAGAAAATCAGTAAGATTGGCAAACTCTTTTAACTGAAAGGCATGTTTGGCTGGTGTCTCTTTCTTTCTTCTCCCAGCCTAATTCCTCCTCCTACTTATTCTCCCTGCCTGGAAGTTCTACCTATGTCTCACCTCTCACTATTAGCTGTTCAGCTTTTTATTAACCAAACGGGTACCTTAGACAGATAAGGCAAAAACAGCAATACATCTTTACATAATTAAACAAATGCAGCACATAGTTAAACAAATATTCACAACAGATAAGTTAGTTCCAGCATTCCTCTGTTTAGATTTTGGCTGCCTGTCTATTAGTGAGAGTAGAGTATTGAAGTTTTCCGCTATCAGTGTGTAAAAATCTGTGATTTTAACTGGATATGTCTCTCATGAACTTGGGTGCTCTTGAGTTTGGCATACAGATATTAAGGATTGTAATTCCAGCTTAGAGGATTTTTTTGATGAGTATTTAGTGTCTTTCCTTATCACTTCTGATTAGTTTTGGTTTGAAGTCTATCTTGTCATATATTAAAATGGCTACATTTTAATATATCTTGCTTGAAATATCTTTTTCCATCCTTTTACCCTTAACATCCTTGGTGTTAAGGTATTTCCTTAGACGCAGCAGAAGGAAGGATCCTGCTTTCACATCCATTCTGTTAGTCTGTCTTTTTATTGGGGTATTGAGATGATTGAGGTTGAGAGATAACGAAGAGCAGCTTTTGTTGATTCCTGCTGTTTTGTTCCTGTGGTGTGTTTGATCTGCTGTCCTGGGTTTATTTATCTCTGTGTTTTCTTTGGTGTGGTTAATGTCTTCAGACTGAAGCTCCTCTCCTAGTGCTGCAGGGATGGATTTGTAGATAGATAATGCATAATAATTTGTAGATAGATCCTGCATAAATTTGGCTTTATTATGGAATGTCTTCATTTCTCCATCTATTGTGATTGAAAGTTTGGCGGGGTATAGTAGCCTGGGCTGGTACCTGTGGTCTCTTAGAGTTTGTAGAAGTCTGTCTAGGCCCTTCTGTTTAACATCTCAGTTGAGAAGACAAGTGTTATTCTAATAGGTCTGCCTTCATTTGTGATTTGCTTTTTTTTTCCCTTTGCAGCTTTTAATATTCTTTCTTTGTTCTGTATGTATAGTATTTTATTACATGCCAAAGGGAATTTCTTTTCTGGTCCAGTCTATTTGGTGTTCTGTATGCTTCTTGTGCATTGATAGGCATTTCCTTCTTCAGGCAAGGGAAACTTTCTTCTATGATTTTGCTGAAAATATTTTCTGTGCCTTTAACTTGGGTTTCTTTTCCTTCTTTTATTCCTATCATTCTTAGATTTAGTCTTTTTACAGTGTCCCAGATTTTCTGGATGTTTTATGCCTGGATTGTTTTTTAAGATTTAAGATTTTCTTTGACTGAGGTATCCATTTCTTCTATCTTGTCTTCAACGCCTGAAACTCTCTCGCATCTCCTGTGTTCTGTTTGTGAGGCTTGCCTCTGAGGTTCCTGTTTGAGTTCCTAAAGCTTTTATTTCCAGATGTCTCTAAGTTTGGGTTTTCTTATTGATTCTATTTCCACTTCCAGGTCTTGGACTGTTTTATTTATTTTCTTCCACTGTTTGTTTGTGTTTTCATAGATTTAAGGGATTTATTCATTTCTTCTCTAAGGACCTCTATTGTATTCATAACAGTTAGTTTAAGGTTCTTGTCTCATGCTTCAGCTATTGTGAATTTCCCAGGGCCTGCTGTAGTGGGATTGGTGGGCTCTAGTAGCATATATTGCTTTGGCTGTTACTGATTGTGTTTCTATGCTGGTGTCTGGGCATCTGGGTTTGGGATGATTGTGATTCTAGATGATGATATTTGGTCTTGTCTTTGTTGGGTGGATGCTTTGTTTCTTGGTTTCTGCTCTTCTCCCTGGTACTTAGGAGTGTGTGTTGGCTGTGGGTTGCCTAGGGGGGATGTTTCTGGGATCCAGCTAGGTGTAGTCACTGGGGGTTCCCAGTACAATGGATTTCTAGTTATAGGGAGATGGGTTAGAAGGGGGAGCTGAGGAAGTCCACAGGAGGGAGGAAAAGAGGGTGTTTCATCGGGATCTGCTTAGTCCCCTGGGAGTGTGTGGGTGGGGGGCGCGGCAGAGAGTGAGGAGAGGCCACAGCAGACGGCCACAGCAGATCGTCTGCTACAGAGCTGGGGATGAGACTGGAGAACCAGATTTGGAGAAGAGGAGGGAGAGTGGAGATTTAAAACTTGCCTGCCTGCTTTATCGGTCTGCTTGCTTCTCTGGCAGACTTGGCCAGTGGGTTCCCAGGGAATTCCTGTTGGAGTTAGAGCTGGGACCACAGGATGAGTGGGGAGGATGATTGGAGGAGAAGATCCTGCTTGATTTGCTGGAGATGGGGGCAGAGACGAAGGGGAAGCCCCAGGAGGGTGTCTGATACAGGACCTGAGATGGGAAGGGGGACTGGATCTGGAGGAGAGGAAAGAGAGGCGAAGGTCTGCAGTTAGCCTACCTGCTTCCCTCCCCCTCCCCCACAGTTACAAATGGCATTTAAAAAAAAAGATGAAGTCAGTATTCTCATACAAAATGGTCCATCTTCTGGACATGTTTGGTTTTCTCTTTAAAGTGTTATTGAACTAGTAATCTATGTTTAGAATTTGGGCAATTTTAAAAATTGATAAATGCCTGGCTTCACCTGAGAACAGACCTGCGGTCTAGCAGGTTATGGCTGAGATAGCACAGTATATGAGGCTCTTACTTCCTTGGAGAGCAACCACGCTGCAGCCTAGTGTCAAGTGTTGCTCTCACTTTCTTCAAATCAATCCCAGAACTCCTCATCCATCTGTATGCTCCCCAAGGGCAACTAGCTTATGGTGTATTAAAAAAAATATAAAGCTTTTTGAAACAACAAAAAAAAAGAATTTTGATGTTGTAGTCTTTCAAAATCCTTTCAGACTTTGGTCTTGAAAAATCCTCAGCTGATTGTTGAGAGCTAAGCACCAGGAAGAGAGAGCTCTCTTGCTGGTGATTGATATTTATCACATCTACAAAGCAGCTATAGACCAACATTTAGACTAGGACTTTAGACTAGACTAGACTAGACTAGCAGCTACAGAAAACTGATTCTAAAGGGCTTCTGCCAGACCATCAGGTCATCTCCCCTTCTAAAAGTCAGCTATGTCATACATCAGGACCTAGTCACAAGAGTGGCTTGGCCACATTCATAGTCCTGCATACCATTGTGCAGAGCATGTACAAGGAGAGGGGTTCAAAGTTCTGCCTGCTACATGCTGCTTCAAGTGATTTCAGGAGTTCGCATCCCCTGCATTTGGGGAAAGAACAGAATTACAGGGGATACTGAAAGTCAACTTATGGACAAACCCAGTTTCTTAATGAGAAAAGAAGGGTAGCCAGTGCTAAACCACATCTTTCCCTCTTGGAACTAGAATAGTTAAATAGAACCTTGCTAAATAACACGGGCTTATACAGTGAAAGGGGATCTCCCTTTCTTCCTCTCCTCAAACCCCGCCTCGAGAGTAAGAGTTTACTCATCTTTCCCCACTCTAAACCTTACCGGTAGTTTCTTGTAAAATGAGCCTCAGTTGCAGCCAGCTGAGTGGGCACAAAAGACTATGAAAGCAAAACCAGAGCTGAAATGCTGAGATGCCACTCCTCTCTTGCCATTGCATTTTGAAGTGATCACAAAGGAGAAAGGTGGAAAGAGATTCCAGGGGAACACAGCAATACTCCAGCTGCTCTCTACAGGGCTTGCAGTGGCGGCTCAAGTTTCTTCTGATGATTTCTCTGTGTACTGCTGTTTGATATGAGATGCACAGCTAGAGGAAATGCATAACTTTGAAGAGTGGGTCCAAGACAAAATGCCACACCAACAGAAGTGGTCATGGGGCCAGGAAGGGAGCAGCTACATCCTAATGCCTTTCTGTGCTCTCTGTGCTCTTTCCAGATCGTTTACCAAAAGAAGCTATGCATTCATCTGCCACATAAGACAGCAGCAGAAAACATACTGTCCAATTCTTTTTATGTATGGACCTCTGCGCCTCCCCCAGGGAATCCTGTCCTCTACCCCAAATCTTTACATTAGTGTTTAAAAAGACAGAGGTATCCTTCAATTCTTCCGCTTGACATTTCTATTACTAGAAAACAAGAAAACACACCAAATGGAATTCATTTACAATCTAATGCAGCAGAGAGGAGTCTAAACAATAAAAAAATTGTTTCACGGGTGTTCTCATGTGCCCATTTCAGCCTGTTTTACAGTGCACTACACATAACCATGCACTCCAAGATCTCCTGAAATGAACTCTTGGAAGTCCCCTCAGGAGAGCCTTTCCTCAGTGAGAAACGAGCAATACCTCACTCAAAGCAATGTGATTAGAAGAGTTTACAAGGAACTGAAATATTCTTGTGAATTTCAATGTTCAACTTAAGCATCTATTCCCGCAAAGAAATCCAAACAGAAACCTTGCTCAATACCTCTGATAGCCAGTGAGCTAGTCATAGGATATTCTGCCAAGTGTTCAGAAAGGTTAAGGACAAGATGGCCACCTCAAGAGAGCTTTAGGTTGTGACTGCTGCCTTCATCCCCAACCTTCTGAGGAGCTTTCTATATTCTTTATATCTGGCTTATTGTTATATTTATTAAATGATAGGAACGGGGTGGGGGCAAAGGAATAGTGAATTGCAGACAGACATGGCAGGTGAGGAAGAGCTTGGGAAGCAAGACCAAGCAAAGGTCAAAGGCTGGCCAGGCTCACTGCTAGAACTTAGTCATGCAGCAGCTCCCACCCCAGAAGACTCTGAGGAGAGACCTTGCCTGTGATGTTGCTAGAGACCAGGTTTCTTTCTTCATCTGTCAGTGAAAGGCACTTCCACCCCAGCCTTTCCTTCAAGGGAAGGTGTGAATAAGGACCCCATGCATGCAAGACTTCTTGACAACATGCATTCTGTTCCCAGAAGCTCTCCTCATGTGTTTCAGTGCTCTCCTGACCAATGCTTCTCACACTCACAGGGCAACAGGGAGATGTCTGAAAGATGCGCTCTTTACATTAATATCTCCAACAAGTCAAATAGCTCCCATTCTTAAATTTCACCCATCCAACACTTCCCTCCTTCCTACACTCCCTTTTCTCCCTGCTGACTAATCAAGGAGGTCACAGGTCCCCTTCTCAAGTCTTTCTGTCTCGCCTCTCACATTCCAGCCTCATCTCTGCCTCATTTCTCTGGTGCTGCATTCTCCACTCTTCGCCCTCACTCAAACTAGTCACATTTTGCCTGTAATTATTATAACATTAATTATACAAGTGAATGGGTTTCCCTGCGACATTTCCATACTTGCCAACACCAGACTTCATCATATCCCAAACTAGTCATCTTTGACAAAGAAACTAAATGAGAGGAGATTCTCTGATTTAGCATTGGTCTTGCTCAGCTCTGTTTCTTTTTCCCCATGGCAGTTCATGTCCTTTATACAAAGACAATTCTCTCTGAAAGATGGAAGTGCCCATTCATTGTCTTCTGTGTGTCTATGATATTGAGTTAGAGTCTAAGACAAGGTCTATTCAGCTTCCAGGATTGATGCTTGACTGGAAAATCCCTTTTGTGAGGAGTTGGCTTGAGAGCTATAGACTGTTTATCATCGTTCCTTGCCTCTACCAACTAGATCAGAGTAACAGTTACTTTCCCACGTTGTCACAACCCAATGTAAGTGTCTCCTGGGGACAGTTGAGAACTACTAGACTAAGGGAATAGAAAAAGAAATAGAAGAAAGTGCTCCCTTCTTTGAGAAGCTCAAAAGCTTCTGAAGGCATAGCCTGAGGTACAGAAACACCTTTAGAAATGATCTTGACTTCTTTCCCTGTGGTTTTAGTAAATAAGGAACGATGTGCCAAGGCTTTAAGTGACTTGCCTAGTCACTTATACAAACTGCAGCAAACTTAATCCTGAATTATGTTTGTATAGAGCACAGATATTGTGGGAAGCTGAAGAAAGGTGGGACTGAGGTAGCAGCAGCTGTATATGAGAGCCTTTCTGGCTGAGCACTTGAAGGGCCAGATGGACAGGGAGGGAGAAGACGGAAGGAAGTGCCAGGCACGGCCATGCCGGCCGCAGCATGGGCAAAGCTGAGAGCAGAGACAAAAGCACAAGAAAACGAGCACAGACTGACCTAGAATGGTAAGAGATGAGGCCACAGGACTTGAGAAGATGCCATTTTGGGGGACCCAACTTCCTTGATTAAGACTTAGATCTGTTGAGAACTTCTCCAGATAAGACTTCTGATATCCTCTTGAGGAAGGCAAACAGCCACAAAACACTAAGTGAGAATCAGGAGACCTGGGGCTCCAGACCTAGCAATCCACTAGCAGCCATGCAACTTGGACAAGCCCCTTTGTTTCCCTTGATCTCAGTTCCTACAACAGTGAAATGAGGGAGTAGAACTGGGATGATCCCCTCGGTCCTTTCCAGCTCGCCTATTGTATGATTCAGTGAACACTCACCCCTAAAATCCCCCCACACCTGCCATCACTAGTGCTGCTGGCCAGGGAGCGATCTGCTGTTTCCCCTGAGGCAACAGAAGGTTTACAAAGTAGGTTATAACTTCTGGCCCAGCCATACATTATCAAATCCAAGTATGAAGAGCATGCCTGCAAGGCAACGTGCCAAAGCCCACGTGTTCCTAGTTATAGAATGAAGCCTACCGCTTCTGGCCTGACTTATGCTAAACACATGATTACAGTTTATTGGGCTCTAGGGGAAAATGGCCAATAACTGAAGGACAAGTGAACAGAAAATACTTCATCTAATGGGACATTGATGTACCAGTTGATAAATTCCAACAAATCCAGCAAGCATAGGTTAGTATGTCTACTTGACTAGTTTACCACCTAGGAGAATGGTGAGGCAAAACTCTAGGGTGTCTGTGAGGGCATTAAGGGCTAACTGATGGGGGGAAATTTGTATTGTTATTACCCTGGTAACAAATGCCAACATCCACAGACCAAAGGTCTAGCTTCCTAGTGATAGCCTAACAAAGTGTCATGAATTTAATGACTTAAAGCAACAACTATGTATTCCTTCACTGTTCTGAAGATCACACATTTAAAACCGAGGTATGAGAGAGACCTCAGTCTCAGGACATGCTAAGAATTATCCTTTTTATCCTGGTGCTCCTTTGGGTGTGGCTGCCAACTGAGTCTCTTCCTCTGTCTTCAGGTGGCCTTCTCCTGGATTGCTGTGGCCCCCTTCTGTCTTGATAAGGAAAGAACCTATTGGATTTAGAGGCAGTCCTCAAACAGCACAACCTTATCTTACCTTGATCCTATCTGCAGAGGCTGTATTTACACAAGAAGGCCCCATTCCCACATCATGGCTCTCCTAGTAGAAAAGTGTCTCCCACCCTGCTGTCTCTGCAATCCTAGACCACATTCCCACTGCTCAGCACCCAAGACATGCTCTCCACCCCGGTGCTCTCCTTTCCTCTTGCACACCCAGCTCCTCCTCACTGTGCTTACTGATGCTTTAGACCTACAGGGCGCTTTCCCACTGTAAGCCCCTTTAGGTTTTCCTTCTGCTTGCAGTGTTGGCAGTTGAGTGAATGGATGACTGAATGAATAAGAATAACAAATTCTTTACCACTTTTCCCTAAACAGCTTTGAGATCCTTAGCACCCAAGTGCTCAGCTCATCCTATTCTTCACATTCTTGCTGTCCCTGGATGTGTGGTTAGGGCACGCAGAACAGCTTCCCCCGTGTCGTCTTTGCGTTGCACGTAGCCATTCATTTCCCATTCTAGTCTCAGCTTGCAGCATGGGCGATTATTGCAGAAATTTTCTAGGTGAACTTTTGCCAACATTTCTTTTGATTAATCATCTGCACTGAGTTGAGTTTGACCTCATACCAAGCACTGTCTAGATGCTTTGGAGACAATGACAGGTAAAACAGATAAAAATCTCTGCACTAAAATTTTCTCTTGGCTTGCGTACTCAGCTTATCCGCTTCTGGCAATAATTTGAAGTTCCTCTTTTGCACAGGGTGCCACACCCTCGAGAACCTCCTACAGACTCTTGCTTTCTGGAGAACAGTTTCACGTTTTCACTTAGTCTTTCCATTCCAGCGACTTCATCTTCTCTGAGCCAGATGTTCTCTGTACAGTTAGTCATGCCTCCTGATGAAGACACCATGAGGTCTGCCTGAGCTGTTCCTCTTAACTTTTCTTTCCCCTCCCCTTCAGTGAAGTATAATGACTGGCAAATAAGCTGTATGTTTAAGGTATATAACACAATCCTTTGACGAAGGAGCACATTGCAGAGCAGGCACCACAAACAACCAAGGCAATTAGCGTATTTATCACCTCACCTCAAACTGCTACCTGGTTTCCTTTTATGCTGAGATCATTTCAGCTCTATTCTCCACGTTTCTAGTAATTATACAGTATTGGTAAATGTATTCACCATACTAAATACTAGGTTTCCAGACTCGTTCCATTTATAAGCGTAAATCTCTGTTCTTTGACCAAAATCCCCATTGCCCACAGACCTCTGCAACCAATGTTCTGCTCTCATGAGTCCAAACTCCACATTTAAGGGAGGTTATTCAGTATTTGACTGTTTGGCCCTCTTCATGTATCATAATGCCCTCTGGGTTCATTTATGTTGCTGCGGATGATGAGACTGTTCTTTTTTAAGGTGGAATAATATTCCAGTGTGCCTATATCCACGCACATATACACACACGCATGTGTGTTCTTGATTCAGTTTCTGTATGTTGACTATGGTGAATAATGCTGCAATGTGCTTGGGGATACAGATGTTTCTTTAAGATACTGACAGCATTTCCCATGCACAGATATCAAGAATGGGTTGCTGCACCACCTGGCCATTCTATTTGGAGTTTCAAAGCGACCTTTCTTCCTGTTTTCCATAATGTTTGTACCAACTCCCATCCCATCAACACTGTACATGGGTTTCTTTTGCTCTAACTGATCAACAATATTTATTTTTGAAGATGGCCAATCTAAAAGGTATGAAATGAATTCTCACTGTGGCTTTAATTTGTGATCCTTATTGATGATAGTGATCAGTTTTCCATATAGCTGCTAGCCATGTGTTTTCACTGGAAAGCTATCTGTTTAGATGCTTTGCTCACTTTTAATCTGTATTTCTACGATAAGCTGTATGAGTTCCTTTTTCTTTTGGAGATTAGACCCTGTCTGCATTTAGTTTGCAAGTGTTTTCTCCTATTCCCTCCCCCTTCTCTGTCACTGCACCATTTCCTTCTGTTGCTTCTTTAGCTCTATAATAACTTCTTGGTGTGGGATAGCCCTGTTTGGGAAATCTAACTTATTGGTGTGGGATAGCCCTGCTTTAGAATTCTGCCTTCCTGAGTGTTTTGGAATAGTCATGAAACCACTGCTAAATTCAATGAAAAAAAAGAGCTTTTCCCTGTTTTTGTTTGTTTTGGATTTTTAAAAGTATTGAATTTTTATTTATTAAATTTATTGGGGAACACTTGTGTGCCATGACACCTGTCTGGATGTCAGAAGACCACTTAAAGATGTCACAGCTCTCCTTCCACCGTGCCATTTCCAGGGATCAAACTCAAGTCAAGCTTGGGAGCAAGTACTTTTACTCACTGAACCATCTTGATGGACCTCTTCCTGGGTTTTTATTCGTCGGGGGTCTCATATTTAAGTCTTTAGCCCATCCTGTGTTTATTTCTGTGTTTGCTATAAGATAAAGGTACAGTTTGTTTCTTTTTTTTTTGTATGGTGCACATGTGCACTGTGTAGGTGGCATGCATGTTCCCGTGCAGCTGCAGTGAGGTACACCCTCAGGTGTCTTGGAAACAGCTCCTTTCCACCTTGTATTTGGAGACAGAGCTCTCACTAGCCTGTAGCTGGCTGGCCACCGAGTTCCAGGGAGCGATCTTTTGTTGCTTCTAGATGCGACAACAGGCTGGGCTTTTCCTTTTATTTATTAATTTTTATTAAAATTAAAAACAATCTTATCTTACATACCAATCCCAGTTCCCTCTCCCTCCCGTTCCCCCAACAATCTCCCCATCCTACCCCCCATCCACTCCTCAGATAGGGCGAGGCCTCCCTCCCATGGGGGATCGTCAAAGTCTGTCACATCATTTGGAGCAGGATTTCGGCCCTCTCCCATGTATCTAGGCTGAGAGAGTATCCCTCCATGGGGAATGGGCTCCAAAAAGCAGTTCATGCACTAGGGATAAATACTGGTTCCCCTGCCAGAGGCCCCATGGACTGCCCAAGACCCCCAGCTGATACCCATGTTCAAGGGACCTGGTTTGGTCTTATGCAGGTTCCCCAGCTGTCGGTCTGGAGTCCGTGAGCTCCCACTTGTTCAGGTCAGCTGTTTCTGTGGGTTTCCCCAGAATGGCCTTGACCCCTTTGCTCATCACTCCTCCCTCTCTAGACTGGATTCCAGGAGTTCAGCTCAGTGCTTAGCTATGAATATCTGCTTCTGCTTCCATAGCTACTGGATGAAGGCTCTAGGATGGCATTTAAGGTAGTCATCAATCTCATTATAGGGGAAGGGTATTTAAGGTAGCCTCTCCACTATTGCTTAGATTCTTAGTTGAGGTCATCCTTGTGGATTCCTGGGAATTTCCCTAGTGCCAGATTTCTCGTTAAGCCTATAATGGCTCCCTCTATCAAGGTATCTCTTTCCTTGCTCTCCTTCTCTGTTCTTCCCCCAACTCGACCTTTCCGCTCCCTCATGTTCTCCTCCCCGCTCCCCTTCTCTCTTCCTCTTTCTCCTACTTTCCTTCCCCCTCCCCCATGCTCCCAATTTACTCAGGAGATCTTGTCCCTTTCCCCTTCTTGGGTGTCCATGTCTGTCTCTCTTAGGGTCCTCCTTGTTTCCTGTCTTCTCTGGGCTTGTGGATTGCAGGCTGGTACTCCTTTGCTCTATGTCTAATATCCACTAGTAAGTGAGTATTTCTATGTTTGTCTTCTGTGACTGAGTTACCTCACTCAGGTAAGTTTCTTCTAGTACCATCCATTTGCTTGTGAATTTCAAGATTTCATTGTTTTTTACTGCTGAGTAGTACTCCACTGTGTAAATGTACCACATTTTCTTTATCCATTCTTCAGTTGAGGGGCATCTAGGTTGCTTCCAGGGTCTGGCTATTACAAATAATGCTGCTATGAACATAGTTGAACAGATGTCCTTGTGGTGTGGATGTACTTCCTTTGGGCAGATGCCCAAGAGTGGAGTTGCTGGGTCTTGAGGTAGACTGACTCCCATTTTCCTGAGGAACTGAAGGCTGGACATTGCTATTACATGTGTTCTAGGGATTGATCTTAGGTCCTCATGCTCCCACTGTCTCCTTAGCTCTGCTTTTCTTCTCTCCCCCCACTTTGTCCCTTTCTCTTTGTCTTTTTGTTTCCTATAAGGATAACCAGTTTTCCTAGAATCATGTATGTTTATCAAAGGTGTTTACGTGCAGTTTTCTTTTCTGGCAGTGCCCCTGTTCACTGTGGTATCAAAGGAATCCTGACATCATAAAATAATTGTGGAAATGTTCCTACTTTAAACTGAGAAAAAATAGAACTAGTTAGCCTTTTAAAGTTTGGTAGGAAACAAAAGTTTGATGGAATTAGTCCACTGAACCACCAGTTTCTCAGGCGTCTCTTGACTGGACTGTTTTGTAACTGGTTTGGTTTCATTGTTTGTTATCAGTCAGTTCAGGTTTTCTACTTCATGGTTTCACCTTGGTAGTTGGAATGTTTCTCAGAATTTACTGTTTCTTCTCAGCAAGACAGCTGGAGTGTAGCAGCTCCCGCAGTCCCTCATGCTCTTCTGTGTTTCAGTGGAACCAGCTGTGATGTTTCCGTTTCCTGTTTTAATTTTATTTGTATTCTCTTCTTAATTTAATTAAAACTTCTCAGTTTTGATTACCTTTAAAAAATACTTCTATAATTTCTTCATAGGACTCTGTTTACTAAATCTATCACTGTATTTATCACGAATCTTGCTCCAATAAAGGTCCCTTTATAGAAGGAACAATGCCAAATTCTATCTATGAAGCCACAGTCACCCTGATACCCAAACTACATGAAGACTCAACAAAGAAAGAGAATTACAGGCTAATTTCACTCAGGAACATTGATGCAAAAATATTCAATAAAATACTGGCAAACCGAAAATCCAAGAATGATCATCAACCATGACCAAGTAGGCTTAATCCCAGAGATGCAGGGATGATTCAACATTCAAAAATCAGTCAATGTAATCCACCATATAAACGACGTGGGAAAAAAAATGATCATCTCATTGGATGTTGAAAAAGCCTTCGACAAAATTCAACACCCCTTCATGATAAAAATCTTGGAGAGATCAGGGATATAAGGAACATACATAAATATAATAAAAAGCAATATACAGCAAGTTGACAGCAAACATCAAAGTAAATGGAGAGAAACTCAAAGAAATTCCACTAAAATCAGGAATAAGACAGGTTGTCCACTTTCTCCATACCTACTCATTATAGTACTGCAAGTTCTAACTAGAGCAATAAGACAACAAAAGGAGATCAAGGGGATACAAATTAGATAGGAAGAAGTCAAAGTACTGCTATTTGCAGATGATATGATAGTTTACAAAAGTGACCCCAAAAATTCTATCAGGGAACTCTTACAGCTGAAAAACACCTTTAGTTAAGTGGCTGGATTCACAATTAACTAAAAAAAATCAGAAGTCCTCCTATATATAAATGATTAATGGACTGAGAAAGAAATAAGAGAAACAACACCCTTTACAATAGCCTCAAATAATATAAAATATTTTGGTGTAACTCTAACTAAGCAAGTGAAAGACCTGTATGACAAGAACTTCAAGTCTTTGAAGAAAGAAACTGAAGAAGATATCAGAAGATGGAAAGATCTCCCATGCCCATGGACTGGTAGATTAACATAATAAAAAGGGCAATCTTACCAAAAGCAATCTATAGATTCAGTGCAATTTCCATTAAAATTCTGATATAATTCTTTACAGACCTTGAAAGAACAATACTCAACCTCACATGGAAAAACAAACAAACAAACAAAAACCCAGGATGTCTAAAACAATCCGGTACAACAAGGGAACTTCTGAAGGCATCACCATTCCTGACTTCAAGCTCTAAAAACAGAGCTATAGTAATCAAACCCATATGGTATTGGCATAAAAACATACAGGTGGATCAATGGAATCAAATTGAAGACCTTGACATAATTCCATACACCTATGGACATCTGATTTTGACAAAACAAAACAAAATTACACATTAGAAAAAAGAAAGCATCTTTGACAAATGATGCTGGTCCAACTGGATACTGGCATGTAGAAGAATAGAAATACATATCTATCCACATGCAAAAACTCAAGTACAAGTGGATCAAAGACAACAATATAAATCCGGTTACACTGAACCTGATAGAAGAAAACTTGGGGAATAATCTTGAACACATTGGCACAGGAGACAACTTCCCAAACAGAACACCAATAGTATGATATATATATATATATATATATATATATATATTCACTAAGATCGACAATTAATAAATGAGTCCTCAAGAAATCGAAAATTTCTGTAAGGCAAAGGATATCATCAATATGACAAAATTGCAACCTACAGCATGGGAAAAGATCTTCACCAACTCCACATCCAACAGAGGGCTGATTTCCGAAAATTTATAAGGAACTCAAGAAACTAGATATCAACAAACCAAATAATCAAATTAAAAATGGGGTGCAGATCTAAACAGAGAATTTTCAACAGAAGAATCTCAAATGACCTAGAAACACTTGAGATGTTCAACCTTAGCCATCAGGGAAATGCAAATCAAAACAACTCTGAGAGTCCATCTTACACCTGGCAGAAATTCTAAGATCCAAACCACAAGCAACAGCTCATGTTGGAGAGAATGTGGAGCAAGGGGAACACTCCTCCACTGCTGATGGGAGTGCAAATTTGTGCAGCCACTTTGGAAGTCAGTGCAGTGGTTTCTCAGAAAACTGGGAATCAATCTACCACAAGACCCAGATATACCACTCTTGAGCATAAACCTAAAGGATGCTCAATCGTACCACAAGGACACTTGCTCAACTGTTTATAGCAGCTTTATTTGTAATAGCTAGAACCTGAAAACAACCTAAAAGACCTTCAACCAAGGAATGGATAAAGAAAATGTGGCACATTTACACAATGGAGTATTACTCAGCTGCTAAAAACAAGGACACCAGGATGTAAGTGAATGGATAGAACTAGAAAAATCACGAGTGAGGCAATCCAGACTGAGGAAGACATGGTATGCACTCAATCAGAAGTGGTTATTAGCTGTAAATTAAGGATAACTATGCTACAATTCACAGACCCAGAGAGACTGGGTAACAAGGAGGATTCATGGGGTGGGGGAGGCATCCACCTATTTCCTCCCTGGGTAGAGGAAATAGAGATTTCATGAGTGGACTGAAGGTTAGTGGGGGTGGGAAATGAGCAATCAGGTTGGGGAGGTGGAGAAGAGAGTGCTGGAACAGACTCCTGGAAAGGAGAGACATTTCAAGAGAATCTCACAGGAGTCTGCTAGCTAAGATTCCTAGCAATAGTGTACATATATGCAGCCTGAACCAGCCATCTCCTGTAACCAGACTTGTGCCTAGCCCAACTGTCAACAAAGAGGCTTCACCTAGCAACTGACAGAAACAGATGCAGACCAAACATCAGGCAGAGTTCAGGAAATCCTGTGAAGAGAGACAGAAAAGATCATAGGAGCCAATGGGGTCAAGGACACCACAAGAAAACTCACAGAATCAACTAAGTCGGGCTCATAGGTGCTCACAGAAACTAAATCAACAACCAGAGAGCCTGCATGGGATTGACCTAGGCTCTCTGCATTTATATGTTACAGTGTGGCATTCCTAACCTGGGGAACAGTGGCTGCCTCTGACTCTTTTACTGGCTTTTAGGACCATACTCGTCTCCTTGCTCGGCTTTAATACAAGGGGAGGTGCTTAGTCTTACTGTAAGTTGATATGCCGTGTTTTGTTGATACTCGTGGGAGACCTGCCCTTTCCTTGTTAGGGGAAGTGGATTGGGGAGGTGGAAACAGAGCGGGAGTCGGGGTAGGGGCTGGGAGGAAAGAAGGGAGGGGAAACTGTGCCCAGGATATACAATAAATAAATACATAAAGAAGTAAATTTAGTTTTTAAAGAAGCCTTGATTTTGTTCTTGCTAGGTTTTCCCCTCCCTTCTATTTATTTTTGCTCTGGCTTTTGTTATTGCCTCCCTCTGCTAACTATCGGCAGTTCTTTCTTCCTCATTTTCTGAGGCATGAAGTACCCTATTAAGATCTTCCCTTGTTAAAAATGTAGACGTTTGTTATTATTATAAATGTCTTTCTTAGGACTGCTCCTACACCTGGTTTAGGTACATTGTGAATCCATTTCATTTCCTCTAAAGCTAACTCTTTTTCCTTTTGAATTCTCCTTTGACCCATTGGTTATGCAGGGCTGAGGTGTTTCAGTCATCTTGAATTGCTAAGACTTGCTTATGGCCTGGCATGCCTGGCCTGGGGGCTGTTCTCTCTGTGCTTGAGAAGAACCTGTCCTTTGTCTTGGGCTGAAATGAGCTGCGTGTTCTGTTGTCTGTAGCATTGTTCGCGTGCTCTGCTGTCCTTACTGGATAATCTGTTGTTGAGAATGAAACATTACAGCCGCATTTTCGCATTGCTACTTCTCTCTCTTTTCAGTCCTGCTGCCATTTGTTTCATGTGTTTAGTGCATTGGTGCATACACGCATTATTGTCTTATCTGCTTGATGAATTGATTTTGTAAAATACTCTATTAGGATTTTTCTCTAGGGAAAGTTTTGGGCTTGAAGTCTATATTGTCTGATATAAATATGACCACCATTGTTTGCTTTGGGTTATTATGTGCATGGAATATTGTTTTTTTTTACACCCTTTCTTTCAGTATATCTGCGATCTGTGAACACATCACGGCACACACCAGCACCCCCAGTAGTTGAGAAGCCAAGGGGGTTGGGTCAGGAGTTGGAGGCGAGGCTGAGCAACACAGCAACACCCCATCAAACAAACGAACAAACAAGGTAAACTGAACTTCTTGTAGGTGACATATGGTTGTATATTTTTAAAAAATTTAAAAATCCACCCAAAGCCAGATGTAGTAGTAGATACTTAAAATTCCAGTGCTTAAGTGGTAGAGGCTGGAGGATCGGGAGCTCAAGTCCAGTATCAGGCTAGATAATGAGTTTAAAGCCAGTCTGAGCCACATGCAACTGTGTCAAAAAGGAGGGAAAATTCATCCAACCACATCACAATTTTTGGTGCGAATTTTAAAATTCATTTTGCTGTAACATAATTCATGGGTAAATACTACTGTCATTTCTATTTTGTAATTCCTTTCCTGTCGAATCCCTCACTTCCTCTGTGGCTTGATATGTGTGTGCCTGTTTGTAGTGTGTGGTGTTTGACTCTCTTTCTCTTTTGAACATCTATTAGAAGACATATTTTTAAATGTTTTTTTTTTTTTTTTACATTTGAGTGTCTCTGCATGCACACTCCAGTGTGCGTGCATGTGCGTCTCTCTCTCTCTCTCTCTCTCTCTCTCTCTCTCTGTGTGTGTGTGTGTGTGTGTGTGTGTGTGTGTGTGTGTGTCTACACTAACGTACCGTGGTACATGCTTAGAGATGAGAGGACTTAGGGGAGTTAGTTCTCTTCTTCTAGCATGTGGGATCCAGGAATTGAGTTCAGGCTGTGAGCTTGGCAGCCAGCACCTTTCCTTACTGAGCTATCTCACTGGCCCCTGACCAGCGAACTTATAATTATGCCAAACTGTTTTGTGCACATAACAACCCAGCCTCAAATACATGCAAAAGGTAGATTTTTCTTCTTGCTCTCAATTTACATGTTTTTATGGCACAATTTGTAACTTTTGAGCTTGGGAGACAGCTCAGTTGGTGATGGGTTTGTCACACAAGCACGAGGACCTATGTTTTGATCCCCAGCACCCATATAAAAAGCTAGGTATGGTGACACAAAGCTGTAGTCCCAGGCCTAGGAAGTGGAGACAGGAGATGTCTGGGAGTTGCTAGTTGAATTCGTAAATTACAGGCTTCTTGAGAGACACCACCCCCCTTTTCAAAAAGATTTAAATGAATTAGGTAGAATCCACAGTCGTCGTGATTACCCACAGACAATCAAGCCAGTTAAAAACCTCAGCATGGAGGTGGCAAGGGTGCCCTAACCCTTAGCTGAGAAGCTGTGGGTAGTTGTTAAACGCGCCCCCCCCCCAGAATCGCTTTTCTTTCAAGGGTTGTCACTGGCTGTCCATGTCCCAGGGGGTGACCCCACATCCTATGCTTAGGGCAGGCACTAATTGGACTCAGTGGGGTACAGAAGAATAGAGGACAAGAGATGGGGGTGGCGGGGATGCATTGGAGCCCCTAGGCACAGGACTGGGTGGATATGATCAAGATATCTTGTATGCATGTATAGAGTTCTCAAAGAACGGACCAAACATATTTTTAAAAGAGAGAAAAGCCAAGGGAGTAAAAAAGGTGGAGAACAATTGAGGAAGATATTTACCTCAGTGGTTTCTGGCAAGTGTGCCCACCCACACAATTTGTGACTTTATAGAGTGCATCACTGATGAATTTTTGTTGCATTTTTAGTACTTTTTGCCTTTTAAGTCTTATGCTGGAGTTAAAACTGACTTTCACAAACACCATTATATTTCAGAGTATTATAAATACAACTATATATTTATCTTTGCCAGTGAACTTTGTACTTCCATATTTGTTTCTGTGTAGTCCACAATGGCCTTGAACTCCTGGCAAGCCAGCTGACTCAGTCTCCTCAGTGCCAGGATTACAGGTGTGAGCCACCACACAGCTTTCCAGACATTTCAAGCCTATCAGGGAAATGTGGTGGCTCCTCAGAAAACTGGCATCAATCTACCTCGAGACCCAGCTATGTCACTCCTGGGCACATACACAAAGAACGCTCTATCCTAACACAAGGACGCTTGTTCAACGATGTTCATAATAGCTTTATTCATAATAGCCAGAAATTGGAAACAATTGAGATGCTCCTCAGCCAAAGAATGGATAAAGAAAACATGGTACATTATAACATGGAGTATTACTCAGCTGTTAAAAAAAATAACATCATGACATTTGCAGCAAATGGGCAGAACTAGAAAAAAAATCATCCTGAGTGAGGTAACCCAGACCCAGAAAGACAAACATGCTATATACTCACTCATAAGTAGATATTAGCTGTTACATAAAGGATAATCATGCTACAACCCACAGCCCCAGAGAGGCTAAGAAGCAAGGATGGTTCAAGAGGGGGGCGTATGGATTTTCCTGGGAAGGGGAAGTCAAACAGATTTTGTGGGTGGACTGGGGTGGATGGGAATAGGAGTGAGAGGGGTCAGGTGGGGGGAGGGATAGAGGGAGAGACAACTGGAATGGGGGTGCATTTCAGGGCCATGTGGGAACCTAGTGTAATAGAAGCTCCCTGGAATCTATGAGGGTGACACTATTGAACACTCCTACTAAGGGCGCATAGGGAACCTGAACGAGCCATTTCCTGTGACCAGGCAAAGCTCCCAGCAGTGGGACTGGGACATAAACCCAACCACAAAAAACTTTGTTTGACCTACAACTCGTCCTGCTTGCAAGATGTCCTGAGGTAATGGTGGCACAGAACTTGTGGGAGTGGCTAACTAAAGACTGGTCCAAATGGAGGCCCACACCACAAAAAAGAGCCCATGCCTGACACTTCCTGGATGGCCAGAAACCAGCGGCTGGATAGCTCAGAGACTAGGATAGAAACAAATACAAGTAGCAAAAACAAAACAAAACAAGAAACAAAAAACAAGTCTCATGTCATAGCACAGCAAGCTCAAATTAAGAAATTCAGTTGGATTCACTAATCCATGTAGGTATAGTTGCTTGATTTTCATATCAAAGTAAACTTTTATTTAAACATGGCAATGCACGTGCATGCGCGCGCGCGCGCACACACACACACACACACACACACACACACACACACACACACACACACACTTTACATTCCAATCCCAGTTACCAATCCCTCCTTCCCTCCCACTCCCTCCACTCCCTGCTCCTCCCATTTGCTCCATGGAGAGGGTGAGGCCTCCCATAGGAAGTCTACTAGGTCTGTCCCATCTTACAAGGCACCTCCCCACACCCACACTCCTGTGTCTAGGCTGGGCAAGGTATCTCTCCATATAGAATGGGCTCCACTAAGTCAGTTTGTGCATTAGTGTTAGATCTTGGACCCACTGCCGATGGCCTCATATATTGTCCCAGTCACACCATTGTCACCTGTATTTCAGGGGTCCTAGTTCAGTCCTATGCTGGTTCCCTAGTTGTGAGACCTGAGTCAGTGATCTCTCACTAGCTCGGGTCAGCTGATTCTGTGGTTTCCCCATCATGGTCTTGACTCCTTTGTTCATATTATCCCTCCTCCCTCGCTTTGATTGTACTCCAGGAGCTTGGCCCAATGGTTAGTTGTGGATTTCTGTATCTGCTTCCATCTGTTTCTGAAAGAGGGTTCAAGCTTCTCTGGGGTTATGGATTGTTGGCTGGGTATCTTTTGCTTTATTTCTGGTGTCCACTTATGTGTGAGTACATACTATATTTGTCTTTCTGGTTTTGGGTTACTGCACTTAGGATGTTTTTTTTTCTAGTTCTGCCCATTTGCCATCGAAGTTTAGGATGCCATTGTTTCTTTTCTCTGAGTAGTACTCCATTGTGTAAATATACCACATTTTCTTTATCCATTCTTCAGCTGAGGGGCATCTGGGTTGCTTCCAAGATCTGGCTATTACAAATAATGTTGCTATGAACATAGTTGAGCAAATGTCCTTGTGGTGTCCATGTGCTTTCTTTGGGTATGTGTCCAACAGTGGTCTTGCAGGGTCCTGAGGTAGATTGATCCCTAATTTTCTGAGAAATTGCCATCCTGATTTCCACAGTGGCTGTACAAGTTGGCACTCCCACCAGCTATGCAGGAGTGTTCTTTCTCCACATCCTCTCCAGCAGAAGCTGTCATTGGTGTTTTTGATTTTAATCAGGCAATGCACACATTTAATCCCAGCACTTGGGGAGCCAGAGCTGGGAAGATTACAGCTTTGAGGCTAGCCTATGCTATGTAGTGAGACTCTGTCTCCACAAAAGCAATGAATATATAAGTATTGTAATTACTTCAGTAGAAATAAAAATCTAAACATCCATCATCCTGGTATCAAGTATGTGCGTCACACTCCACTGCTGCTAAACCACCCAACCATTCATATCCAAAACCTTTGTTTGCAGCAAAGCCACGATGCAGGATAGAGCATGTCCAAGTCAAGGTCTGGGCACCAACTCCATTCTTGTTACTGTCAATTCAATACACAGAATAACTCCACCACCCCGGTAATAACTGTGTTCTTCCCAATTTCTTGCTGTCCTTGGTATGGATTTGAGAGAGCCAAAGCACAGCTGCGGTCTGCCAGCCTTCCTTGTGTCTGTAACTGCGGCTCTTTCACACCAGAGCTTGGGTGTTTCCTTGGCCTTGGCAGCAGGCCTTTCAGAGGAAGTGAGAACAAGGACACACACAAAGACTGTACAAGAACAAAGGCAGAGAGGATCTGTAAGTATGCAGGGAACACGAAACCTGTGAATATGAGAACAATAGGGATTGGGGGGGAGGGAGGGGAGGCAGGGGGAGGGGATGACCGAGGGTTTACCAACCCCCAGGCATCCCAGCATCTCTGCCCTCTACTCAGTGCTGTCTCTGCGTGTACAAATAACATTTCCAGATTTTTGGCTGATGACTCTAATTGGCTTCTAATTGTAAATAACACCAAGTCTGAACTGATGTAGACGAAAGCCTTTGAATAAATGTAGTTGGAGAGAAAGGCAATACCCATACAAAAGAGCTGTAACATTCCATGCCAGGATGGGATGGAGTAACCAAATGGTGCAAAGATGACACATGCCACAGATGCTCAAAGAAGATGCCAGGAGTGAAGGCAGAGGGAAAGCTGTCCTCTTGCCCCCCTTGTTTCCATGGAAGGTAAATGACAGCTACTCCACAGAGCTCTCCTGCCCCTCTCTCTATTTTTTTTTTTCAGTGCTGGGGATTGAACTTCATGTTCGATTGGGACCACACGAGAAGCTAGCACTCTGTAACCCATCGGTATCCCAAGTCCTCTTTTTATTTTTTTATTCAGAGAGAGGGTCTTACCAAGTTATCTAGACTGGTCTTGAACTTACTTTCCCAGGTGGCTCTGAAACTTGACATGCCCCTGCCCCACCCCCCTGAATATCTAGGACTATAGATGTGCCCCACAGGTCTGGCTCCACAGATGATACTACAGAAAACAGTTGTTTTTCAGAGTCATGATTCCGAATCCCCAGCACAGAAAATGATTTGTCCAGTTCTGACTAAGGTGTCTCCCTGACACAAATGCCGGAGGCAGACATGTTTGTAATACCTGACTGTAAGAGCCCATGTCTGTAGACTATATGGAAGACAGGGACCAATTTCCTGAATTTGAGTCTTAGTCCCTTTTACTGGCAACCTCCATCTAAGGACTGTTAAGTACAGGGCATGAAGTCCCAGAGGGGTCACCTGTCATGTTCCATTCACCTTCAGGGATTGACCTAACTGGGGCAATGAAGGAATGAAGAGAGGACAAACATAGACGCTGGGATTGGGAGGGCTGTGGTCCCTCTGATGGAGGGCATCAACACCATGGCAGGGATGAGTAACCTCCGTGCATTTTGTTTAAACATCTGGATCAAGGAGGCAGGTTTGTTGTAGTCAGATGAAGGAGGTGGGTTAGCTAATCTCGGAGGCAGGTCTCTGTAGGGAGCAGTTTCAGGCTTCAGTGGAGGAAGCTATGGTTGTTGGTCTTTGCATACTGTCAGCATCCACACTGTGACCAGAGGAAGGCTTTGCCATACCTCTGAGCCTCACCCTGGGAAGGTTTGCCACTCCCATGGGTCTGTGGCATTGGGGTCTTTGACATGGCTGTGCCCATGTCAACAATATACATTCACTCAAAACCTCATCCACTCCCTACAGTCATCTTCCATCTAAAGCAGCCCACAGTGTTGGATGAGGACTTTCTTGTGGATAGTATAAGTCATGTTCCTTTTCTCCATGTATTTCCTTTAATGGTAAGGGGATTCACCAGTACCCTCTAGCATCCAAACCTCCACATGGAACTCCGTCCCTTTCTGAGATCAGCTCTCATTATGGTAGCTCAAACTAGCTTTGAACTCATGATCACCTGCCTCAGCCTTCCCAGTGCCCAACATAGACTCCACTCCTTAGCAAACTTGTCCCAGCTACAATAAGTGCAGGAATAATCCCAAAACAGAACTGAAACTAGTGTCTCCTATGATACAATGAAACACCAATAGACCTTATGATCAAGTCAGTTCAATTTTTAAAATCTGCCCTGGGGTGATGAAGGAGGAGACTGTGGAAGTGAACTCACTGGTAGTGAAATGGCTAGCATGTGAGAGATGGAACAGATAACAACGACATGGACGGAGGAATTAGATGACTACTCTTGGAAAAAGAGATGTGTTCCGGAAAGATAGTGAAAATCTGTGTGAGTAACCAGTAATTTAAGCTAAACGTAAGGTTTGGACATTATACAATGTATATGCATATTGTAAATTCACAGTTTTAGGTGTCAGTTTTTAAGTGCTAAGTGTGAATTGCAGAGGCCTTTGGACACATATAACGAAAGACTGAATTTTCACCTCGTATGGCCAAGTGAAAAGACAACACTGAGAACCAGAACCAGGACTTCACTGGAAAGATAGAAGAGCCCTATTGGAAACTTAATGCTCAGTCAAGAATACATCAAATTCTGGTCTCTGTTTTGTGTCGCGTCCACCCTTGACCAGCAAGAATGACGCAACACCGAGGAATCTTCTTCACACAGTTTAATCGGGAACCTTGATTTACAGTGAATGGCGGCCCCGGGTAGAGGAAGACAGGGCCTGATATAGTCTACATCTACCAATCACCTAACCCTACGTGGTGCGCCAGGATAGGTTGTCTCCAAGCAGAATTAAGAGGATACATGACCTTTACCAAACTAGGAGTTGTTTACCACAGAGAGCACTCGCCGTTGGGCTGGCGGAAGGCGGAAACCCGTGCCATCTTTTGGGCGCGGTACTTTGCAGCTCCCAACAGTTTTGTTGTTATTGTTTCGTGTATTAGTTACTTCTTTGTTTCTGTGATGAGACACTATGACCAAGCAACTTTTAGGAAAAAAGGAGTCTATTGGGGGCTTGCAGTTTCAGAGGGTAAGTCCATGAACATCCTGGCAGGGAGCAAGGCAGCAGGCAGGTATAGTGCTGGAGCTTACATCCTGATCCACAAGTTGGAGGCAGAAAGAGAGAGGGGGATGAAGAGGATAGGAAGAGAGAGAAACAGAGAGGGAGGGAGAGAGAGAGGGAAAGAGAGGGAGAAAGGGAGGGAGGGGAAGAGAGAGAGACAGAGAGAGAGAGAGAGCACTAACTGGGAAGGGCTTTAGAAACCTTAAAGCTCACCTCCAGTGACACATCTCCTTCAAGGGACCAAGGATTCAAACATATGAGTCTCTAGGGGCCATTCTCATTCAAATTACCACCTTCTGTTTTGTTTTTGAGGCAGGGTTTTATGTAGTCCAAGCTGGATTCTAACCTGCTATGTAGCTAGGAATGTCCTTGAACTTCTCATCTTCCCATGTCCACTTCCTTCGTGCTGGGATTATAGGCCTGTAGCACAACACATGGTTTTATGTGGTGTTAGGTGGGGAACCTAGAGTTTCCTGCATGCTAGGCTAGCACACTGCCAACTGAGCTGCAGTCCTAGCCCTGGTCTATGATTAACAGGTGAGAACCTTATACTTGGGGTGGGGGCATTTAAATTGTGCACTTGAAAATCTCAAGTCCCCGGGTTCTCCTAAAGCTGGAGAGTGAAGCATTGCTTATTTCTTCCTGGTAAAGGTTGATACTCGGTCACTCCTTACTTGAGGAGAGGTAGGACTTATTGCAAAGGCTGTGTTGGCAGTGTAGTTTCTGTTATTTTTGTTTTTTAACATGTATTTTTTTGAATTATATGTATGTGTTTTTGTGTGGAGGCACATTAATACAAAGGCCAGGAGGGGGTGTGAGAGGCTGTTATGGAGTTATAGGCTGTTGTGAGCCACCTGACGTGAGTGCCGGGAATCCAAATAGGGTCTCTTACAAGACCAGTACACACTCTTAACCACTAAGGCATATCTTTGGCCCTGTGTTTTGAATAGGGCTCACTGTAATCAAGACAATGTTTCAGAAATGACAAGTGTGAAGTCTGCAGTAGGCTATAAAAGACATCTCCATCTCCCTAGTGTTTACTTTTTTGGGCTACTCTCTCTGGGGAAAGGTGCTTTCTACATTTCTGAGATAATCAAGAAGCATTGTGAAGAGCTCCATAGAGCAAGGAACTGAGACTTCCTGCCAATTTCCAGTAAGTAACTGACACTTCCTGGCAATAATCACGTTATGAACTCTCTTGGAAGTGACAGTAATGCCAACTAACACCTTGACTCTAATTTTAGAGACTTGAGTCAGAAATTGTGAGCCAATATGTTTTTGTTTTAAGCTGCTAGATTTTGATGCTAATTTGTTATCCAGCAATAACAAAGTAATATATCCTCTCAGTCACCCCTCCTGCATCCTATCTTGATCATGAGACATTTAACTACAATTACATCAAAACATAACCAAATTGAGAATGTCCTGGGCCTTCTAAGAAAAGAAAATATATTTCCCCCAAAATAAACTTCATGACCTAGCTGGTAACTCATGCAGTGATAATTAGTAGACTATATTTGTAAGGGTAATTTAAACCCCAGAAGACAATTCTCAGATATAACTAGGATGGATCTTGGAAGTGATGGAAACCATTAAGTACACATGCCAGAATCTCCATGGTAAACACTAAAGGATAGACCACAAAGATTAGAGTGTCATACTAGAATACTTATGCTACATAAGATGAGAAAATACACCAGCTGCCTTTGTTCCACAAGAGGGACTGGAGAGTTTCTGTCTATTGAAGTGACAAGGAATGGCTATATATCACTAAGAATTACTACAGCTACCATCCTTTGGGGGACCAGGCCAATGATAGTAGATGTTATACAGTTAATTAATTGACAGTAATAGTGATAGTGGGAAATCAAACCAGAGAGAGACTGATGAAAAGTTAGTATTTTTAGCTCAATTCTAGATCTAAACCAATGCTCTGTCCTAGAATCTACTCACTGGAAGGGAGGCAAGTTCTCTAGAAAGAAGGACCCTGTAGCACCATGATAAGCCGTAATGATAAGATAGCCGCCTGAGCCCCGCTGCCATGTGGGCACCCAAAATAACACATAGAGTCTTATATTACTTACAATGCTGCTGGCCAATGACTAGGATTTCTTATCTGCTAACTCAGTCTTAATTATCAACCATAATCATTAACCTATATATTTTATAAAGACAAGGATGCTGGTCTTAAGTGTCCTCTCTTGCAGGCGATCATATGGCGATGGCACGGAGAAGAGAGGAGGAGGAAGAGCGCGATTTCCTGCTTGTCCCTGCTTATGTTCTGAGACTGCCTGCTATGTCACTTCCTGCCTAGATCACAAGACTTCTCTTTACTACATTTCCCAGAATCCTCCTCAACTCCTAGTCCCACCTATCTTGCTTCCCTATTGGTCACCAGTGTTTTATTCAACAACAAATATGATACATACACAGAAGGACATTCCCCATCAATAAGCATATTGTATTGACCTCAGTCCTTCCCTAAAGGGATCTGTGTTCATTTATACAGGTAACTGTACACAGAGGATGCAGGGAAATAGGACCAGTTTAGGAATAGCTGGACATAGCCAGCAACTGACACTGAAATCTGGGGAGCCACAGCAGTGTTAATTTTCCCTGTCCCATTTGACTGGAGAAGAGACACATGCAGGCCAATCAATACATAGAACTCTGTCTTGTAGTAGGTTCCCTGCTCCCCGTACTTGCCTAGTAAACATTTTCTTGTCCATAAATCCACTGAGTGGATATACTTACTGGTAGAGTCCTGCATATTATCTTGGGAAAGCCTCTGAAACTGCCCCTTCCCAGCCTAGCTATAATAGTAAATAAAAAACAGTATATGGTTCTTATGGAAAGGCAGGTTTAAGGACACAGGAGTCATGTGTCAATATGTGTCCCATCATATTGCCATTTAATTCACAGGTTTGTCCTCTACAAAGGCAGGCCATTGTTGGGGATGACTGTTAACTTGCTCAAAGTCCTGAGCACTGGACCCAATTGTAACAACTTTGCCATGGGGTTACCCCCCCTTTTTTTAAGCCAGAGTCATTCTGTGCAGCCCCAGCTGGCCTTGAGCCCCTCTGGTAGGGATTGCAGGCATGCCCCACCATGCCCAGCTTCAGATGGGATGTCTTGACTGGAGCAGATTGGCATTGCCTCAGGAACAACTTTCAGCTATGGACCCAACAAACTCATCCTTTCAATCTCTATCGGAAAGGAAGATCGGAACAACTATTTACTTTGGACACACAACAATTATAGTGCAGGTCACACTTCAGTGCTCTGTGAACCTAGGAAGCCAGTAGCAAAATGTAGGAGGCCTTACTAAATCACTTGCCTTTCAGATGTTAGGAGTAGATCCTTGCAGAGCCCGTGGCTCACACTATTGTTCGTTACTTCTTCTATCCAGGAAGAAAGCATTTAATGACCAGGTTTGTACCAAGAGAACAACAGAGTCAGTACTGTGACCAAGGAATTGACTGTCATCACCAGTAGGACTGTGATTTCAGAATAGGAACAGCAAAAACTATGTTTGATAAACAGATAATCTAGCTTGGTATCTCTTGATGGAAATTTGGTAAGTATATCAGTCAGAGCCTAATTTTGCATCCACCAAGTAAACTACCTGAACCAGGGAAGGTTAAACCTTGTAGTAAAAGAGAAGATAGTGAGTATCAGCTGTAGTCTTGAGAGTAGTTGCTAGAGAGACAGCTCTGGTTATCCCATTTACCGTTCTCTTGTAAATTTTCCCAGGTAAAGAAGTCTAGGGCTATCTGGAGAGTAGGTTCCAGAATTTACAACGAGAAGCAAATGAGTTGGGCAGTGGTGGCACAAGCCTTTCATCCCAGCACTATGGAGGCAGGCACAGGCAGATCTCTGTGAGTTGGAGGCCAGCCTGGTCTACAGAGCTAGTTCCAGGACAGCCAGGACAACACAGAAAAAAAAAAAAAAACATGTCTCAAACATTTAAAAAAAAAAAAGCAAGAAAATCTGTGGCACACCACCCAGATGTATCAGTTCTGTCAGAGCTCAAAAACACTTTCTTACCCCACTGTGAGGAGTGGGGCTACAGCTGTCACATGCACCCCTCTGCTAAACAGATTCTTTACCCAAGATCATACTTCCCTTCTAAGGACAGCTTATGTTCAATCACCAGCCAATGTGAGGGTGTAAGACTACCTCTGTCTCAATTCAGAAGGGCAATGAAGGGTTGTTTGCAACTGCAGCCACTGTGGAATTAATGGGTTCTTTTTTACATCTATATCATGGTTAATGTTCTCCCTCAGCTCAAAAATGCCATGTTAGCTTTCCAAGAGGACAAGTCCTAAGATCACACACACACACACACACACACACACACACACACACACACACACACACACTCTTGCAGAAGCACTCAAGTCCTATGAAGCTTGGCAAACATGTACACACCTTGGTTCTGGAGCCTATGCACTAAACTAATACACACTAGTTCTGTGCTAGAATTAGCCAAGTTTCCCTTGATGAGATCCCGGATTCAACGAGCTGGGCATGCACTTACAAAATGTACCTTTCAATTGCGTGCTCCCTGGAAACTACCAGGAGGTTTCTGAGCAAGAAAGGGATCTGTTCACCATCCTCCCTCTCCACACTCCATTTCACGCAGGGGGTCCCAGGGCCTACCAAGAACTTGCATCCTAGCTTGCGACACTGCACAGAGGAATGGCCCTGACATGACAGCTGTGGCCTCAGCCCCAGCACTGTCAGATCTGCATGGGAATGGTTCAAATGCACAGTGACCCTGGTTTTATGAACCCAAGTGGCTAATTAGTGATCATCGGCTAGGACTTACATAGCTGTAGGGATCAAGTTTGTATCAAGTCTCCCTTCCTTCCTAGACTAAGGTTGGCTCTCCTGGTCTCCTGATGGCCGTACAGTGTCAGCACTAGATACAGGAAATGCTCAGTGCGATTGTGACTTCAGTGACAGAGAAGCAGACCAAAATCAGCTGCTGAAGGTCGGTTGGAAGCCTTCAGCTCTTTGAATAACTTTGCTCTTGCTTTTCATTCTCTGAGCACTTTCTTAGTGCCAAGACTCCCACCGACTTCTGCACACATATCATTGAGTAACAGCGAGAGCAATGGAGTGTTCAGTCACTTTCCATAAGAACTTCCCCTGCACAACTCCCATATATAATGGACCTGCCTGGCAACCCCCCTTTGTACTACAAGTGCAGCGTGCGTTCTGCGGAATGTTCAGGTCCCCTCCACCGGGGACTTCCTGAGGCAATGGAAAGAAGAAAACTCTAGGTACAACTCTAATACGCATGGTCCCCAGTGTCGCAGGGACTTACCTCCCATCATTCCCAACAACGGTTTTCTGCTTCAGAATGTCTGTCTTCTTCCTGTGACTCACTTGGCAAGTTTCAGTATTGTCCTTGTCCTTCCTTGTCATTTCCTGTTCTTCTCCCCAGAGCAGGTGCTCCCTGGGCCATCTTCAATCAATAAGCACTGGTCCCTGCATCCTCCCTATGGTATCATCTGTGAGGACCCCATTCCTGAAGCTTTGTACATTGAATGGTAGTCACCAGTCCTCAGTGCCAGCTGAGCCCGCCGTGGAGTCAGAATACTATTTCTATGCTTAGATTCCCTCACATACCGGAATGTGACCCCAGGAAAGTCCCTTATCATCTCCAGCTCCACTGTTGTCATTGTAAGGATAGCAGTGCCTAGCAAGTGTTCCTTCTGAGAGCCGGGGAGTGAAGGGGGGAACTGACCTTCAGGATTTGAAGAACAGCCTGAATGTCAGCTATCATTATTGCAGTATAAGGTTCCTCCACAGCGTGCTCTCTGAGGCTGCACCTTTTCCCTCTTTTCTCCCCGGGTCACATTTAGTACCAGTAAGACTACAAGCTAATATTAGACACCAATTTAAAATGGTGGCACACGCCTTTAGTCCCAGCACTCAGGAGGCAGAGGCAGGCGGATCTCTGTGAGTTCGAGACCAGCCTGGTCTACAAGAGCTAGTTTCAGGACAGCCTCCAAAGCCACAGACAAACCCTGTCTTGAAAAACCTAAATAAATAAATAAGTAAATAAATAAATAAATAAATAAATATAAAACCACTGGCCTATCAGAATGAAGGTGAAATTCTAAACATATTACATTTATTGTGAGCATTGTGCCTTGGAGTGAGTCTGAGATGCCCTTTTAGAGATGCATGAGAAGGGCATGAGAAGCCATGTGCAGTCTTTCTCTTCCGTGGAAACCTGTCCCCGCAAACCTTGGCTGAGTGGGATGGCAGTCAAAGCACATTGCTCCTGTCAGCATGGGCCAACATTGCGGAAGGACAGTGGACTCTAGAACGCCATTGGCTTCCTGCCCCTCAAAGCTGCTGCCTTCAAACAAGCAGCTCTTAACAAAATCTCACTGAAATCCTATGATTAGTTCCTCTTCAACATCTGATGCAACCTAGTGTTTTCCACTGCTTTCTAGTGCGCAGAGTTCCCTAGAAGACAGAAATGAAAGTGATGATTAAGAAGATTGCACTCCAATTTCAAATGTTTGACCTAAACATTGATTCCCCCACCTACCTCCCATTCCTGTCCCTCTGCCCTCCAAGGGGGAAATTACATGTTTAACACAGTGTGCAGCCTCCGTTCACACTGTTACGTGTAGGTCTGCAGTCTTTAGACACAAATTTAGTCCCCTTCATTGGAAGCACATGAAGCAGAACTTAGAGAAATCACAGTTTCCCCATCTTCTGAAAACACAGGAAGGCTCAAATGCTAGACACATGCCAACTCCTGTAAATGCCTCTTAGAAATAATTAGGCATATATCCATCTCGTCTGGGTTGACCCATTTTCTATATCCAGTTTTGCCTCCAGGTTAAATTATTGCAAGCATCATGGGATGGAGATAGGCGTCAGGGGAATCTAAAACGGCAGTGGGGGAAAATAAGGATGATAGGGAGGTTTTGTCAGGCCTTCTCAGGCTCACAGTTCTCTCCAAAACAGGGTTAGATTCCTCAGTTGAGGTTTTTGTGTGTTTGTTTTTTGTTTTTGGTAAATGACTCAAACTTGAATACTATAGACAGTACTTTGATAGAACTCAAAATAAAAGTGCTACATGGAATATTAGTGCAAGTATTTTCAGGGCAGTCTGATGAAGATCTAATCATTTTGAAACCGAGGTCTGCTAGAATCTGTCAGATAATTCAACATGTAAATTCACCGTGGGGCTTTTTTTCTAACAATATGTCATGAAATCTGCCAATCTAGCGGAAGGTACATTAGCAGACAACTCAAATTATCCCTGAAGGGCCTTTTGCATGGATGAGGGGAACCTCTGGTATATTTGAGAGCATCATGCAGGAACTCTTTACTTCCTCAAAGTATTTATTGAAAGCCAAGCTTTGTAGTCATGAAACTAAGCAAAAACACTCACACATCAGGTGTTTACAGACTGCTGGTTAGCTTATTGTGTTCACACAAGTCAGGTTGATGAGATACTGAGGTGGAGGGTGGAGTGGGCTTCCAGGAAAGAGATGCTTTATCAAGTCTTCAAGTATAAGCAGGAACTGGATGAGAAAAAGGAAGGGAAAGAATCTGGCAAGGAAAGCAGAATGAGCGAGCATCAGGATGAGCAGGACCCAGCCTGTGCACACAGCCAGCGAGCATCAGGACAAGCAGGACCCAGCCTGTGCACACAGCCAGCGAGCATCAGGACAAGCAGGACCCAGCCTGTGCACACAGCCAGCGAGCATCAGAACGAGCAGGACACCAGCCTGTGCACACAGCCAGCGAGCATCAGAACGAGCAGGACCCAGCCTGTGCACACAGCCAGCGAGCATCAGGACGAGCAAGACACCAGCCTGTGCACACAGCCAGCGAGCATCAGGACGAGCAGGACCCAGCCTGTGCACACAGCCAGCAAGCATCAGGACGAGCAGGACACCAGCCTGTGCACACAGCCAGCGAGCATCAGGACGAGCAGGACCCAGCCTGTGCACACAGCCAGCGAGCATCAGGACGAGCAGGACCCAGCCTGTGCACACAGCCAGCGAGCATCAGGACGAGCAGGACCCAGCCTGTGCACACAGCCAGCGAGCATCAGAACGAGCAGGACACCAGCCTGTGCACACAGCCAGCGAGCATCAGAACGAGCAGGACCCAGCCTGTGCACACAGCCAGCGAGCATCAGGACGAGCAGGACCCAGCCTGTGCACACAGCCAGCGAGCATCAGGACGAGCAGGACCCAGCCTGTGCACACAGCCAGCGAGCATCAGGACGAGCAGGACCCAGCCTGTGCACACAGCCAGCGAGCATCAGGACGAGCAGGACCCAGCCTGTGCACACAGCCAGCGAGCATCAGGACGAGCAGGACACCAGCCTGTGCACACAGCCAGCGAGCATCAGGACGAGCAGGACCCAGCCTGTGCACACAGCCAGCGAGCATCAGGACGAGCAGGACCAGCCTGTGCACACAGCCAGCGAGCATCAGGACGAGCAGGACCCAGCCTGTGCACACAGCCAGCGAGCATCAGGATGAGCAGGACCCAGCCTGTGCACACAGCCAGCGAGCATCAGGACAAGCAGGACCCAGCCTGTGCACACAGCCAGCGAGCATCAGGACGAGCAGGACCCAGCCTGTGCACACAGCCAGCGAGCATCAGGACGAGCAGGACCCAGCCTGTGCACACAGCCAGCGAGCATCAGGACGAGCAGGACACCAGCCTGTGCACACAGCCAGCGAGTATCAGGACGAGCAGGACCCAGCCTGTGCACACAGCCAGCGAGTATCAGGACGAGCAGGACCCAGCCTGTGCACACAGCCAGCGAGTATCAGGACGAGCAGGACCCAGCCTGTGCACACAGCCAGCAAGCATTTTTCTCACAAGGCCTTTTCACCTACAGGGTTCACAATGCCCCCGCATTCCCTTACGGCCCTGGATTCTGGAGAGGCTGGCTTCTGGGGGCTCTGTAGTGTGTGAAGTCCCCTTCTAACAGTCAAGTTACACAACCCCATCCCAGGCTTCCCTGCCTCAGTGTCTGTCTGAGGTGAGCTGAGGAAGGAGGTCTCTCCACCCCTTCATGATGACCTGCTGCCATGTACAGATTCTGAGACGTGCTCAGCTTCTCCAAACTTTCAAAGAAACAGCCCTTGTGTGCTTCCTCTCTCCTAATGTGTTCTCTTAAAGCCAAATCTCGTGGGATCTGACTGTGTGAGGTACTGGGTGGAGGTAGTCTCTGCGAAAGCAATCAAGAAAATCACCCCCATGTTCTCAGAATCCCCACCCTTCTAAACCTTCCACTTTGTAGTGCAGCCAAGCTCTTTCTCCCTCAGGTATGTTTCTCTTCAGGCAGCTGTTTCCTCTACCACCTTTGACTTCTGGCTGGTTTCCTCCAAGGCTAGCAGAGGCTCCGGGTGCCTCCTTCCTGTCATGGGATGTGGAGGAGGCCCTGCTATTTCATTCCTCCCTACTGTCTGCACAAATGAATGGTCCTTCAACATTTAAACTGCTAACACCAGGTGCCAGTAAAGAGGAAAATGGAGCAGTGTAAGGATGCTGGTTCGTTACACTCTGTGGTGATTATGTGTGTTATGCTGTGCACATGGATTACTTATTCCAGAAGTATAAGTTTTAAGAGCTAAGAGTATAGTTCAGTGGCAAAGCATTTGCCAAGCTTGTGCACAGGCCTAGCTAGAACCCCTCACCAAAAGAAATACCTGGTGGGTGGAATCCTAACAACTCTTATCCATATCAGCTTCTGCTCATTTGTCCCTCTCTGCTACTATGTGTGGTAAGAAAAAAAGTTTCCAGAAAGGACAACTCACAAGGAAAATGAAATTTGGTGTTGGTCAAATGGAACAAATTTCAATGCTAGGATAAGGAAGTTCTGGGCTCTGACATATAGTATGATGTCGGGGACCAAATACCACTTGCTGAGAGAGTAAATCTTTCAGTGCATGCACACAGGCTCACAAATGATAGCTGTGTAAGGTGATGGCTGAATTAACTCACTTTTGCTAATCATTTTACAATGTGTGTCTATATTAGATTTTCACACTGTATGCCTCGAATGCATGTAATTTCTTAATAAAGCTGGAAAATATATCTGAGGGCTTTAAAACCTAATCTCTGTCTCCAGTTTGCTGGAGAAACACCCCCTTTTCCAAAAGCCACCTGTAGTCACTGGAGCAGAAAACAAGAGCTGAGTCAGAGGTCCAAGCCCAAGTCTGTGCTCCCCCTGTACTTGCCAACTGACTCATACTCAACAAACCACTTTAGGTTACTCAGAAATGTCACTGGGCCAGGTACGATTGGATGTGAAAGATTTGTACCCTTTAACATCCCAAGTCTGAGGTGCTCCTGGTCCAAAAAGTATGGTACACAAGTGATCACCTACTGTGATGCAGAATGACAAGTGACCACCACCCTAAAGTTTCTAGAGCGCCACACGGAGAGGGACAGCCCCACCCCCTTAGTGCTGTCCCACGGTTCCTAGGGGAATCCTAAGCTTCTGAGGGGTTCCCTTACTCTTGCAGACATTTCCTCTGGGATCTGCACGGTGGGTTCTTCCACTTCTCTGGAAATAGCTTGTCTTCTTTAAATCCAAGGTACCAAACATACCCCAGGTTCCTGCAGTTCATTCATCCCACAGCTATTTTCAGTCAGTTCAGAGAAATCTCAGGGAAACATGTCCATCATTTCCCTGGCTTCAAAATAGCACATGCGATCTCTCTAGGCCACTTCTTCCTTAACAGAAAAATTAGACCTCAAATTCTAGGTCATATGAACTCGGCAAAGGTGCAAAGAGATTCCCCATTACTTCCTGTATTTCTGTTCTGCCTTGTTAGTTCCACAAACTCCCAATCCAGACCCTTGTTGAAAGCTATATTATTTCCAGCTCCAGCTCCTTATATGGATGCTATCCACTCATTCTGACTCACAGGACCCACCTCCTCACGGCTATTGCTGGTAAATCCTTACTTAGAGAAAAGACAAAACAAAAACAAAAACAAAAATGTGTGGCTGAATGGATTAGTTTGCTCATTCATTCAGAAAATATTTACTTGATTGCTAGTCTCTTTAAGAGATTGTGGTTCATTAAGAACCTAATTTACTTATTAGGTAGAGGTCGAAGGTGCCATGGAAGTTTCTATGAAGTAATGAATAGGGAGTCATAGGAGAATAGTAGTCAAGAGAACTGGTCCAATGCCCTGCAGTGGAGAGAAGGAAGCATGAAGAACTGGGTGAGTGAATGAATGCATGATTAAATGAATGTCCATACAGAATCACCAGTGAATGGGCAACCTCACCAGTTACCCACCTTCTGCCTCTCCCTGAGGGTCTTTGTCAACTAGCACATTGCCAAACCCTCACAGACACTACTATAGTCTCATCTATAGATGGTGAAATTCCTTCTGGAGGCCTTTTTGTGTTTGTTGTTTTGTTTGTTCATTTGTTTGTTTGGTGCCCACATTTCAAACAAGGACCCTGCAGAACCCCGAAAGCATGTGGAGCTATTTGCAAGTTTCTTCTGTAGAGTTTGAAATTCCTGCTCACCTTAATTATAGGCAGGTGGGTGTCCAGGAGCTTGCATCCTCTCTTTTCTTCAGCAAAAATGCAACCTTTTTAATCTAATTTGTGGAAAGCCACCAACCACACCTCCTCCAGGGCCAAGAAACCTACATAAAATTAGTCAGTAGTGATAGCCACAAGGATTTTTCTCATCTTCTCAGAAATGGCTCTCCTTCCTGAGATTCCTGGGTGCAGGCATTGATTCTAAGTCTGCAATATCACGTCTAGCTGCTCCTCTGGATTTCTGTAAACTTGCCCAGTTCCTGAGGCTGCGGTGATGTTTCTCAGGTTTCTGAACTCCGAGGAGCTTGCCCTTTAGCTTTTCACAAATTTACCTCAAGTTTCTAATTGCCAGCTTCTATTTTAGCCCTCTCTGTTCACAGTATAATTGCAACACAAATAGTCCTTAAGAGGCTAAGGGGTTTTTGTTGCTAATTAAGTTTTGTTTTCCCCTTTTTTGTGTTCTGCAATAAAATCTAGTAAATACAATGTAGGATTTAACTGGTTTTCTCGAGGTGAAAGTTCTGAAGGGGATAAATTTATCAAGAAGAAAGAAAAAGAAAACTTCAGTCATTTCTGAAAAGGGGAGAGGGAGGGAGAAAAAAACCCTGTGGATATCACTACTGACTAATTTTATCTATTTCTGAAGGCCGTAGAGGGGTGGTTCAGGGTTTTCCACAAATTAGATTATAAGGTGGCATTCCTCTGAAAAAAGACCAAAAGCCTTTGGACACCCACCTACCTATACATTAAGGTATGCAGGAATTCCGAACTCCACAGAGCAAACTTACAAATGGCTCTACATGCTTTTCCAGGTTCTGTGGGCTCATGGACCATGGAGCACGATGGCTTTTCAGCATCTAACTCTCCCGTCAGGCCTATCACTGTGAATCCATTTACACCTGACTTAGAATCAGAGAGCTGGCAGCTCAGCAGCAACCCCAGATGCCCGTGGGTCAGCTAGCCTGGCATACGCTGCAGCAAACAACAAAAAAGAGAACCTGACTCAGCAAGATGATGGTGAAGTATGCTGAAGGTTGACCTCTGACCTCCAAGGAGCATCGCAGCACACACATGGTCACATTTACACACAGGGATAAGCTCTCTGCCTCTGTCTCTTTGTCTCCCCCTCCCTTCCTTCCCTCCCTGCCATGTTCTCTCTCACACACAGACAAACACAACTGTATTATGGCTACCAGGAGTAAATCTGATTTTCATGTCTAAAAGATAAATTAGGAGATGATGTTATAGTATTTGCATTTTGTAATACAATAATAGAATTTTACAACCATCTGAAGTCTAAATTACAATATAGATAAGTAAAACATTGAAAATGAGTTTTTAAAATGCCATCCATACAAATAAAAACTGCACTGGCCATTTACAGAGTTACCAATAATGCAGAGTACACTTCTGGGAATCAGGGGCAGCTTCTGAGGAACTGCAATGAAAACTCCACCGGAGCCCACACTGCTTCTGGCTCAGTCTACTCAGACCTGAAAGTGCTCTGGTGGCAGACACTTTCTAATACACTCAGGGGCAACAAAGCTGACTTTCCCTCCCATCTTTCCCTGCTTACAATACTGCAGGACACAGAGGAGAAACCACACAGACCCGAGGAGTTGGTCTCAACATTCATTCCTTCCTATACAACAGCTCTGCCTTAACACCAAAACATCTCCCCAGTTCTGGATAGGAACCAGAAGGTGATTCCTTATGCTTCAGTAAAGCACTTGTGGGGGGGGGGGCAATCTGCTTGAAAATATAGGTGTTCTGAACTAACAGTATGACAATTTGAATTCATCAAATCCTCTTATGTTCATGTGATTTACGAGATAGTTTGAAAAGGTCACTTATATTTCTTTCAACACGAGGCTAGACTAAGAAACAAATGCTTTATGTGTGTTTCTTGCTTAGTGACTAGGTAGACGTGTTTTCAGAAACTACCCGTTAACTTCTAAAAGGTCCATATGCAGCTTGGAAATCATTTGTGGTTTTTTTAAAAAAGCAATTTTGTATAATTCTACTTCTATTCAAGCATAGCAATAGCATTTGCCCAGGCTAAACTGTCACTGGCCATCACCCCCATCTTTAATATGGTGATACAGATAGAACCAAGGGCTCTACCCTTGCAAGGCAAGTACCTGCACCAAACTCTACCTCTATTCCTGCTCTGCCTTAACAATGTCTTTCTTAATTAGGTGATGATTCCTGGTCCCAGAGAAGTTATACACAGAAGGACAGTTGTACCCTCTCATGAAACCCAGACCCAGGAGATGAAAGTGCAGGTGCAGAGTAAAACCCTGGGCACCGAGGCAGCTTCCAGGAGTCAACAAGCATCATCTGGGGCTGAGACAAGGACACACGTGTGCAGTGTTGTTTCAGCCTGTGCTGAGTTCATGTGAACCCTTCTGCCTGGCCTGTGTCCACACAGGGTGGGTATGCCTTATCTTGCATAAGTCTCCTGCCTTCAGCTATCCTCCAAAAGTTGACATATGACCACCTTCCAGAAGGCAGCCTAACTCAACGCTTGAAATTAAGCACTTGCACACTCTCACTTTTATATTAAATGACAGAATCAGAATCCCCACATGCTTTGTGTGATCTAAGAAGATGCAAGGACTGAAGTTCCATTTAAACATCTACAAAAACCCAAGGCTTAGCCAGAGCAGGTTCATTCACATAAAGACAAAGAGCGAATTCTAATTTCCTTGAGCAGTTAAAGATTTAAGTCTGTCTTCCCCAAACTCACTGATGTGATACCTCAAAAAGATTCTCTGAGAAAAATATTACACCAAGTAGCCAAGGGAATCTGTACAAAGGAAAGACCCAGGCCACAGGAATGGCAGAGCAGCAAGTGAACAGAAGACAAGGCTAGGGGAGAGCCACTCAGGAGGGGTAGACATTCCCACAGCAGCTCTGTTCATAAACGGAGTGGACCATGTCTGCAGCCATCGCTCTTCACTCTTGACCGTGGGTGTGAATGAGAGTAGCTGCTGCAGGCTCCTCCTGTTGGGACTTCCCTGGCACTTGACTGGACCTTGGAACTGGGAGTCAGGCACACTCCTCTCTCCTCTGAATTGCTTTTTGTCAGAGTATTTGTCACAGCCACAGAAATGAAACTATTTTACCTGTATGTGCATTATGGGCAATTTACCAAATTTATTTACAGGGGAATGTAACTGCATTGTGAGTTGAGAAGCATTTGTGTATCTTTAAAAAGAGAACTCTTGGGAATTCAGAATGTGATCACATTTATAAAGACTCGATAAACACTGGGGGAGGGGCTGAGGCAGGAGGATGTAGAATTTGAAGCCCTTTATTGTTTTATTTTTTAATTTGGGACAGGATCTCATTATGCAGCCGTGACTGACATGAAACTCACTATGTAGACCAAGCTAGCCTCAAACTCAGCCACTTCTGTGCCTCTCAGAGTCCTGGGATTAAAGATGTGCTCTACAGCATCCTTCTTGAGACCCAGTCTTATAAAAAAAGGAGGAAGAAGAGGAAAAGAAAAAAAAAACCTCACTTCAAGGCTAAAGCTAAAAAGCAAAATCGAATAACTGTCTTGAGAAGGTCATGTTTTAAAAGACAGAAGTTGGGGTCTGGAGAGATGGCTCAGTGCTTAAGAGCACACAGCACACACTGCTCTTCCTGAGGACCCGAGCTGGGTTCCCAGCACTGCCAGACAGCTCACAATCACCCATAACTCCAGCTCCAGGGGTCAGCTCTCCACGCCTCCAGCACCTGCATGCACGTCCACATACCCACATGCAGGCACGAAAGTAATTAAAAATAAGAGAAATCTCCTTAAAAAGAAGTTGAAAGGGAGAAGAGGGAGGAGCCATTCTGGTATGCAGGGACCTGAAGGGTTCGAGGGCCGATGAGATTTAACTAAGGCCACAATCCTGAGTTCTAGGCCAAATGTGGAAAGCAAAACAAACAGTGCAGGGTCTCAGAACCACTCAGAACTTGGCAACCTCTGATACTCTCTAATAAGGTGGATTACCCTTACTAGGCTAGACTGTGTTTCTGTTCTGTATGTTTTGTTCGCCCGTTTGTTTGAGACTGTCTGTAGTGATCTAATTCTTGTGCTTTATCGCGGCATTGCGGCTGCACCTGGACCATCCGCCGCTTCCGCTGCGGACCCTGAGTCCACAATCCCCGCCCCACTGCTCAGGCCTAGGCCCGGTGGGACTTGTGCATTCCTGTTGGGTCTGCCGACAAATGCAGTTCTTCTCTAAATCTCTATCATCCTATTTACCAACAAAGACTTGGGAGTCAGATGCTGGGGTGGAAACCTGCTAGATCAGAGAGGCCGAGAAGCAACCAGCTGTCCTTCCTCTTTAGCTGGCTTCCCAACGAGAGAGCATCCTTCTGCTGCCCCAAACCAAAAAGGACCACCACGTGCAAAGTCCCTCCCTACTATTTCCTGTGCTCCTCTCTGTCCATCTTCCAGACTCCCTCTGACTCTCTATGACTACTTTCTGTCTGTCATCTAGTTGCTGGCTCCGCCTCCTGACCCAAGGTTGATTTTATTTCGTTAATGCAGTCTCCGGGTTCACAGTGTGATTGAATATCCCACAACATTCTTGGAGTTGGTCCAGAATTAGAGGAGCAGTCTAAATAGATGACTGGAAGCCCTGAATTAGCAGATGGGCTAGTGGCAATTCAAGCTTTCGGTGCCTCCTGCTAACACCACATAGAGCTTTTCTTCTCCCTCCCCTGCAGAAGGGAGGAGGCCTACTCTTTGGAGGAATTCTTTACTGACTGGAGGTCAAATGGCACAGTGACTAGTCTGAGAACAGTGTGACAACTCAAGGCATTTGACAACCACAAAATGCCAAGACTCCGGCTCCTGATTCCCCAGTCCACTCCACTGGGCTTCCCCAAAAAACTGACAATTTGGGCATGACATAACATTTCTTTCTGGGGAATCATATTAGCCCAAGGGAAAAAAAAATACACATTCCCCTAGCTTGCTTTGCATTTCAACTCAAAGTCAACAAGACTGGCTGGAGATGCATGGTAGCGCCTAAAATGCCTATTTGATCCGGGCACTGAGGTGGAGGGACCAGGCAAAAAAAGAAAAAAGAAGAAAAAAAAAAAAAAAAAGAAAAATCCCCAACTACACAATGACTAGTACAGGACTTCAGGACATTTATTTAGATTTTCCCTCTAATTTTGGACAAACAGCAAGAATTAGTGGATCTCTACAGAAAGCCTCAAACAAACACAATACAAAACAAAATAGATAAATACAACTTGGATAGAACTGAAAAAAAAAGAAAAAGCAGAGACAATTCTATGCCCTTGAATAGGAATTAGGCACATAACAACATGTGAGCTATATAAAAGGAGAAGTTAGAGACTTAGTAATAATGAAAAGCTCAAGAGGGATCAGGAATGAAACCAAAGTATTGCAGAAAGGGGGCAAAACAATGAAAAGGAAAAGCTGGAGAAATTAGAGGGTTATGTAGAGGAGTTCCAATATTTCCAACAAAATTTCAGGAGGTAGCAACAGAAAAACAAAGGGGTAGGAATCACCAGTAGGATAACACAAGGTGATTTTTCATAAGTGAAAGGTGAGAGTCTAAGTTTCCTGAAGGGGCCACTGGGGATACAGAACAATGGATGAAAATAAATGCTTGCCCCAAACACATGGTGATGAATTTCAGTACACAAAAGACAATAGGAGTGGCTTTTAAACATCAGAAGTAGAGAATTCTCTATCAAGACAAGACAGTAAAGCAAAAGAGAGGAAGGGAAATGAATTTGGGAGGAAAACTTGGGGAATCCTGAGTAAAAGAGAAACCGTCAACTCTCCAATATCCTGAGGCAGCATAAAGGGAAGAGTGGCGGCAAGGGCACTGCTAAAGAGGGAGCGGAGAACGGGCAGCACTACCGAATGTCGGCTGACCACACCTTAGAAGACAGACAAAGGAAACTAAGCAAATGGGGTGGGGCGGATAATGCCAGGGCATGGGGAGAAGAAATAGCCATAGTCCAAAATACTCAGCTGGGAATTGTATTTGCATAGACAAAGTACATCACATAGTTTATTCAACACAAAAATATCTGGGAGGCTAGGGCACGGGAATACAGAGAATGGTGTAAGAGGATTGCATGTAAGAGATGATTATGCCTAAAAATCACAATTCCATAGGGCATAATCCAGGCATGTTTAAAAAATACGTATGTATTTCTGAAAGAGGGCCTAGGCCCTCCCCTAAATGATGTGATGGGCTTTAATGGTCCCCTGTGGAGGGCCTCACTATCCTTGGGGAATGGGTAGGGGTGGGTTGGGGGGGTTGGGGGGGCATGGGAGCATGGGAGGAAGGGAGGACGAGGGAATGGGGGAATTGATATGTAAAATAAGAGTCTAAAATAAAAGAAAAAATGTGTATGTATTTATAAATATATATGTGCACTAATAAATATATATGCATCAAATATATTTATATTTCTATATACTAGAAATATATCAGTAATTTCTATATCTATCTATCTATCTATCTATCTATCTATCTATGCACCAAAGAAGTGGTCAGAAGTGATTGTCTCTAAGAGAGAAAATGCAAGTATGAGACAATACAGAGAGACGTCATGTTTTATTAGAAATTATAGTACTGCTTAACTGCTTTTTTTTTTTTTTAGGTTTTGTTTTAAACAGGGTCTTTCTATGTATCCTGGCTGGACTGGAACTCACTATGTGGACAAGGCTTGCTTAGAATTTACCAAAATCTACCTGCTCCTGCCTCTGCCCCTGCCTCCCAAGTGCTGGGATTTAAGGCGTGCTCCACGACACCTTTTAACTTTTAATTTTTTAAACTTTTAAAAATGTGCACACACACCTTTGATAAAACAATTGATTTCTTTTTTAATGTTTATTTATTTATTTTCCATGTTCATTGGTGTGTTGCCTGCTTGTGTGAGGCTATCAGATCCCCCAGAACTGGAGTTACAGTCAGTTGTGAGCCTGTGGGTGCTAGAAACTGAACCAGGATCCTCTGAAAGAACAGTCAGTGTTCTTAACTGCTAGCCATCTCTCTAGCCTTAAAAATATGTGATTTTTTTTCAAATTGAAAAAAAAAACAAATATAAAGAAGTTCCATTCCTCACAAACTCAGTATGTCAACATGGTAATAAACTACTCAGCGCTCCAGCTAAGGGCTGGTCCTGCCCTCCCTCTGAGCATCTAGCACAGAGCAGGCACGCTGTCGATGATTCTTGCTTAGCTGATTGCCTCATCCATTACTTTATCTGTCAAAAACATTAATGGGTTTCTGGGATAGGGAGATGGTTCAATGAGCTCTTGCCATGCAAGCATGAGGACTTGTGTTCAGATACCCAGAACCCATTTGAATCCAGACATGATAACAGACATCTGCAATCCCAGCACACTTTGTGGTAAGATGAGATGGAGAGAGGTGAGTTTCTAGAGGAGTTTGGTATACACAGCAGTAAAAATAGAAAGACCCTATTCCAACAAGGAAGGCAATGACTGACAGCTGAAGTCACCCACTCCCTCTGTATGCGTGTGGGTGCCCGCATTCACCACACACACACACACACACACACACACACACACACACACACACACACACACACGAGTTTCTTGGGCTTTATTAAAAGAAAAATTAAAAAAATATATAGGTATAGGGTTGTTGTTCAATGGTAGAGCACTTGCCTTGCATGCAAAAGGTCATAGCTACTACTAAATGCTGGTTTTTGTTCTAAGTGCAAAGTGTGTATCCCATTGCTTAATCTTCACAAGTCTATGAAGGATATACTTAGATTGTGCCCATTTTATAGAGAAGGAAACTAAAGGACAGTGAGTTTTGTTTATCATTCATTGAAAGCTAAGAAGCATCACAGATGGATCTAAACCCAGACCCTGGAATCCTCTGCTCAGACATCAATTATAAGATTCTGTTCTCTTCTGGGCATCCCTCACCCCACCCCCACCGCCCCATACACACATTTCAAATAGAATGAATGCAGACTTAAGAAACTGAACAGGCTCAGAGAAGACCAAAAGCCATGAACTCAGATAATTGTCAGTGGCACTAGTCTAACCCTATAAGGAAAAATTGGATTTGTTCTTTACATCTTAAGTATGACAATTCTAATTAACCCAAGATTAGTTGGAAATGTGCTTCAGTTAAGGAAGAGCTTGCCATGTAGTTTGCATTGCTATCAGGCCACACTTGAGATAGACTAGCTTTATTTGGCCAGTGTGTGTGTGTGTGTGTGTGTGTGTGTTTTATGTGTTTTGAATAAGGATCTCACTATGTAGACCTGACTGCCTTATGTAGACTAGTCTGACCTCATACTCACAACTTAGCACCTGCCTCTGCCTCATGAGCACTGGATTAAAGGGATGTACCACTTAACTTTGCCTCAGGCTAAAATGGTCCATAGTTTTGGAGAGTGTGGTGCTGGCAGCAGTTCATCCCTGACATGAAACCCTCTTGGCTTTATCACATTATGGGGGACCACTTGTGGGAAGACGTGATTATATGGTAAATCATGAAGTCAGAGAAGGCAGGATCTCATAGTCCTTCCCAAGGGCACACATCCCCAGTGCCTGGAGGATTTCCCACTGGGCACCATTTCTTAAAGATCCACCGCCCAATAACCCACTGAGGACCAACTATTTAATGCATGGACATTTGGAGGGGGACCAATAGCATTGGAAGCAGCCATTGGAACTCAGCTGCTTTGAAAGTGTCTCAATGCTGCAAAACATGAGCACGTCCCCACAGAGTGTTAGAATTTCTTTCATTGCACCCTCCTAAAAAGTCTGTTTAAATGTCCCAGAGACAAAGAACATGGCTGAGGTGGCACTGTCTTTTTAAGTCAATGGTACACTTGTACGCAGCTGGAAGAGTTTAATAGTTATAGAAGAGTCTTTAAGAACAGGAATCCATCCCTGGAGGGTAATTTTTTAAAATTAATTTATTTAGGAAGATTTACTTCTGTATTTCAAAATATTATACTGCTTTTTGATTTTTCAGCATAGGTGTCACCCACATGTTAGGTAAAGAGCTGTCCGTTCATTCCCAACCACAGTATTTACATAGACTCTAGACACACCCTTATTATCCCAAAAGAGACTATATGTGGTCTGCTTATGGCAGTCGCTAGCGCACAAATCATCATAACGACATGAACTATTTAGGGCTGAGTCATCAGATCAACCATGATTATTTTTTCCTTTTCTGCACAACCACATGTGTCTTTCCCTTACTTAGTTTTCTATGTACTTATCAGCAATCCAAAACCTCAATTTTCCGCCAAATGTCTGCACTTCCTTCCAAGACATTAAGACATATCAGATGTCCTAGTCGCGTCAGCTCTTTGAAGGTACCTTTCTCAAACCCTGCTGGCTTATCCTAATGAGGACTAGGCAGACCTATCCCGGAACTGCACCTGGCACTCCCCTTGTCTTCTCCTGTTTCCTCTACCACCCTCTCTCTTCTCTTGTTTCCTCTGTTGTTAGAATAATCTTGTCTCAAATCAGTTTCTTGAGAACTGTTGTATGGAAGTGAATTTCTCAACCTTTTCAAGACTGACTGTCCTTCTGCCACCTCTACAGGCTTCAGATTTGTGCTGTAGCTTTGAGCGTTTCTGGGAAGACATCTAGTGACACCCTGATAGATGGCCCTTTGGATGTGAGCTTTTTTTTGTCCAGTTATGGAAACCGTGTCTTAATTACTTTGATGACTCAATTACTTTTCTTCTGTCTCCTTATCAACATCATGCCCTCTAGACTGACCCTGCCTAAGTCAGCTTTCCCTCTGCTTTCTAGCTCTTCTTCCTTTCCCTTCTAACTCCTGAGATGTTCCCTCAGCATTATCTTGGAAGCTTTCTAGTGGAATAGTCATCTTTATGTCATTGTTAATTTCTAAGACCTTTTTAATGGCAGGCTAGTAACTGTATTTTTTTAGTCATCTATTTTAATTTTGTGGTTAAAATATTTTCTTTTGCGTCTCTAAAAACCACTTTCTTCTTACAAATGTCTTCCCACCTGATCAGTTTTCCTCTTTGAGAAAACAATCATCACCAGGTATTGACCATTTGGTCTTTATCTTTCATTTGAAGCTGGCCTGGGAGGCCTGCTGTTCTGTGGTTTTCAGTTTGTTTGAGCGTCAAAGTTAATTGAGAGGCCTGTGTATTGAATGTGGCTTGCCTCAGTCTTGCTCATGGCTTTGTTGAGACAGCGGCAGCCTCAGCAGCATCAGGCTTGCCTCCTTGAGCAGATAGATCATCCTTGACCAGAGCCTTCCTGTCTGGAAGTTGCAGTCCAGGTTGATGGAAGCTTAAGGTTCCCAGGGCATTTTACACACTATTTCTCTGTCACTGCCTCCCTCTACCTTAGTCCAAAGAATCTGCTTAATTATTTCTCAGGAAGGAAGCATCCCAGGCCTTGCAAAGGCCTGAGCCAGAAAGTAGCAGTGATCCACCATCATTCTACCTGTTTCTCAACTTTTCTACCAGTCACCTCATTGTAGCCCTTCTCCTTCACCCAAGTTCCATAGGCAGTGTTTCCATCTCCCCAAGTCTCTAGAAGATCCTGACGTTGTGATCAGGAATTCGGTTTTCTCACTACCAGCTTAGCACCCACAGTTCTCAGATCTCCAACCGCTAATCCACATGCTTTCCAGCCCAGGGCCTCCAGGGCTTCCAGGGCCTCCATGGCCTGCTGTCTCTTGTGTCTTTGTGAGCTGGTGCACTTTGAAAACACTCTGCAATGTAAGTTTAGTGGTTGAGGGGAGAGCTGAAAACACATGTTCGCCGGCCATCTTTACAGTGAATTATCCCCACTATGTTTGGGGATAATTCTCTAATAGAAAGTTGATATCTGCTCAAAAACGCTGCAGTTCCCCCACCACATACCTAGAAAATAACAAGTGAGTGGGAGTTTTATTGTCTCTGGAAAAAAAAAAAAAAAGCACTGTTACTCTTTTTAAAAGATATTACTCACAGGCTGGATGGACAGCACAGTTAGCACAAGAATTAGCAGCAGAGTTTGAGTCCCTACAGCCCACATAAAAAGCTAGGCCCCACACTGCATGCCTGCAATCCCTGGTGGGCAGAGAGGGGACAGTCCTGGAGCTGGGCCCGGCCAGTAGATTGTCTATCTAGTCTAGCCAAAGCGGTGAGCTCAGGTCAATGAGAGATCCTGTCTCAAAAACACAGTAGAGACTAAGTCACCCCAGAATTGCTACATAAATAGGACGTAACAGCTTTTAGGTTCTCTTCTCATCATTGGGTTCTGATAAATGACCATCTACTCTAGTATTCTATGGCTGTTCTTAGTCAGCACCCATAGGTGTAGAAACTTTCACCTAGGCTACAGCTTTCTCTCCAAACCTAGTCAGTTAGATTTAGTGGTCACTTAGTGAGTACTTTTTATGCACAGCATTGGGCTGGATGCTACATGCAACAAAAAAAAGCATTTCAGGATCTGTCTGCTCTCAGAGAGCTTCTAGTCTGCTAGGGTGAACGAGATTAAAACATCAGAACCAGGAGACAGGATATGATGATGGGACAAATTTCTTCTGCCACCAGTCATACCACTTGCTGAGGTTTCTATGCTCTGTTGGTCTTCCATTTTGAAATGCAGTTTCTTAAAGATAAGGAATATGCCCAACCCACTGGAGAATTCTTCTGATTGTTTTGGCCATTTCGGGTTCCAGCTCATGATCAAAAGTCAATCTACCTCCACCAAATGTCAGTCAATTTTATCTCCAGTCAAGAATGCCCCCACATATCTTCAAATAATTTTTTTTTGGGGGGGAGACTACTTGAGATGAATTTTTGAAAACTCCTGTTTTCCCTTTCCCCTCTCCTTCTACCTCTCCCTCTCGCTCTCTCTCCCTCTCTCTCTGTCTCTGTCTCTGTCTCTCTCTGTCTCTCTCTGTCTCTGTCTGTCTCTCTGTCTGTCTCTCTGTCTCTGTCTCTGTCTCTCTCTCAGGAGGATGAGCAGAAGAGATTGGGGGATATAATTATAATACCCAACACAACCCCTATCTCAGAAATGAGACGCATGAGGCTCAGAAGTTCATGCAACTCGTCTGAAGTTACTCTGGTCAGCTCTTACCCTCTGCAAGCCTCAGTTGTGTCTAGTAGAGACTCTAATAACACCATTGGGAGTATGTGAACTAGGTTGCTTTATATAAGCTTAGCAATATAGGTTTACACTAAGATGCCTCTCATTCCAGAAGAGAACAGTGGAGATATTAGAAGTGTCATCAAATGGCCTTTTCAAAAACTGTCCCAAATATTGTGCTTTACATTCGTCCTCAATTGAAATTCTGTGAGTGACTGTGTGTGTGTGTGTGTGTGTGTGAGAGAGAGAGAGAGAGAGAGAGAGAGAGAGAGAGAGAGAGAGGGAGGGAGAGAGAGAGAGAAGGAGGGAGAGAGAGAGACAGAGAGACAGAGAGAGAGAGAAAGAGAGACAGAGAGACAGAGAGAGAGAGAGAGAGAGAGACAGAGAGAGAGAGAGAGACAGAGAGACAGATAGAGAGAATCATTAGGGTGTTCCTGACTCTCTCTGAAGCCGAAGGAAAGTCATCTAATTATAGTTATATAGATTAGCCCTAACAATGTGACGTATGAATTAGACTTGATCCCCGAGGTTGGAATGTCTCAGCACACTTGAAAGGAGCTCAGCCCAAGCCAAGTGAGCTCTGAGCTCTTTGATGGCCCCAAATGACCTCATCCCTGAGCTCACTCCTCTCCCTCCCCTCCCCTGCCTACTCTAGTGTAGCAGAATCTTTTGTTTTTCATGTAAAATGTGTTTTATTGTTCTTTAAAAGGGTTCAGGGTTTGGTTTTAAATCAGGCTGCATACCTTTCAGAAGTCTGACATCTCTCACCATGCCAAACTGGCTTCCGCTAGCAATACTTCATTAAATTCAAAAGAAAAAAGTTTTAGTTTTGAGGGAAAAAAGAGTCCAGTTGTGAGAACAACAACATTAGTCTTATTTAAAACAAAATGAGATCTTCTCTGTTGTTTTATCCAACCTTCTTTCTCCTCACAGAAGCAGGAGTGTAATTCTACACAGGCAGGACTGATGCTGACAGACACATGCACACACCCTCACAGGAGCACACATGCACACACAAAAATCTGAGCGTGTCAAGTGGAAAAGGTTTTGCTGGTATTGACCAAACCCCTGGAGCCAACAGTTAATCTAAATTTAGAGGGTAGGATATTCTGATCTTGAGTCTATGTTAAACCAATCTATTGTCATGATCTGAAATAAGAGAACTTTGGATTGTATCATCATTTTTTACTTTAATATTCTAGAAACAATGTCAAAAAGGCATGATTTTTCATTTTCTAGAATAAGACAGGAAGGACTCCACAGATTCGAATGTAGTTAAAAGTAGAGCAACAGTAGCCATTCCAGCAACAGTAAAGAAGCAGCTCACAAAGCTGCCAGCGTCTGAGGTATCAATGAGATGCTGCCCATCCTATTGGCCTAGCTGATACTAACACAACGGGAAGCTTATGGCTCTTCACAAGAAATTTCCACTGGCACAAGATAATTCTAGGCCTAGTGTAGGAGAATCTTAAGTGTCTTACTCAAAGTGGATTCCTCACGCTCAGAAGGCTCTTCCAAAACCACACCCACTCTCAAGAAAGCCCTCCCCACCCTCTAGCCCAGCTCCCTCGCCCTCCCAGCAACACTTCAACCAGGGACTTGCTGACTAATCAGAGAGAAGGGGTGCTTTCCTGGCATCTCCCCACCACACCCACCTAGTGCACAGCTGGTGTTTGGTTTCCTGCCTTTTCAGCCTTTATCATTTGTTCCATTGCTAAGGTAGAGATGGTGTCCAGCTTACTCACCAGTTCTCACCAGTACCACATTCTTCATTTGTTCATTCTCATTCATTCATTTATTCGTTCGTTCATTCATTCATTCAACAGGATCCCAAATAACCTGCACAAAGCTACCTAAGAGCCTCTGCATCCTGAGAACTCATTGAAGAGGAATTGCAGAATGGGCGGCAATCCAGGAAGGCTGCTCACAGAGTTGCTTTAGTGCTCACCCCCACATCTTTGCAAATTCCTTTCCTTGTGTCTGAAGGACCAAAGAGCCTGTGGGTACCCTGTAGGTAAGGAATTAGAAGACTCCTCCACCAAGGAGAGGTGCTGAGTTTCCCCACTTTTCCCAGATGGGCAGCAGGAAGAGTGGACTCTGCACAAAGGCATAGCAAAGACCTACACAGAGTCTGCCTGACAGCTCATCATCACGGAAACTCCACCATGCACCAAGGGAAAGGAGCAAGGCACTAAGTCTGGACAAGTAGACAGCGGCAGGTCAAGGAGACCTGAAATGGGAAGATCTTCATGCACAGTGAATGTTTTTGATTACGTAAAATGATTTCTTTTAAATTGGAAAAAATATGTACAGCATGTCGTCTGTGTCCACTATAGGACGACTGAATTGAGCTGATAACATGTGTATTACCTCACACACTTAAGTTTGTGGCGAAGATACTTAGAATCTGTAATTTTCAAGAGCATAGTATGTTGCTATTGACAATGGTCATAACCATACCAATATAGTAGAGCTCTTGAATGTATTCCTTCTAAGTAAAATCCTGTATCCTTTAATCAACACCCCTCCCCAACTTCAGACAATGGCATAATCAGATCCCATGGCAGGAAGCTTGTGCTTCTTACTCCCACTGCTGGCAGTAGGAACAGAATAGATAGGAAGGCAGTGAAAGGGGAAATTTTAGGGCAGAATCAGGCAGGCTATAATGGATTCTGACCTCGGGCAGCACACACACACACACACACACACACACACACACACACACACACACACACACACACGAAAGAATAGATCAAGGAAACTTTGATGAGGAAAACACAGGGGTCCCAAGGTGAGGGAAGACTTCCCCTTATTAGGACATCGACTACAACAGGATGAGCATATTTGGAGGAAAGGGGTGTCTGAATGGAGTTGAGATCTGCTGGCTTGGATTGCTACAGGACATTCAAGTTCAAGGGTACATGGGATTAGAACACTCTTAGAGAGGATAGCAGACACCACAGCAAATAGTGCTGAGGAATTTCCCCAGAGAGAGTGTGTGGGGAAGGACAATGAGGGGCTAGACAGATTTCTGGGAACACATGAAGAAGTCATCTTGAGACTAAAAAGAACTGAGAAAAACAAACGTGGTCAGCTCCTGCTTTGGCTCTGACACCCTTTCTTCTGTTACAACATCGACGTGAGCAAGCCAGACTAATACAAACTTGTACCTCACTATGTTTGTACCAGGCTTTCTTTTGGGCCACCAACCTGCTCCCAAATCATGACAAGGAGGCTTACTATTATTGATGAATGCTTGGCCTTATCTTAGCTTTCTCCTACTGTCTCCATGGTTGGCTGGCAGCTGCCTAGCTTCTGGCCCCAAGCATGACCTTCACTTTCTCCTTTGTTCTTCTCCTCTTGAGCCTAGATTTCTTCTTCTCCGTATTCTCTCTGACCATCAGCCCTGCCTATCCCCCTCCTTTGTAGCTATTGGTCAATCAGCTTTTTATTAGACCAATCTGGTGCCTTAGACAGGCAAGGTGAAAAAGCAACGCATCTTTATATAATTAAACAAATGCAGCATAAACAAAAGTAACACATCTTTGTCTAGTTAAAGTAATATTGCACAACAATGCTGAGGGGCCTAAAGGAGTCTGCACAGTTAGAATTACAAGAAATTTGGGGCTTGGGAGGGGTTTTGTAGTAGAGTGCTTGCCTAGCATGCACAGGCTTGGGTTTGGTACCTAGCATCACAAAACTCAAATTAATAGAAATGGGTTAATTTAAATGTAAGGGCTAGCTAGTAATAAGCCTGAACCATTGGTCAAATATCTATAATTAATTATAAGTCTCTGAGTGGTTATTATGGAACTGGCAGGTGGGAGAGAAATGCCCAGTTATGGAATGGAATACTGGGAGCATCAATTATGTGACCACTAAAGGCTCTTGAATGAAGCGGCAGGGGTACATTCAAAGTGTCTGGGAAAATGGCCAAAGAAATCAATAAGTGAGATGATGAGATGACAGCAAATCACTGAAGTTTTGGCCACTGATTTGTGGCTATTTTATTAGTTTTATTATATGCATGTGCATATAATAAAGTCAGAGGACTACTTTGTAGAGTCTGTTCTCTCCATTCACTTTTATGTGGGTTCCAGGGATTGAACTCAGGTCTTACCAGCTTTGTAAAACAAACTCTTTACCTGCTGAGCCATCTCTTAGGCTATTATGATTGCTTTGTGGTGCTAATGAAAGGGAAAAATGAAGTAAATGATGATCAGTAATGGTACATGTTGTGAAATGGATTTTGTAAGTGAGAATGGTTATATGTAACAGGCATTTTTATATTGAAAGTGAAGGAAAAACTGTTGGTGTTGTGGGTCCCTTTTCTTCAAGAGTTCTTTATGCTCTCCAACCTTAACAGACTAGATGAGACTGCTTTCAACACTTCTTCCTCCACTAAGAGTCCTTTAGAACAGTACCTCACAATGCCTGAGGTACAATGAATGTTTAGTGATGGGAAGAGTCAGAAGTCTAAAGCTAACAGCAGTTAAAATGTAAAAGTACCACTAAACCACGCCATAATCACCGTGGCACAGTGGGATAAGTGGGGTATGTACAGCTGGATGTGTGAAATACACTTAACCATCCTAAGAGGTCATTGGGAAATGATGTCCTAACCTTTAAAAGCATTTGTATTTATTACATGTGCTGACAATTAACCAATAACTGAGTTGACCAACTGTCAAATGACCAAAAGAAAACCACTTCCTAACCACTCCTCAAAAGATGATAACTGTAATGAACCTGTTTCTGCCCTAAGAAATAGGGTTGAAAGGACGAGAGTCAACTGGCGACTGTAATACACTTAATGCACGTGGCTGGAATATCCCCAAGTCTTACTGAGGCAAGTACAGTATGATTCAAAAGTTATCATTACTTCCATTACCATCATGATCACCTCTATCACCATGCAAAAAACCATTCCACAAAGTTCCCAAGTGAGCCAGGTGGAAACCAAAAGCTGCACATACATGTCCAGGTAAGGAAAAGCTTAATCTATAAGGACTTCTAGGAATTTAGATCACCTCTCCTAAATGACTGTCTGGCTCCAGGAGACACAGGATAACTCATGGTTCACAGAGGAGATGGCAACTGCCAGGAGTCTGGTTAGGAGAAGTGTTCTCAGCCCAGCACGGTCTTACATTCTTTCTTGTGGCTCTTCCTTCTGCTTGGCCCTTTGTCTTTGACTGTCATCTCATTGTTGGTTTCACCATGGTGATCAATCAAGGAAACCATCTGCCCAAGGAATTGTGAAGGGAAATACATTTCATGACAGAAAGTTATTGCTAAGTTTGTTTAGCCTCCAAGGCAGCCAGGGCCAGGAGGTTTGGGAGAACCTGCATGTCCTGGGCACCTACATTTCCAAGGGTTTCATGAAGAACTCAGTATTTTGGCCCCTACAGCTTGGAATTGAGCCTCCAGCTGGTTTCATAGCTTCATTTTCTGTATCTCCTGCTTTCCAACTCATGTGAATGAAGATACATTGTTTTTAGAGGTTTGTTAAATTATATTATATGCATTTTTAAAAAGTGGGTATGGTGGCACACACCAGCACTTGAGAGGCAGAGGTAGGTGGATCTCTGAGTTCAAGGCCAGCCTGTTCTACATAGCAAGGTCCAGACCAGCCAAGGCTACAAAGTGAGACCCTGTCTAAAAAATAAACAAAAAAACCCGGAGGTAGCAGCTTGGGGGAGAAAGGAGGCAGGCAAGTATCTGGAGTTTACTGGCTAGCCAACTTCAGCAATTAGTGAATTCCAGGTTCAGTGATAGACCCTGTCTCAACAGTTAAAGTAATAACAATAATAATAAACAACTTTAAAAATTGTGAGAACTTTCCGGGTGTTGGTGGTGCACACCTTTAATCCCAGCACTCGGGAGGCAGAGGCAGGCCGATCTCTGTGAGTTTGAGGCCAGCCTGGTCTCCAGAGCGAGTGCCAGGACAGCCTCCAAAACTACACAGAGGAACCCTGTCTCACAAAACAAAAAAAATTGTGAGAACTTATATTTAATACTTAAAAATATGTGACATATATAACATGGAAGATAAACTAAACCTAACATATATATATTATATATATATATATATATAATATATAAATAAATTCTCTAACACATAATTATAGTCCAAAATAATGAAGGGTAAACCAGGTAATTAATTGAAATTAAGTAGGCAATAATTTTCACATGTACTAAAATGGTGTCTGCTTGATGCAACTAGAGTAAACAAATTCTCGATAGAAAAGCTAACTTCCTAATCAAACTGAAGATGCAATAGTTAGACTTGTCTTGAAATAATCTCATAATAAAAAGTGTATTAATTTTCTTTTAAAAGCTCCCAAGTTTAGAAGCTTCAATCACATGGAAAGACAAGGATAAGTTCCAGGGAAGGATTTGCCTGAGGTAGCAATAAGCCTGCAGAAACCTGTGATTACATGTGATCGCAATGAAGAGCCTGACAAAAATGTTTACAGTTCCTTTCTATGTACCATAGATGTGACTGGCAGTTCCATAAACTGCGTACTTTCCCCGTTCTCACAGAACACCAGTTTCTGCATTGTCCAGTTAGATAAACATAACAGGCTGAGCTACTAACAAGAAGGGCACAGAGTGAGCAAAACAAAACAAAACAACGCTAGGCATCTGACAGAGAGTGCCTTATTATGTGAGCCAAGGACAATGTATCTCAGGTAGGCACAGGATGTGGCTATCCTTGACTGGCCTAACAGCCCCAAGTTGTCACTTAAAGGGTGACTGGATCGTACCATTCAAAGTCACAGATCCCTGAGCTCTACCTGAGACCCTAGGAAGTGGAAATTCCAAAAGAAGTGCCCAGTATTCTGCATTTAAAGGTCCCCAGGAGGGCTGTCATCACTGCAATTGTAGCTGTGTCATCGAGACTTCACATTGCTTTTGGATTTCATGGAGCAAAGAACTTTGCTGGCTTCTGTTACTCATGTCACTTTTAAGACACTAGAAAAAAGCAAATAAAACTGGTTCAAGTATTTTTTACCGTCACGTGGTGGCTGTGTGACTGGGTTAACAATAACTTCATAGGGGTTTTAGAACTGCTTCATCTAACAAATGCAGATTAAGTCATGATGAGAACACTATGGCAGACAGTTCCACCCTTGAACAAAACAAGGGGTGTGGGGCAGTTTTGCATGAGTAGCACTAAGGCTGTCATGATTCTCCGTTCTTAGTTATCCCGCTGAACTTGGACCTGTTACCTCTGGTCAGCAGCCAATATTCCCATTACAAACTAGAATGAGACCAGGACACTCCGAACCACTTCAAGTGTTTAGCATCCCATCAGTACAAAAGAGGTAGAAGTAGAGGCTACAATGGCATAAATCCTTGAAAAATTCACATTGGCCAATATTCATGAGGAAAATTTCAATACTGTAGTGAAGGTGTTATAAAGTATACAATAAAGAAAACCTTTCTCCATTATAATACAAATTTTAGTAGCAGCAAGTTTGCACATATTAAAGATATACAACAAAACATAAAACATATAAGCATTAATCTAAAAGGAAACATATAGGATCTATGTGTTTGTTTAAATTATGTTTTTATATTTTTTAAAACCACAATTAAAATCTTAGTGGCAATAAAACAAAATTGTACTGAAATATGTAAAGTAGTTTTAAAAATAGTTATAGGAGCTGGAGAGATGACGTGGATTTGATTCCCAGCACCCAAATGATGGCTCCCAACACTCTGTAACCCAGTTCTAGGGGATCTGAACCCCTCTCCTGGCCTCCACAAGCGCCAGACATGCACAGGGTTCACAGACATATATGTAGGCAAAACACCTGTGCACGTAAAATAAAAGTAAAATTAAAATTTAAAATAGTAATAAATAATTTAAAAATAAATTATCTTTTTTGGGGGAGGTGAAGTTTCAAGGTAGGGTTTCTCTGTGTAGCCCTGGCTGTCCTAGAACTTGCTTTGTAGACCAGGCTAGTCTTGAACTCAGAGATCCACCTGGCGTTTCATATGACAAAGCAAAGAAAGAAGAAAAGGAAGAGCAAAAATACAGCACCCAGAAAGTAGAGAAGCAGGGCTCAGAGCATGCCCAATTTTAAAGCATGTGCAAACATAGCCACTCTCACGCCGTGAATGCAGATGTCTTTTCCATCCATCGCCTGACAGATTTAACTGTGCTGAGTGCCCAGTGTGTGACACACAGCTGGAAATGGGGTCTTCTGTTCACCACAGTGGAACCACCTTCACAAAAAGCAAGGCAGCAAAGCTTATCAAAAGCTGTGAACAAACGGTGGGGGTTCTTAAATTCCGAAGTTCCCCTTGTAGACCTCCCTTCTGAAGAAAGTGCTAAGGGAGGAAAACTGCAGCCATGCTCACTGTGGCATGACGAGTAGAAGGAAACGCAAACGTGACCTGTGACTATGACATTGAGCTGATGCAATATAGACGGCAAAACAGAAGTCTGTCGGATATATTTTGACATTAATTATTCTGGAATGATGACATAACATATTGCCAAATTTTAAAATGAAGTGGGCAGGCAGCAGTGGTATGCTGGCTCTTTTGCAATATAAAGTGTCTAGAAAGATCAGACACAGGGATCGACACATGGCTTACACAGATAGACCAGTGCAACAATAGTGGTGGCTTGAGACTAGTAGAATTATGAATGGGTTTTCCTTTGTGCTTTTTGGTGTTTTCCCAATTTTCTCTACTGAACATGTTTTCTAGACAAGGAGGCTAGCACTCATTCTAAAGAAAAGGGGGGGAAAAAAGCCCAGAGCATCTCTCTAACCAAGAACAATGACTGAAATTCAATGTCAGATTACCAGAAGATGAAGCAATGCTTGCGGATCTACATGGGAGAGCCCATCTTCTCAGGAACTAGGGGCAACAACAGCTCACTCAGGCCTTCTCCAGTGGGAGCTTGACCCCCTTAGCCAGGTGGCTGGGAAAACTCTAGAAAGAGCTTTGAAAGAGATCTGAAAGGGAGGACAAGAATGAAAGTCTACACTCAGCACCTGGTTGTATTACCCTGACTAAGGCTGCGTAAACATGGCAACTGCGGAGACAGGATCTGAAGAGGGCAACAAGAAAGGCGGCTCTCATCACTGTGCTCAGATCGGTAGTAACTCGCAGACGCCGTAGGCAAGAAGGAACAGGAAGAGGGCGTTGCTATCCTGCTAGAAATCATTAATACTGTCTCATACATAGGTCTAGAAATCATTAATACTGTCTCATACATGGGTCTGGAGATAACAGACTCCTAAGTTACTCTGAGCTCTAATTCAGTATCAAGGGCTCCGTCTCTAGCCATCACTCATGTTGTCTTCTGGGGTTAGAGGTGGAGAGGTTCCTCCTTTTGTCTGGAGAAATCTATCAGTCTTCACATCAAAACCCCTGTGGCTGGACTGGCAGAGCTTCACAGGATGCACTCAGAATGGATTATTCTACTTTGGAGTAAAAAAAAAAAAAAGTAGAAGTTTCTGATACAATGCCAACATTCCTACATCTTGTAGAATTTATGTTGTTAATCCGGATCAGGTTATAAATACTACTGGCCAGAGCTGGAGGTTACAGGGTTGGAAGTAGGGGAGAAAAAGAGGAAATATTTGGACAATGACAAAAGACCATCACTTTCAATTTCTATGATGTTAGAATAATTGAATGTTCAGTTGTCGATTTCAACATCAATGGAAAATGGGTTTGTGTCACAGGGAGAAATAAATCAGGAAGAGGCTTTGAAGCTACTCAGACTCAGAGAGGTGAGGGAGAGAGCACTGTAGACGGGTTGTACCTCCTCCATCGAGGAACTCGGGGAAGACATCAGTTATGTGTAGTGTTGGGCCTCTTTCCCTGTTAGAGAGGAATTCTTTCAAGAAAATGAAGTAAGAACTTTCTGACTTCTAGCAAAGTTTGATACTCAAAAGTTTTCTCAAGATGCCCGTAGTGCCTTCACCCCACCCCCACCTGAAACATGTCACACTCCTGCCTGGGGTGGCTGAGGGACGCTCCCAATGATAAAGATGTGAAGGCTGTAACATTATATGGGGCTTTTTGGTCAGTGTTTTTAAAAACAGTGTAGGAGACTTGGATTCTTAGCCTTTGCCTTTCTACGTGAACTTCCATCATGGGCACATTATTATTAATTATTATTACTATTGTTGTTGTTATTATATTACAGATACTTTATTACTAACTTGGGGCAGAGACTCTTCTTAGGTAACTAAGTACTAACTGCTTCTGCAGCAGAACACTATTTTTCCTCACGAAGAGACCTGTATGTACCACCTGAACTCACCTCTCCTACACACGCACATCCACCGCTCAACCTGACTCTGAGGCAGCCGATGCTCCTCAGCACAAGCTGCTAGGGAGGAAAGAAAGAATCCAGGAAGGGGGAAATCATTTTGTAGGGTGTTTTTAAAATATAAAAATGGGCAAAGCCAGGCATGGGAGCTCATGCATGTAATCCTAGCAGCAAGGAGGCTGAAACAGGAGGGTCACGTGAATCCAGGTCAACCTGAGCTGAGTTCCTGGTTACAGGGTAAGACCTGCCTCAAAACAAGACAAACAAATGGAATATGAACCAAGAGGATATAAGCAACTTGAATTTATAATAAGCATTGTGATTAAAGCAGTGATAAGCAGGGAGTCCTAGAACTACACAGATTTCCAGTGGATTCCCCAGGCATCTAAAGAACTAAGAGAAATGTTTCTTGAGCTATTTCACCAACTAGAATGGAACATACCAAATTCATTCCATGAGGCCAGTATTACCCAATGCCAAAACTAGACAAGGAACCAAGGAAAAAAAATCATAGATCAATTTCCTGATGAACATAGATGCAAGAAAAAGGGAGAGAAAAGTGTATGTGTGTGCTAAATCTCTGGACAGGACAAGACAGTGCTTCTAAAGGGTTAAGACAAATTGTGGAAACTCAGAACGATATTAAACAAAGCAATCAGGGAAAAAGTAAGAAAGATCTAAGAACTAAAAGTTCACTTGTTTCTTGCCATAAAATTATTGTTTTCCTACAGTATCAATTTCCATTGCCCCAGTCATTAGCCATACATTTAGCAAAACTAGGTGGTTGTGTTCTTTGTTTTCTGACACATGTACAGTTCTGTTTATTTAAATGATTTGCTTGCAGGGCTGGAGAAATGCCTCAGTGGATAAGAGCACTGGCTATTCTTCCAGAGGACCTGGGTTTAATCCCAGCACCCACATGGCAGCTCATAACTGTCTGTAACTCCAATATCTGACACCCTCACACAGACATACATGTAAGCAAAATACCACTGTACATAGTAAATAAATAAGTAAAAATGATTTGCTTGCCAACTATAGCTAAGATAGGCGTGTTCTCCTGCTTGTAGTTTGGTCTTCCTCTCCCCCACTGAATTCTTAAGTAGTACTCGTGCCTCTGTCTCTGGAAAGTTAGGATTACAGTCATCCATTATCACACCGAACTGGACTGGTCTTTGGAAGACAAACATCTTTGACTTGTCCAACAGTGCTCAGAATCCATCAACAATTATCTTCTCTGTAAGTCTTTTAGAAAAACAAAGCAAAACAACAATCTAAAAAGGAGCCTCTGGGCCCCTGGCTGCTTCCTCTTCCTTCCTGGTTGCAATGGGGTACAAAGCTTTGCTTCACCAGGTACTCCCCACAGGGACATTCTGCCTCACCATGAGCTACAGGTTACAGGGCCAACCAACCCCTGGACTGAAGCTTGTAGGATCATGACTTCCAGTAAACCTTTCTTCCTCATAAGTTGTTTACTGAACACTTTGTCACAGCAATGGAGAGCTGACAGTGTATTCATTAAAAATAAGACTAATTACCACAAACATGGTAACTTCCTGGAGTGGAGTTCTATGAATTTCTGCAAAGACTGGGCAATTCAAAGAAACAGGTGAAATAGATTTTGATGTCTTTTATTTAACTCAATATATTTAAAAATACCATTGTAAAATCTCTTAAGACATTGGTCAGATTTGAATGTCTCCTCTAAAATTCATATTTAAATTTTTCTGCCAATGCACCAGTGTTGAGTGGTGGAACCTTTAAGAAATGGCAAGGTCAGGAGGCTCCATCCTTATGAGTGAATTAAGACTATCTGAAGGTGAAAGTTCAGCCTCTTTATATTCTCTCTCTCTCTCTCTCTCTCTCTCTCTCTCTCTCTCTCTCCTTCCCTCCCTCCATTCCTCCTCCCCCATCTCTAATTTTATCACTATATGGTGTGTTCCACCATGTTATGACACAAGAAAGAAGTCACTGTGCATATGCAGTCCCTGGATCTTGGATTTTTTCCAATGCTCCATGTTTAGTGAGACCAAAGGCTGGACTCAAAATATTCCATAATGGAAATACTTTGGTCCCCCACAATTCCTCTCTCTTAAATTAATAAAAAGAAACCTGTGCTTCTGCATCAGGACAGATGACTCCGCCTATTTTAAGAGGCTCCCTTCAACCTACCAGGGGTGCCCATCATGGAATCACGCATTCCATCATGCGTGTTCTATCTTAGGATTCCCTGAAGGCAAGGAAAACTGTACTCCTCTTTGGCTGGAACCAGTCTCTGTAAAACAAATAAGGTTAGTGGGGGATGGGCCATAGTCCCTCTCCAAGTGTTCTGAATCAGCAAGAAACCTCCAGGAGAATAGCATCTCAGCAAACCTTCTCCTGCGGATGAAGACATGTAAAGGTTTAAAATGGCCTTTTAAAATCTCCGTGGCAATGCCTCTAGTGCCTCTGATACGGACCTTATTCAAGTTTGCTCCCTAAAACATACTTCTATCCTAATGTTAGACCCCCGGAAACTCAAGTATCCGGGGTCCCAGGCCACGTTCGAGGTCACCCCAATCACCAGGCGGATTCAAGAGCTTGCTGCAAACTGCACGAAGCTTTATTGTAATTTAACGAGCTAACCCCATGTTAGCTCGGGTCTTTCATTCACCCACCATGGCGGATAGCTAGAAAAGACGGTTTGAAGCTGCTGCGTACAGATCTTATAGGGCAGCGTAAGTGTCTAGGTAGGCTCACGATTGGTGTGCCTCCAGGCTTGGAGGGCTTGCCCTGTGTTGATTGGTCAACTGGTTGTTATGGCCCATAGGCCCTCCCAGGGTGGTTGCTATGCGTCATTGCTGTGCGCTTGTCCGTAAAGCACACCCAGGGTCGTAAAGCATAGCGCCACCAGCTAACTTCTGATTGGTTCCTTGTCACAAGGCATGTGACCTCGAATGTGGCCTGACCCCGGATACATCTGACTTTCTAGTTTCTAGGACAAGGTCATAGAAGCACATGTTGGACCGTTATGGCTGCCGTAAGGGAAGCTGGTTCCTTCACTAAGGCTTGTAAACTGCACGTTACATTCCTGTAAGAATGAACTCTGACTTCTAGTTTCTAATAACATTTGCATAACACATATAACAAGATCACAGACATTAACAATTCCATCATGAACACACATTAGGGTGAGTTACAAAGCAATCAAAAGACAATAAGATATTCTCACAATCTGTGGGGTGTGAACAATTTCACAATTCTAAACCCTCTTTTCTTTATTCCCTGCCTGGGACTCAATGCCAGTATCCGACTGTCCTAAATGGGTCCTTTCTCCCAATGGGAAAACTGGCAAAACAGTTTTGTGTGTCTGTGGCAAGAAAGAAAGCTGTTTTTGTTGTTGTTGTTGTTGTTGTTTTTTTTTTTTTTTTTTTTTTTTTTTTTTTTTTTTTTTTATCAAGTTCTTAGTCTGCTCCTGGATGAGCACTCACGGATTCAGAGAGGTGGATGTAGTCTGTCTGTAGGGAAGCTGTGACTCTGGAAAGCATCTCGAAACTGGAACTGGGTGTGTCTCCTTCTTCCTCCGGCTGTAGGTCAGATGTCCTCAAGGTTCAGGAAATACAGGTCCAGTGTTTCACTCCAGCTGTTTCAGATGGTCTCCTGTGGGCCCAGGTCCCGTTTTTCTCAGTTCCATGCATCTCACCAATCTTTCTGGTAGCCAGTGCACCTCATTCTCCTCCTGCAAGAAAACATAGACATGCCCTCGACCCCCAAATAATTACCGGGTCTGGCCCCCTCTATTCATCTCTCCATTTGACCTGAGCAAAATTTGTTCGAGTTCCTTCATGCCAGAATCTGTCTGCATCAGACTGCTCATTGGCATCCATATTTAAAAAGTTTAAGATAAACAGTGCATTCTTTAACGCACCATGTGGAGACTGGGGCCACAGCTCCCCCCTTTTTATCTTAGAAGCTGTGTTTTTAGGGCATTATGGGCCCGTTCTCTTATTCCTTCTCCTTGGGGATATATAAGGAATACATGCTTTTTGATCAATTTTCCATTAAGCACAAAATTGCTGGAAACCTTTGCTAGTATATCCAGACCCATTATCTGTTTTATTTATAACTTTTGGCACTCCCATGTAAGCAAAACATCTTAAACAGTGACTTATAACATGTCTGGTGGCTTCTCCTGTTTGTGGAGTGGCCATTAAGAAACCTAAATACATGTCAATTGCCATGTGCACATTTTTAACTTGCCTAACTCTGTGATGTGAGTCACATCAATTCGCCATAAATGGTTGGGGAGCAGGTCTTGAGGATTCACCCTTAAATTAGCCATAGCCATATTGTGGACATATTCCACCACATTGTTTGATGATTTGACCAGCAGTCTCTCTGGTTAAGCCAAATTTCTTTCTTAGACTTGCTATTATGATGAAGAAAGTTACAAGCCTGTCAAGCTTTTTATATTTAAGGCAAACCAACTGATTTTGTTAATCAGTTAATTCATTCCATTTGGCTAGTAATCAGGGAAAGGCCTATTTAATAGGTTCCCAGTGTGACACATAAACATGGTAATTCTCTTAGGTGAATAACATTTTGAATTTGCTCAAATAATATTTTAATCTAATATTGGATCCTATGTATGGAATTGTCTCTATTACCTCAAGAGCCTTAAAGACATAGTGACTGTCAGTATACAAATTAAATGAATTATTTACCAGGATCTGAAAGACCACTGTAACAGCTTGTAGTTTGATTATTTGAACTGAAGCCAGAGCCATCTGCTCTATCTATTCCTTTCTATTAATAACCTATGTAAGTGACTCTCTCAATAGAACTATTGGTAAAAACTAACACAGCATATTTTTATAGGACTGCTTTTTACAATTTTGGAAATATAAAAGGATGTATTAGTGTAAATTTTAACAGTCCATGAGCTAGAAACTGATTATCAATTCTTCCTGAAAACTGAGCAAAGGCAATCGCCCATGACTTATTGTTCTGAAACAACCAATTAAACTGTTGCTTAGAGTAGGGGACATGTATCATACTTGGTTTTCTCCTAAAATACTTCCTAGAATCTATATGGCATTTCTGTACCATGTAGGCTAATGCTTTAAAATAAGGGTTTAATATAATTAGGCTGGTGAGACGGTTAGGTGCAACCATAGTAATGGTTCCTTCTGCCATAAAACAGAAGTCGGACTATGCTTTGTGGGGAGCACATAAGCTTCCCATGGTTTTGCATAGTCAATATATCTGATGATGCTGAATCGCCTCCTCTAATTATAGAACTTGTCTACCTTTCTAGTTAGCTGTCTGGGTATATCTGGATCATTATCTCTTTATAGAATCTTACTTAAAGGATTTAAATCATCATTAGATGTTCCAAAAAAGGTATTTAACCAGTGAATATTTTATAACAACTTCTTAAAAACTCATTTAAAGATTTTAAACTATCTTTCCCAATTGCTATTTATTAAGCCTTAATTTCTTTAGAATACAACATATGTCTTTAACAATTTTTCAGATTTATTTAAAGTTTCTGAGTAGCCTTTTCTAATCTAACCTTCCAAGCTGACAAGCTGATAAGACCTCATTTGCATCTTAGCTGACTTGGCCTAATTTGCATTTACAAAGACACATTCAAGCTGTGAATCTAAAGGGCTTTTCACAAACCCCTTTTAAAATCATGTATCAACTTTTATTTTCTAGATTTCCTTTTTTAACCATAAAAATTTAGTAAGACCTGTATCCTCTCATCTGCCAAATTTTACAGAATCATAGATTCCTCATGTCTCTAAGCTAACGCTATAAGCTTTTGCTAACCTTTTAATTGACTATCTCCTAGGGCTGAAATCATAATTTTTCCTGTTAAGACATTGACTGACTTACTGGATGCTCTTTTTGACCATATTAAAGTGATTTTGATATTTTTAAAACACTATCCGAGGCAATGTAAATATCTCTAATCATATCCAAGGCAATTTAGGCATTTCCATTCATCCGCATTCATAAATTCATAATCACTTCACGCATCCAGGTGTGGCCACACCGTTCATTCATAACTTGCATACATCTCACATTTCTCCTTTTGCCTAGGTTACGATCAGTTTGTTGAAAAGAAAATCCCTAATTGAAATTTCTAATCCTTGAAATATGAGCATCCAAAATTTGAACAATTCTAAGCTTAAATATGTTGCCCTTTTTTCTCTATAAGTCTCAAAAACAGTTTCTGTCTGGCTGTATCAATAGCATTTATATACATAAATTAACCATCAACCATGGCGGCATCTCCCAAGGCTGTAAGTTATAACAAGGAGGAGGTTGTCCGCCGCCCCATCAGCCATTTTGTCTAGCCTGCCGCAGACGCCTGCACGAGGTGGCACCAAGCCGCTGGCTGAGGGCTGGCAGACTGAGGCTGCTGCCACAGCTGACCTTGGCCTTAGCTCAACTATGCCCTCTGGGCCGCTGAAAAATCTGCAGCTGTATTTTGGGCACAAGGCTGATCCCTTATTTTCTCTTTTGTTGGGACTCTGTCTGACTTGGTGCCCTTCCTGAACATGTCCAAAGCAACCTCTAGAAGGCTCTGTGCATTTCTTCCTCCCTATGCCTTGCTTTCTGTGTAGGAATAACTTATTTTTTAACTGAAGTTCCTGTAAGGCAGCCACCAATGCTCACCTGAGTGTAAGCTAGGTCCACATCTGAAAAATTCTTAACGAACTCGCCACATCAGTCCTCTTCCTGTGAGGCCTTAGCATGGTCTGGCATGCAGTACCAGCCTCCTCATAAGCTAGCTGTTTCACAATCAAAGTTCCAACACCTGTGTCTCTAACCTTTTTGTATAATGTCCACGCAGGCCTAGAAATCAATTCTGAACTAACTCCCTAGGTCCCTGCCTGCTCTCTATAACAAATATCTTCCTCCTGACCGTGGTTACCTTCTTTCAATTTCCTAGGGGTGAGGCTTCTACAGCAATATTCCCTGTCAGCCTCTGTTGGTCCATACTGGACACAAGCCATTATTAATTCCTAGAGCTGTTCGAATGATATTGGCACATGCATCCTGCTATGTTCCCCTAGCCACTCTCTCTGATCCAAGGAAACCTGTAAATTTCTTATCTCCTGTAAGCAATTTCGCTAAAATTTCCAATTCTCTTAGCTCTTGCTGAATTTTACCATTGAGTATTTGTCTCTCTGTATTCCCAGATTAAAATGTAGGAGGTGAAGACTCTCTCTCCATCTTGGTACTTATTAACTGTCTCTCCCTGCTCATCCCAATCATTTGTCCTGTATATTCTTTACCATCCAGCCGCCCCTAAGTAGGCTCGGAGGTTCCTGTTCTCCATTACATTCCTAGATATCTCCCGAGGGCCTGCGTGTATGCGAGGCCGCACCTATGTCTTCCCAAGCCCCTGCGAAACTCAAAATGCTGCATCATGGCGGTGGCTTTTGCAAGTGGGAAGGATCCTTTTAAAACTTTTAAACTAAAATCTCCTGTACTTGCTTTCACTTTGTTTTAGCTCTCCTGACTACTAAACTATACCCAAGTTAATAAATATACAATCATCTGACTAACAATTACCTACCGCATTTCTCTAACTATATACATTTTTACTTTCAAGGCTAACGTACTTCTCTTTACCATCTGGCTAATATTCCTGTTTCATATTTACAATTACCTGCATTTTTCATTCCAGGGTTTAACACATTACATTTTGCTACTTTATCCCCTGACTGACATTTCAGTCTCATATCTTCTTTGTGCAATTTTCTCTTACTTAACTAAGGGTTAAATAACCTGCTTTACCTATTTTCATCAGCTGCTGGCTGACATTTTCGTCTTAAATATATTTTGTGCACATTTCTGCTTTAAGGGTTAAATAACCCAATTCATCTTTTTTTTCGTCAGCTGCTGGCTGACGTTTTCCTATTTTATATTACATATATCTGTTTCCTATTTCTACAATTATATACAGTTTTATTCCTGACTTAACGCTGTTCACTCACCACATTCAGTCACTTCTTTCTTCTTTTTCCTGCACGTGCTTCTTCCCCAACCGGTTCGCCCACGATGACTATCTCTTTGAATTGTCCAAGTCCCTGCCTTACCCGTTTCTTTGTGTTGTCCATGGCTTCTTCCCCCGTTCTCAGGCCCTGCGTTCGGGAGCCATTGTGTGTGACCCTGCTTGTCTCAGCTTTAACCAACGACAGCCATGAGGTTTGGCCTGAGTGGGGGTGTGTGGACCTGGAAGCTCCCAGCAACCCAACGGCGATAAAGATCAAACACAGGCATCTTGTCATCTTCAGAGAGCTCTCAGTCCCATGTTGTGGAACTAGAGTCATTTCTTTATTAGCCATCTTTTCTGGTGTTTCTTAACCATCCTGCCAATACCAGGAGAGAGAACGGGTTCCCTCTTTGTTCCCTCTCTGCTCTGGTCACTTGCCTCTCTCTCTTAACCTTCTGTCCTCACAAGTTACTCACACACCTCAACTCTCACTCCTCTGCCCAGGTGAGGGCCTATTGAGATGCTTAGGCACATACAGATGCAAATAAGAGGCACATTACCCTGAGGCCATGTTAAACAATTGTAGCCTTACTGGCATTAACAATACAATGGTGAGGCCGGAGCTTTCTAGTGCTCCATGATTAGTGAGACCAAAGACTGGATCTCAAAATATTCCATAATGGAAATACTTTGGTCCCCCACACCAACTGATCACGGAGAATCCACAAAACTGTGAGGCAGAGTAACCCTTTTCTCGTGTGAACTGGGTTATCTTGGGTGTGTGTAATAGTGATGAAAGGCTGACTCACAATAACAACGGGTCAGCACCACTATCAGCAGAGCAAATCAAAACACAATGAGATATTTCTTCAAACCCATTAGGCTGGCTGCTATAAAAATAATTAAATAAAATGAGTTTTGGCAAGGATGTGGATTGGAACACTTGTCATTGTTGATTTGATTGAGAGTGACGCAATTACAATGAAAAACAGTGTATGTCTTCCCATAAATTAAAACAGGGATACAAAGTGAAATCCAGCAATCCTGCTTCTAAAGGTATCCAAATAACTGAAAGCAGGATCTTTTTTGGGGGGAGGGGGGTGTTTTGAGACAGGGTTTCTCTGTGTAGCTTTGGAGCCTATCCTGGCACTCGCTCTGGAGACCAGGCTGGCCTTGAACTCACGGGAGATCTGCCTGCCTCTGCCTCCCGAGTGCTGGGGTTAAAGGCGTTCGCCACCAATTCCTGGGTGAAAGCAGTATCTTCAGTTGGTATTTGCAAACCAATGTTCTTAGCGGGATTGTTGGCAATCACGTAGCAGCAACTCCCATGTCTATCAGTAGACAAGTAGATAGACAACATGTGCCACATACTTAATGGAATACTATTTGGAGTCACAAAAGAAGGAGTTCCTGGCACATACTGCAACACAGATGAACTTTAAATGCAATGTGCTAAGTGAAATGAGCAGGTCATGAAAAGATAAAAGTTGTATGATTCCATTTATGAGCCATCTAAAGTAATCAATTTCATAAGAAAAGAAAGGAGATGTGTGAAGGCAAGTAATTACTTAATGGGGGAATAGATATTCAGTTTTACAAAATTAATGAAAATCTGCTTTCCACTATAAATATACACAGTGCTTCTGAATTGCACAATTAAAAATGGTTAGGATAGCTGGGTGTTTGTGGCGCACGCCTTTAATCCCAGCACTCGGGAGGCAGAGGCAGGCAGATCTCCGTGAGTTCGAGGCCAGCCTTGTCTCCAGAGCAAGTGCCAGGATAGGCTCCAAAGCTACACAGAGAAACCCTGTCTCGAAAAAGCAAAAAAAAAAAAAAAAAAAAAAAAGTTAGGATAGTCAAATGTTGTGTTGTATTATTAAGTTTTAAAGGCTAGGCTGATGGCCCCCATTACTTAGTGACTACATAACTCAAACAACTTCCTGAATCGTGCTGTCTAGTTCTGCATAGACTGCCTTGGTATCTCATGCATAATTGTCATCTTGAATCAAGGAATTCCCTTCCCTTGTGATGAACTTCGCTGTTCCTCTGTTCTGTGCTTTCCTCTTTGTTGGCCCACCACAATCACTCCTTCAGGAGCTTTCTAAGAAATTTTGTTTGGGGGCTCAAGATATAACTCAGTGGTGAATCACTTGCTCAGCGTATGCAAGACCCCTGGTTTGGTCCTCAGCACCCAAAGATTTAGCTTCTTAAAAAAATACTTTTTGCTGGGGTCCTCCATGTGTGTCCCTCTTAGGGTCACCCTTTTTAGCCAGCTTCTCTGGGGTTATGGGTTGTAGCCTGGTTATCCTTTGCTTTATGTCTAATATCTACTTATGAGTGAGCACATGCCATGTTTGTCTTTCTGGGTCTGGGTTTTTTCTAGTTCCATCCATTTGCCTGCAAATGTCAGGTTGTCATTGTGTTTTTCTGCTGAGTAATACTCCATTGTGTAAATGTACCATATTTTCTCTATTCCTTCTTTGGTTGATGGGCACCCAGGTTGTTTCCAGGGTCTGGCTATTACAAATAATGCTGCTGTGAACATAGCTGAGTAAATGTCCTTGTGGTGTGATTGTGCATCCTTTGGGTATATGCCCAGGAAGGGAAAATAGTTAAGATCATCTGGATAAACTGCAATGGGGTAGAGGGGAGGGGATGGGAACATGAGGGATCAAGAAGACTGAGTTGGGGGAGGGATGGAGGAGGGAGAGCAATGAACTCCATATCTTAATGAAGGGAGCCATTATAGGGTTAGAGAGAAACCTGGTGCTAGAGAAATTCTCAGGACTCCACAAGGATGACCCCAGCTAAGAATCCTAGCAATAGGGGAGAGGGTTCTGAATGAGCCTTCCCCTGTAATTAGATTAGTGAGCACCCTAACTGCCATCATAGAACCTACATCCAGTAACTGATGGGAGCAGACACAGAGACCCACAGCCAAGCACTGGGCTGAGCTCCTGGAGTTCAGTTGAAGAGAGGGAGGAGGGATCACATGAACAAAGGGGGTCAAGAGCATGATGGGAAAACACAGAGACAGCTGACCTGAGCTAGTGGGAGGTCACAGACCCTAGACTGACAGCTGAGGAACCTGCATGGAACTGAACTAGGCCCCTTGAATGTGGGTGACAGTTATGTGGCTTGATCTGTTGTGGGGGCCCTGGCAATGGGACCAGGACCTATCCCAGGGGCAGGAACTGGCTTTTTGGAGCCCATTCCCTATGGTGGGATACCTTGCTCAGCCTTGATACAGTGGGGAGGGGCTTGGTCCTCTGAGAAGTAGATGGGGGTGCAAAGGGGGGAGGGAGGGGGAACTAGGGTTGGTATGTAAAATGAAAAACAAATTTTTAAATAAAAATACTTTTTACATGTGCTTACCTTAATGTAGCTCATTTCCTTTCTTTTTTGCCTTCTCATTTGGAGGTTTGGCTTGCTACAAAAATCTATGCTAGAAATCTAGGCCTTCCATCTGCATACTTCCAGCGCTGCTAAGAAATTACTGTGCCCTTTCATATCATACAGGGTCTTCCATCTCTCTGTCCTTCCCTTCCCCATCTGAGATTATAAAATCTTCCTTACACCCAGCATAATGAAGTTTTAGAATTTTGCTGGTAGTATTTATCTCATCTATGGTACTAACTATACAGTCACTGACCTCTTTAATCTTAGAATCTGTGTCCTTCAGTTTTGAAATGAATCTCTCTCTCTCTCTCTCTCTCTCTCTCTCTCTCTCTCTCTCTCTTCCTTTCTTTTGTTCTTTTACTTCTGTACAGCAGTGTACTGCACTTGCTCTCTAATTTTCTTCTATTTTTCTACTATTTTAATGCTTTCCTTTTAAGCTGTACTTTATGAGAATTTCCTCATCTAGACCTTAATTTTTTTCTGGCATATTTCTCTATTTAGGGGTTCTTTTTGCTTCAAACATTTCTTTTCTATATTACTCTGTTCTTCCATGGAACAAACATTTTCTCTAGGAAATATCAATGTCAAGTTTTCTTCTGTCTGCACAATGTTTCCTGCAAACAACTTTTCTGCTTATTTTAGCCTCCTCACGGTAGATACCGTCATCTCATAGTTGGTTGTCTGATCACATTTTCAAAGAGCAGAGTAAACCAGGCTTAGTGGTGCATTCCTGTAACCTCAGCCAAACACAGGAAGCTCTTAAGTTTGAGGCTAGACTAGGCTACGGAGAGCTCCTGTTCCAGAAAAGAAGGAGAAGGTTAATCAATTTTAAACCTGACCATTGAGTTCAGTGGCTTTGACCATACCTTCCCTGTGGAGTATACACTGTACAGTGCCATAATTAGTAAATAAAATCACGCCTCCTACTTAAGACATGCTGCCCTGCATATAGAACAACCTAGAACTTAACTGACTCCTAATTCAAAAGAAGAGGAGTACTAAGAAACAGATGAGGCCAGACCTGGGCTCTGATGTCGGTCTAATCATGCTTACCACAGCTTCCCCAGCCCTCCTTACCTCACCTCTTCCCCGCTAGTTCATAGTAGGGCTCCCAAACTTGGTGAAACCTGAAAGCCAGTCTGATTCACATCCCACACAGCCAAAACTTCTTCAAATCTAGCCCTGTGAAGCCCTTCCTTCTCTTTCAAACATCTGAGGCAGGGAAATAAGTGTAATGATTAATCCAGCCAAACTGACTGGGTTCAACTTCTGGTTCCCCTACTGACTGGCAAATTAACTCACCTCTCTGAACCCCAACTTCCTCATTTACAAAATGAGGGTGACAATGTCAACTGCTTTCTAGGTTGCAAGAGAGACAGACGGGCGTGATGCTTGTAATCCTGAGACCCCCCCCCCAGAGATGGCCCATGATCAGATGATCACAGAGGCATCAAAATGCATGTTCCTGCTCACATAGAGCTTTGATCTTGTGAGAAAGGCAAATTCTATTCTCTAAAAACAAAGAAACAAACAGAGCAAGCCAGGAAGGAGGATTTAGGTAACACATGTCTATCCTCACACTTGGTAGGCTGAAGCAGGGTGATTGTGAAACTGAGTTCCAGGCCATCCTGGACTGTGCAGTGAGAACTTTTCAATCAAATAAAGTTTAAAAATTGAACAAGTAAATACAAACAAAAATACACAGATTGCAGATAGTTGTTGTAGCAATGAGGCCATGGAAGACGAGTGAAAATGAAGAAGCTCGCCCCAAAGGATGTCTTTTGTTTTTGGTTTTTTTCAACAAATTCTCACAGCAAAGATAGACATTCGGTGATTTTGAAAGGAAATTCATCAGTAAAAGCTCCCTTGTGACTAAGGCTGGGTTGAGAATGTACTACTGAATCTCAGAAAGAAAAGAAAAAAAAAGCTCCCTTTTAAAATCCATAACAAGCAGCTATCTGGTTCACGGCCTACATGGCCAAAGCTTCTTCAAATCTCTTCCTGTAAAGTCTTCCTTCTTTTTCAAATATCTGTGGCAGGGAAAGGAGTGTAATAATCCATCCAAACTGATGAGAGTCAACTTCTGGTTCCCTACTGCAAGCAATAACTATCTCAGAAAGCAAATGGCAGATGCTAGTGTGGCCATTCTTTGGAGAAAAAGAAGAGCTGTCATGTTGCCTCTTTCTCCAAACTAAAGCACAACGCCACGTACTTGCCACAGCAAACAAGAACTAGAGCATTCACTACACACAAGGGCAGAAGCACTGCAGCTCTTGTCTTGGATAGTCCCTACCTTCACAGGGGTTCTTGGGGACACTCCAAGATGCCCCAGGGAAGACCTCAGAGCCCTCACTCAATCTCAGCTTTTGGCCAATAGTTTCTGTGGCTTACCTGTTGAATGCACACTTGCCAAAATGTTCTGTACCACAGATCATAGCCATTCACTAATTGTAGGTCCTGTGTAGATGCAGGTTGTAACTAAAGAAAATTCTAATTGTGATATGTAATAGTATGAAAACTGCTATGATCCTCACAGATCCAATGGACTATAAATGGCCAGAGGCTTTCCATTTCATTGCCTGAGTTATTCAGTAGTCAAGACTTCATGAAAACCATAAGAGTCTGTATCCTCCCATCAGACTCTGGACCTGGTTTTCATGGTCAGAGGATTTCCCCAGAAGTTCAGTAAAAGAGAGAGAGGAAGTGATTAAAGTACTTCCCTTCCTTACAGTCATGGGACTCCTGCTATTTCCTATCTGAGACACTCAGATTCTAAAATGTCTATGAAAACGAACAAGATAGAAAGTAGAAGTTACAATAAAAAAAAAACGAAGAGAAAAAAAAGAAAGTAGAAGTTACCTTACATTTTAGAAAAGCATAAAAATATACATTATCAGTCTGAGCTCAAATAATTGTACATGCATGAAAAACTAGCTTTATGTGCTTGAAGCAAGGCATGGTAGATCAGGGAAGATCTAAAGAAGAACTGAATGCAAGCTTCACTCAGTCACTGTTTTAATCCATGTGCCAGGCAGTGTGCTGGGTCAGATTATGGGGAAGCAACAGTGGGCAAAACCAGTCCTGTCATCTGCTCTTGTGGAGATTAAAATATGATGTGATGGGAAACCGGGGGATTACGGAGTATTTCCATGGGTAGATGTGTCCGTTACACTCAAGGAGACACTCTAGGAGTGCCTGTAACTGAACCCTAAAAACTGGAGGCAATTGAAAAGGTTGACTGACAAAAGAGAACCCTAACCTATTTGGGAAGATAAAGAGGCAGGACAAGGGAAAGTAACGGGTGGAGACGGTCAAAGTCATTATGTGCACATATAAAAATGTCACAGTGAATCCACTCTTTAAAGTACAAGTAACATACGCTAAAGAAGAAAATAACCAAAGGGGAAAGAAAGTGAAAAGGAGAGGAGAGAAGAGGAAAGAGGAAAGGGAAAGGAAAAAAGAGAGAAGAGAGGGGAGGGGAGGAAAGAGGAAGGGAAAGGAAAAAAAGAGGAGACAAAAAGGAAAAATGAGGTCTGGAGAGATGGCTCAGAGGTTAAGGGTACTGTCTGCTCTTCCAGAGGTCCTGAGTTCAATTCCCAGCAACCACATGGTGGCTCACAACCATCTGTAATGGAATCTGGTGCCCTCTTCCTGCCTGCAGGCAGAACACTGTATACATAATAAATAAATAAATAAATAAAATATTTTAAAAAAAGGAAAAATGAAAAAGAGAAAGAAGCAATTGGAAGGAAAGGAGAAGAGGCAGGGAGGGGACCTAAGCAAGTCCAATCAAAGAACTGTTGTCAGAGCAAAGGAGCGGGAAGACAGAGAAGACAGTTCCAGGTATAAGGGTATCCTGTAAAAAGCCCCATGTCAACAAGGGCTGACAAATTCAGGATCTGAAGGAATTAGAACAAAGGGGAAGAGACTGGCACAAGCAAGGCTGGAGGCCTGTCACATTGCACCTCCAACTAGGAGCAGTAAGGACGTTTTTAAACCTGTACGGAGAGAAGCCACTTTTGGTTCTCTCTGTAATCAAATAGAAAGTAATGACCCAGATGCAAGATGATGGAAATGTGAAATGGGTAGGTGTGAAAGGCATTCCCACAGTAAAGTCGACAGAAATCGAATACACGGATGCTGAGCGAGAAGACAGCATCCGTGAGCCTGCAATGCTTTCACCTGGATTTGAAGAAGAAACAACACTAGAGAGTAGAGCTGGTACAATCTGGTACCGAACAGGTAGGTTTCCCTAATATCTGTCCTTCTGGAAACTATTTGAAATGCTTTATAAAGGAAGATAACAGAGTTTCTGCCCATTCGTCTCATCCTCTCCAGCAGACTGCAGCTTTTGGGGACAGATGCTGGGCCAGGTGAGGAAACTCTGGACCAACTTTGGACTTTTCAAAGGTGATTGATGGTCTTAGGCAAACCATTTCACTTCTCTGAATTTCTGTTCCCTGGAAGCCCCCCTTCCCAACTCCTTCCCACACAGGAATCCCCGTAAACATGTTAGCTTGAATGTTTGTCTCATTGTGGGCAATGGAAAGGTGTAAGTTTATGAGTTGACTAGTGCCACACAGGTAGTAAGAGCCAGAACTGAAGGCTTGACTCCATCCTATCTTACCCTGGCACTGCACGGCATGAGCAATAGAGGAAAGGCACCAGTCCCAAACAGCATTTCAACTGTGTCACTAACAGGTTCTGTTGTGGCAGGGCTAGAATTGGGGAAGTTGTTTCACCATTTCCTGGTTAGAGAGTGCTACAGGTAAGTGTCATTAATCCATCATTTCCTCCACACACACAAAGTAAAAAACCCTGAAAACAAACCTAAACTTTCCCTTTGAAGCCTTTTGGATAAACCCACCTCACATCCACAATAGAACAACTTTAAATTATTTTCAGGATGTTGACCCTGTAAAACCATGATGCAGTGGAACATTTGGAAAGCAAGGTTAACGGACCAACCTTCCATGTGACTTAGGAGACGCTCCAAGAAACTCTTCAAAGTGTCAAAACCTGCACCAATGAAAATACTTCATTGCAACTGACGTTTTAAAAACTGTCTGAGTAGACTCCAAAGTCAATCAGGATTTGGAGAGCAGTTGGAGTTCGTGAGGTCTTTGTTGTTTACTGATGGTTTGCAATGAGCTTGTTTTATTTTCTGAGTAAGTCCAGTGCCTCCTTTTACATTGTCAGTGCCTAATACTGTTGCAGCATGCAGCAGAGTACCGGAGAGAGTAGTGCTCAGGGCCAGCAGCTACTGAATACTAACTACATATACCATCTAATTTAGCTTCACAGCAGCCCCTAAAAATGGTGGAACAGCGGTTGCACTGCTAATGAGCGGTGGAACAGGAAGTCTACCCTGTCTATATGCTTCCTTGCTCACAGGAGCCGATTTCTCCTATCACACTGGTACTCACCAAATGTCTCACATTTCTCTTTCTAGTTCTTCCTCTCTTCCTTTAAAATGCATTCTTCATGTATTTGTGCTCTCTTGCTATTGTCTTAGCTATTAAAATCATTGACTTAAGAGGAAAATGGCTTTGGATTAGTATGTGAGACTGCCCAGCCATGTGGTTCGGTAGTTATTTCATTACTGGATATGGTCAGAGCACAGTCTCACAAATATGAAAGGAACTGACAGCATACACTATAGCAATATTTGACTACACAGTGACAGAAACGTATGCCAAGAGAAGACTGGGAAAATAAGTTAGATTACTCTTTATGCCATACTGCTCTTTAAAAACTCTAAGAAGGTGGCATGAATTTGAAGAAGAGCAGGTTAGACATATGAGATGGCTTGGAGGGAGGAAAGGGAAGGGAATTATGCTAGAATTATATTATAATCTCAAAAATAAAAAGAATAAGAGAGCCAGGTGTTCGGTCAACAAGACAAAATGGCTCCCTACAGACTGGGAAAAGATCTTCACCAATTCCACATCTGACAAAGGGCTGATGTCCAAAATATACAAAGAACGCAAGAAACTAGAAATCAAACTACCAAATAATCCAATTAAAAAAATGGAGTACAGATCTAAACAGAGAGTTCTCAGCAGAACAATCTCAAATGGCAGAAAGACACTTAAGGAAACATTCAACATCCTTAGTCATCAGGGAAATGCAAACCAAAACCACTATGAGATTCCATCCTACACTGATCAGAATGGTTAAGATAAAAAACACCAATGACAGCTTATGTTGGAGAGGATGTGGAGAAAGGGGAACACTCCTCCATTGCTGGTGGGAGTGCAAACTTGTACAGCCACTGTGGAAATCAGGATGGCAATTTCTCAGAAAATTAGGGATCAACCTACCTCAAGACCCTGCAATACCACTGTTGGGCACATACCCAAAGGAGGCACATTCACACCACAAGGACATTTGCTCAACTATGTTCATAGCAACATTATTTGTAATAGCCAGATCTTGGAAACAATCTAGATGCCCCTCAACTGAAGAATGGATGGAGAAAATGCAGTACATTTACACAATGGAGTACTACTCAGCGGTAAGAAACAATGGCATCCTAAAATTCACAGGCAAATGGACAGAACTAGAAAAAACCATCCTGAGTGAGGTAAGCCAAAACCAGAAAGACAAATATAGTATGTACTCATCCATAAGTGGATACCAGACACAAAGCAAAAGATACCCAGCCTACAATCCACAGCCCCAGAGAAGCTAGAAATTTCTTCCAGAAACAGATGGAAGCAGATGCAGAAATCCACAACTAACCAATGGCCAAGCTCCTGGAGGACAATCAAAGTGAGGGAGGAGAGACAATATGAACAAAGGAGTCAAGACCGTGATGGGGAAACCCACAGAATCAGCTGACCCGAGCTAGTGAGAGATCACTGACTCAGGTCTCACAACTAGGGAACCAGCATAGGACTGAACTAGGACCCCTGAAATACAGGTGACAATGATGTGACTGGGACAATATATGAGGCCACTGGCAGTGGGTCCAAGACCTAACACTAATGCACAAACTGACTTAGTGGAGCCCATTCTATATGGAGAGACACCTTACTCAGCCTAGACACAGGGGTGTGGGGGTGGAGAGGTGCCTTGGTCCTGCCTCAGTGAGATGATGGGACAGACTTAGTAGACTTCCTAGGGGAGGCCTCACCCTCTCTGTGGAGCAGATGGGAGGCGAGGGGAGTGTGGAAAGCAGGAGGAAAGGAGGAGGAACTGGGATTGAAATATAAAAAATAAATTAATAAAAAAAGAAAAAAGAGGGAACACTAATAACCACACACACACAGAGGCCAGATGTTGTGACACTTGGGAGGTAGAGGTAGGCAAATCTCTGAGAGTTTCAAGCCAGCCAGAGCTACATAGTGAGACACTGTGTTAAAAAAAAAAAAAAAAAAGATGTGTGTATATTATTGTGGAAAGATCTTTAAGAAATATTGAGTAGAACAGAGTATTTTAGACTACATAAAAGATACAGATCTATAAGAGCTTGTCGTTTTGTAGTGTTTCCCAATTCATTTATTTTTAAGGTGAAAGTTTCTTTCTGGCCCTGCCCTGAGATTGCATTTCCCATTTAAAGTAAGACATAGTGCTGGAGTTGGGACAGAGGATGAGCCACTAGAGAAGCCCTCTGCATGCCGAGGAGACCTGCAGGTCAGGGAAAGTGTCAGATTTTCTGCCTCATAAGCCAAAGATCCTGAGGGAGGCAATGGAGGAAAGTTACAAGCGGCAGCTTGCTTTGTTTTCCTTCCAGTGGCTGCTCAGGAAGACCCTGCCCCCAGGGGAGATGGGCAAAGTCCTCTGTGAGTTACGGTAAGATGGGAAAGGGCCTTGAGTTAGTGGCTCTGTGCTCCTCGGCTGTCACGTGGCAAAGGAGTACAAACCAATTACTTTGTACCTCATAAAGAGGCACTAAGCGGCCGGCAGTGTTGGTTGGCCAGTTCATAAAGGGTGGGGAAAGGGTGTGGGCATCTGAGGACTATTTTGTCAAGAGTTGCCCCATGCCTGCCTCCGGAGAATTGTGGATGGGCCAAATCAGAGCAATGGAAAGAACACAATCCTCTCGCAAGTGACTAAACTACTTCTCTAACTGGCGGGGCTAACCTTCCATACTGTCCAGAAGCAGCAGGGCTGAGAGAAAAAGAGAACCGACTACTTACACCTGGCCTGTATCCAAGTGTGGACAGTAAGCAGTACCCACCATAGAAAAATCTACTTCTTAAAATTTCCAGAACTCTTAGCTTACGTTTGTGGTGCCTTTGTTACTAGAAGTTACTGGGCGTGAGGGAAGGGAACCTTCGTACTTTCACAATAGGAAATATTGGAAGAGTACAATTTTTTCATCTTTTGAGAAAGAGACAGAGAGTGTTGGTCAGAGAACAACTTGCCAGAGTCATTGCTTTCCTCCTCCATTCCAGAGATAGAACACAGGTCCTGAGGCTGGGCAGTGAGTGTCTCTAAGCTGCTGAGCCATCTCCTGACTCCGAGAAAACACCTAGACGGGTATCTCTAGTGGTCTCACTTCTCATTTACTCTAAACCTACATAAAAAAATTAAAATGAGATGCTGTTAAAAACCAACACTTTCTTCTATTTTGTTGACTGAAACAGCAACATTAAGTTTTTTGGCATAGCATATATCAGAAACAATTCTTTTTAAAATTTTTTAAAGATGTATTTGTTATGTATATAATGCTCTGCATGTGTGCCTACATTACAGAAAGGGCACAGATCTCATTACAGATAGTTGTGAGCCACCATGTGGTTGCTGGGAATTGAACTCAGGACCTCTGGAAGAGCAGCTATAGCTCTTAGCCACTGAGCCATCTCTCCAGCCCCCAGAAACAATTCTTAAAGGCAAGGGTTTTAACTTATTGAAGATTCTTCCAAATATGGATTATTTTTAACTGAATTATTGTTGCAGATATTTTTTACTTACAAGTGTCCTGAGATATTAGAGATTAAAATCACTGTACTGTAGTATTGCTCAGACTTTTCCCAATACATAATAGCAACCTAGAAAGGACGTAGATAAAAGGATGGTTCAGATAGTGAGGTGGCCGAGAGTGGGGTGCTTAAGAAGTTCTGCTGGGATCTGAGGTTAATGTAGCCACACATTCAGCACTGTCTGGTCTACTTCAACCTTAAGAAGAGGAGACTAGAATACCACATCCAGGGCCAGTGTTCTTCCTAAGGTTGTTTTAAAAAATTATATGTATGTGTGTGTGCACATGCACAGGAGTGCAGGTGTGCACGGGGGCCAGAAGAGGGCGTCAGATCCTCCGAGCTGTAACTACAGGCAGTGGTGAGTGGCCTGACATAGACACTGAGAACTGAACTTGGAAAAGCAGTAAGTACTCTTAACTACTGGACCATCTTTCCCTCAAACTCGGCTTTAAACTCCATATTTTATAGCACTCTGCAGACATAACAAGTACAAAAGTAAGGCTTTTCATTTAAATTCACACATATTAAGTGAAGGTAGACGAATGCTTTGAGTGAATGTCCTTTGGTACAATAGGACTGGTTTTTCTTTGTTTTGAAATCTACAACTGAGAGAATCTGGGTACAAAAGAATGCTTAATGTCTCACCATAGCCTCAGACGACAAAAGAAGGCTCCCTTGCAGATGTACTCCCAATCATTACAGATTTGGGATGCAAGAAGACAGTTAGTATTCTTGGGTCTGAGAAACTATTGGCAATGGGAAAATTACCTCTTGTTGGGATTGAATCTTAGTGTCCAGGATGTTTCCCACAAGCATAGCTTTAAGAATCCGACAGACCTGGGTTTGAATTCTGCTCTGTTACCTTCTACCTGTGTGAACCACATAACTTTTCTGAACTCCAATTACCTGTCTATAAAACACAAATTATTTGTGTATGATTAGATGGGCTCAACAAGTGTTTGTTGCCTATGGACATGTACCAGGCTGGCAATGGGCCAGACCGTGAGATGATGAAGATGAACAAGAGAAAAGTTTCTTACTCTTGGTCGAGTACAGGAGGAATGAGCAAGAACTCCTAATGCCACAAAGTAATTTCTGCACATGGAGACATGTACAGAGCAGTGACCTTTCACCTGCTATCGGGCTTCTAGCACTCATTTAGGTCTAGCTCTCCTTTCCTTCTAGCCTGTTGTCAGCCTTGTGCCTTCTGCTCCTTACAGCCAGGAACAGTACTGCTCAGTAGGCTGAGAAGGGAAGGAACTAGGGCCTACGGCGAGGATCTTTAGCTGCTAGCAAAGTGGCCTCTAGACTCGTAATAGTAGAGTACCTACATGAATGTCTCCTCCAGCCTTGCTGACAGAAACTAACAACCGTGATGTCCACAAAGAGGAAACAGGCTGAATAAAAAATGAGACACAATATATCAGACATTATTTACAAAAGCAAAAGCCAAGCTAACTGATATGGATGGAGCATGTAGAGAAATAAGCCTGGAAGAACTGGAATTAACAATGTTCTTCCTACAAAGAATGCTACTAGTTGCAAAGGCATTCATTGCACCAACCTTTCAGCCATTAGATTCCTTTCTGGCTGAAGTTTCCTCTCTCCAAAGGAATGCATTTTTTTTTTTTCAATCTAAGGGCTACCTTGCATTCTCTGTCATTATTAATTCCAATGGGTTGAGCCATAGACTCTCGAGGGGATTTAGATGGACTCTAGCCTTCAGAGCTAACAGCTCCCTGAAAGGAAGCTACTTCACTTTTAGGAAATGAATGGCCCTTCCCATCAGGATAAGCAAGTTACAGGACTGTAAGCAATGGGAATAGGCAATCAATCTTCCTAAAAGATTTTTTTTTTTGTTTTTTTTTTTTTTTTTGCTTTAAAGCAGCAAAAACATGCAAATCAAGCTGAATCACTGAAAGTCCCTGAAGTCAGGGTCAAGGCCTGTCAAGAGCTGCTCTCTGAGATTTAAAGAGGAGGACCACTCTGGGTTCACATCCCATGTTCCCATCCATAGCCCTTCCTCCCAGGTCCTATAAACTAACCCTCTGCAGACACAATCTTAGGGCATACGGGCTGAACAGAAAGTGCAGAGACCGCGGTCAGTAAGTAGCTTTACATACATTCTAGACCCACTCACGGTCACACACAGAAGAGAGCTTGTTTCTGCAGAGTGGTTAATTCTCGAATCCTGGCTTCCAATCTGGGCTCTACCTTTTCTGGATGGGTGCATTTGGACGTGCTCTTTAATAATTCTAATACTTTAAGCTCCAGTTTCTAACCATAGCTTTCTCAGAAAGGTATACTGAGGCACAGTGAGGAGACTCGGTTGGGACAATGGCCTGAGCTACATCCACAAAGAAGAAAGAGAGGCATCAGAGGTGGGCAGGGGCACAGAGACCTAGAAGTAAAGATGGTCAGGGGCTTCACAGATGCCGAGGAAAAGTGGAATGAACATGCTTTCACAGGGTTGGAGATGAAGCAGTCATTAGGAAACACCAACACTACTTAAGAGGGAGACTGTCACTGTTCCATTGATGTGAAGAGCCACCATGACCACAGCAACTCTTATAAAAGAAAGCATTTAGCTGGAGCTTGCTTACAGTTTCTAAAGCTTAGTCCATTACCATTAGTCCATCATGGCAGGGGGCATGGCAGCAGGGAGCATGGTGGCAGGTGTGGTGCTGGGTTAAGTAGCTCAGAGCAACATCCTGATCCACAAGCAGAGAGCAGAACCCTGGGCCTATTGTAGGCTTTTGAAACCATTTAAAACCTACCCCTGTAACACGAAAAATTAAAACCCAGAGACAGACATTGGGGTTAAAGCTTCAAGCGGGAGATAAGAGAAGCAAAGCAGCCAGCCACTATCTCTTACCTCTACCTCAGACTGAAAGGGTGATTCTGGCTCCACAAATCCTCTGAGACAATAGCTCTCCTTGTCTGGAAACTAAATTTCCACATGGAACCCTTTTTTTCTTCATTTTATACCTCCCTTGTGCTGGGATTAAAGGCATGTGATCCCAAGTGCTGAGATCACCCTTGTATGAGCTGTTTCTCTTTAGGACTGGATCAATTTCAAGTAGCTCAGTGTGACCTTGAACTAACAGAGATCCATCTGCTTGTCTTCTGAGTCCTGGGATTAAAAGTGTGTGCCATCACTGCCTAACTCAAAGGCTAGCTAGTATGGCTGCTGGGATTAAAGGTGTGTTGTATCACCACTGTCTGACCTCTATGGCTTGTGGCTAGCTCTGCTTTCTGTACTCTCAGGCAAGCTTTATTAAATCATAAATAATATATCACCACACACCCTCAGGGACACATCTCCAGCAAAGCCACATTCATTCCAACAAGGCCACACCTCCTAATCCTTCTCAAATAGTGCCATTCCCTGGTGACTAAGTAAAATATATGGGTCTATGGGTCCATTCTTACTCAAACCACCACAGAGACCAAACAGATGGTTTCCAAAGAAAGCAGGCAGAATTACTAACATTCTTCAGTACCTAGGAACCAAGAGACAACTTTAAGGAACTTTAAAGGTACCTGGATGGTGGCTCATGCCTGTAATCCCAGCAACTTGAACACTACGGCAGAATTGCCAAGAATTTAAGGCAAGACTGGGGTACATAGCAAAATCCTGTCTCAAAAAAAAAAAAAAGTTCAAAAAGGTCAAAATAAATTTTTACTAACATTTTTCTAGATATCAAAGTAATATATAATTAATGTAGAAAACATGGGAAAAAAGAAAAAAGCCTTGCTTGTTTGACATTCTAGCTAGACCTACTTCTTTTTTCTGCTTATTTCTATCAGGGGGTAATGAGCACAGATCTTCTTGTCCTGTAAGGAACAGGCTGCCTTTACCCAGCATCTGAGAATGTTCTTATGATATCAGAGCAGATTAAATAACCTGGTAAACTCAAGGAGTGAAAACAGATTCTTTTTGTAGCCACCCTGGAGCTGTCAATCAATGAAACTTAAGTGGTTCTCAAATATCTGACTGAAGACTCTGCCTTTCTTACAATAAGATGCAAATCAAAACTCCAGTGAAATCTGGCTTTCTTTTCCTTTCATCAGGCTGGTAAAGATCAAGAATACGATTGCATGAGGTGATGACGAAAGCATGGAGACCTCACTGGAGGGAGTGTTAATGTTGGTGCAACCTCTATCTGTCACTATCTGTCAGATTTGCCCATATCCTTTGAGTCAGCAATTCCATTTCTAGGAAACAATCCCACTGATACACACAAGTAAAATCACACTTGGACAAGATTATTCATTACAGGTTTAGCTGTAATAACAAAAGATTGGAAACAACCAAAAATTCCATTGATGGGCCGTGGGTCAGATAAATGGGATACCAGGGCTACCAAGGAAGGGGGTAGGCCTGTATCACCTATTGAATGGTTTCCAAAACACACTCCATAGAGAAAGATGTCAAAGCCATTAATTCCTCACTATATGTGTAATGAATGAATGATAGATAATAGAAAAGAGAATATTTTGCTTATACATTCATAGAGTATTTCTAGAAGGAATCACGAGAAGTCAGTAGTCTCTGTAATTGTTTGTCATGGTAGATGTGACTTATTTTTCACTTCAGGCCCTTTCTACTTTTTTAATTTTGTGTAAGCATGTGTAATTTGTGCAAAAACTACAACATTAGGTAAAATATAACATTCTAAAACAATATAAAATCTCTGAGTCACTTTACTACCCCTTTATTTGCTTTGGTACTGGGGGTTAATCTAGAGCCCCAAATGCTGATGAAAATGCTCCACCAATAAGACACACACACTCTCTCTCTCTCTCTCTCTCTCTCTCTCTCTCTCTCTCTCTCTCTCTCTCTCTGTGTGTGTGTCTCTGTCTCTGTGTGTGTGTGTGTCTCTCTCTCTGTCTCTCTCTGTCTCTCTGTCTGTCTCTCTTTCTCTCTCTGTCTCTGTCTCTCTCTGTCTCTGTCTCTGTCTCTCTCTCTCTCTCTCTCTCTCTCTCACACACACACACACACACACACACACACACCCTGCCCCACCCTCTTTTGGTTTGTTTTTGAGACAGGGTCTTACTAAGTTTCCCAGGCTTTTGAATTATTCCCCTGGCCTTTGAACCCACCTTGTATTCTAAGTAGACCTTCAACGTGCAATCCTCCTGCCTCACATAGCTGATATCAGCTTTTACTTTCAGGTGGCCACTACTTTGATCCTTTTGTTCCCATCTAAGTATTTTCCTTTTGACCTGCCTCCAGCTAACATGATGACTGAACAATGATAGTTACCAACAACTGACAACTTAGTACATTCTAATAACTGCCTAATGGATGTGACTTCATTTAATTTTCACAACTTCTTTCAGATAGTTAATTTTGTCTACAAGATCCCAGAAATCCTGAGTATGGGAAACTGAAGCATCTTGACAAAGCCACACAACCAATAAAGGGTGGAGTTGGGTTTTAGACCAAATCTACCTCTATAACCCAGGCTTTTTCCAGTGACACGGAATCAGTATATATATTTTGAATAACATATTTAGTCTTCTTTTAAGGTTTTCAAATCAAAGGAACATAATGTTTTATATGGCCTTGAAAACCACACAGCATTGTATGAATGAGTCAGTTAGATGCTTGGCACTTCACACAGGCCCCAACAACCAGAAGGTAAGGTGCAATTGCTATTCCCATTTTGCAAGTGAAAACAATGAAGCCTGATGTTAAAAACTCCCCAGTGGGTCGAAGCGTGTAAATTACTGAACAAAGATTTGAATCTAGGCAATTTGGCTCCAAGACCTGCGCCATCACTGCCCTGCCTGGAAACACATTTGTACCATGCATGACCCTATGGGAGAGACCAGAGGAGAGTCTCCACTATTCCTGGAAACGGATCTACAGAGGCTTCCTGGAGGATAGAAGCAGGATCTGGGTCTCAGAGTTTAAGGCATAGAGACGTCACGACATCCGAAAGATGTCATTCTACCCTGCGGTGAAGCAGTTCTGGAAAGACCAACATGCTTTTGGGGAGGGAAGGGACGGAAATTGTAGCACAGAGCCTCATGTGACGTGTCTGGGAACTGTGCCATGTAACAGAACCAAGCTTCTGTCAGGGATTTCAAATTTTACTCAATATTCTGAAGTTTGGCTAAAGCACAGTCAAATGTTGACCAGGTTCCTGTCATCAGCAAGAACTGTCAAAAGCAGGTGGGGACTGGATTTAATGGCATCCTTTGTTTTTGTAATGCAACGTCCTAGAAATCCGCAACTGAGCTGTAGCAAAGACAAAGCAGATTTGATGCCAAGAATAATATTAGAAGTGATGCCCTGTCATTCTGGTGCAGTTGGAAGCTAGACGCAATCCAGTAACCAGCCATCCTTTGGGGACCCTCAGAATCCTGTCTCTCGCAGGGCCTCAAAACCAGCCTCTTTCTTTGTTTATCATCCTCCCCCGACCAGGGTGAAACAGTGACGCATCAAAAAGCCAAAGTCCCCTGAGCTGCCTCCCTATTGTGTCAAATTCCGCAAAAGTGTGACCAGTCTTCAGTCTTAATATGGCTTGTAAAATCTAGACTTGACTTCTGCCCATAAAGGCATGATCCAGTTCCTGGCTGGAGAAAATCCAAGAACACGTGTGTGAGACAGTCTACCCTGCATAGTCCTGATTCTCCCTCAATTCAGCTGGATGCCTTCATTTGGGGCACAGAAGAAGCAGCATGTTTTGACCACAACAATATTTCTTAAAAATTATACTTATTTATTTATTGTGTGTCTATGGGTTCTCAGTGTATATGCCACGGCCTGTGTATGGTAGTCAGAGGACAATTTGTGGGAATTGGCTCTCTCCCACCATGTGGGTCCTGGGGACTGAACTGAGTTCGTTAGACTAACAGAAGGTGCCTTTACTCGTTTAGCCATCTCACCAGTCCCCACAACAATCTTTATTCAAACATCTGTAATATGCTTGTTGTGTTCTTTTTCTTATGTCCCCCAAACAGTATCCATATAATAACTAATGTCCATATGAATTGATTTTGCCTTCCCAGTAACCCTGCATTTCCTTGGCCAATGGTGCATATGGAGATACCTAACTTGTGAGAAGGGAAGGGAAGTAGAGGAGAGTTTTTATGTGTAGCTCCTGCCCACTGTTACGCTGCAAATACTTTCATCTTGTCTAATTCCAAGCTGCCGCTAGGAGTCACTGAATGCAGAGTTGGGAAGTGATGAGCACGGTTTTCTCTTGAGCCTAATTAAAGCAGCCAGCTCTAGTGCATGTCCACTGGATTCCATCTGTCGTGAGTGCCACAACTTCCAACCCCCCCCCCCAACTCCTTTCCTAACTCAAGTCCCTACGATCTTTTCCTGATCACTCAGATTAGATAATTTCCTCTCCTGACTCCCTGGTCAATCCATCTTCTGTGGCTCTCTATCTCCTTTCCTGCCACCTAGTTTCCAATGTCCTCCCTGCCAAACAAAGCTATTACTTTTAACCAAAATATAGACTACCCAGTTACGTTTGAATTTCAGTTAACAAGGAAAACTTTTTAGCATCATCATGCAATATTTAAAATATATAAATATTAGAAATTTGTTTGTGTGTATCTGAACTTTATATGGGTAGCCAGCTTTTTTTTTGGCAATGCTCTGCCTGAGCCACACAAACACTGATCTTAGGTAAGTCACTAAACCGCTTAGGAATTTAGACCCTCATTCATGATTCAGTTCCTCTCAGGGGCAGTCCAAGGGTGTTTCAATCTGTGGAATCAGCTCTGCCCTGTGCACATCCTGGCTCCCCTAACTTAGCTGATGACCTGCGTCTGTCTGTGATGAGTCCATCATTGTACCTGTGTAGATATTTCTGCCCAGTGGATGCTGAGGGCTTGGCTTGCTGTGGCAATCGGTGTGGTGCTGAAGTGGATTAAGACGCTTGGGCCTTCTCTCTGGCTCTTTTCTGTGAGGTAGCAGGGACTTCTTATTTTCTACATAGCACATCGGAGTCTCACTGTTCACAGGGAAAGTCACCCAGTTCATGGTTATAATAAATCTGAATCTGTCTGGAATTTAGTGTTCCCATAATAAAGATTAGTAATTTTCAAAACTGGTCTCAATCAATAAAATTGCGTTGGCTCCATTTAGTAAGGTTTACTCTTGAAAGTAGAAACAGTTTGCTATAAACATAACATATTACACATTTGTGTTTTTGTGGTGGTGATTTTGTTTTTTCTTTGGATTTTAATTTTGTTTTATAAAATTCTTAAATAACTTAGACAAGCAAAAGGGCATTCCTACTAGTTGGCATTCAACAAATACTAGTTTGATTTATCTAACAATCCTCATTTATGAAAAGTATTTTAGGAAGAACATACTGTTATGGTTATAAGGTCAAAAGACAGGTCCTCTCAGGACTTCACCCAGCATCTCAGAACTACCACAGCTTGGTACTTATGACTGTGGTTTTAAAGGGCTCTAGAGGGAAATGTTTGCTGAATTCCTCAGTGTTCACCTGTTTCAGCCTCTGGGGCCTGGGACGTTGTGGATGTCTGCCTCTCCACATCAGCCCCTCCTGTCATCTGCTTACTGCCTGCTTTGTGATAGGTCTTCCTCACCTTCAGGCAGTGCGGTTTTTCTCTTGCACAAGCAGAACTATTATAATAGGTAACTTAGTGTCCTAGAGAGATACAACCAGATTGTAAGTAGATAGGTGAGAAATACCTCAAATGTAAGCTCCTTCTATAAACTCCTTCCCTTTTGTTGCTTTGTGGCACAGGCCCCAGTAATGAATTTCAAGATACTAGAAGTCATGAGCCATATAACAAGAAGAAAAAAAATGTCAGCCTTTGCCCATGACAGCTATCCACATATCCTACCACCACCGAGAGCTATGAGATACTGTGAATCCCATTAGGACGTGGCTGTGTTCCAGACTAGCAGTCAAGTCAAGCTACAAAGTGTGCACAATGCCAAACACCCAGCACAACTTAATAGTTTAGAGATTCCATTACTGCACCAATAGACAATAAGTTAACCCCTGGGAAACCAGTGATTATTTTCACTGCATCTTATCACTATGAAGACATGAATGCATTCTGTGTGTCTTGTGAACAGAGCATCTATAAACTTTACTAGATGCTTCCCTTCTGAACTCCAACCGGTTTATCTATATTCAGGGAATTACTCAGGGTATTCATGCCGAGGAATACAAGAAAGAAAGAAAACCAAGTCAGACCTGGTGCCACAAATTTGTGACCCCAGCTTTTCAGAAAGCTGGGGTGAGAGGATCAATATCAGCTATCTGTACAATTGCTGGCAAATGTGCTGTTTATTGCACTGGTGTGTCTTCACAAAGACACTCTAACTTCTCTTGAATTAGTTTATTTTGCCTGAGGTCACCAAGATCCTGGATGTGTAAAAATGAAAAGCATCCTAAACAGCTGAAATGACTTCTCTGGGCGGGACCTGGATGATAACATCAGCCTCCTCAACACTCAAGAATTATTTCTCTGAGGGCATCTCCAGCAACAGCCCGTGATGTGGATGTAGCCTTCGGGCTGTTGAATGGCTAGTCAAGGGCTGCACAATCACAGAACATGGACAGACGCTGGAGCAGGGAAAGAATTTAGAGGCCTGAGGTGGGAAAATACCCTGCCCCGACACCTTCCTGTTAGTCATCATCCCAGTGTTCATATCTGCATATCTGCAAACAGCTGTATTCCTAAAATACAAGAACCTAAGGATTTGGTAATGTAGTAAAGAGATAAGGCCAATTTAGGGGAACCTACATTCAGCCAAAAGTTTTGCAATCTCATTCTGAATCCTGCATTCCAATTCATTCAGTGAGGCTATGCAGACCTTCACAAGCCTGACCAAAAAAACAGATATATAATATCAGACGGAACAGTCCCGGGCCTGAGTCTCCTCCTGAGCATAACCTGCCTAAGACTACATACCTGGGTCCCTTAGTAGCTTCCCTGGAGCTGCAATGAACAAACTAATCATAGAAGAGTATGTATAAAGTGTTTATACTGTTGTTACAGAGAGATGGGAGAATCTGATTCAATCAGCTGCTGTTGCTTAGGCACCAACCCCCAAAACCAATGGTTTGCCTTTCCAGGCATTGTGATCCCTTGTGAAGCTCACTAGTAAGAAAGCCAACCTTTCTCTCCTGTCACTCACTGCCTCTCATGCACCTGAATTTTACCTACAGGGAAGTAATGTGGTTTCCTGGATAAGGGATCTAGATAAGTCATCCCACAAGAGCCCAAATGTGCACCAATGTGGAGAAGCCACAGGCCTGGCAGAACAGTTATAGCCCAAGGTTACCCAGCACAAAAGGGACAGCGCTGTAGAGCTGTGACAATAGTAGGTCTGTGGGTCAAGGAGATATATATTTCTATATATCCCTTTTCTTCCCCTCCCTCACTTCACTTCTTTCAAACACACACAGCCATATACACAGAGCAAGCAAGTCACACACACACACACACACACACACACACACACACACACACACACACAGAGAGAGAGAGAGAGAGAGAGAGAGAGAGAGAGAGAGAGAGAGAGAAGTCAGTACTTTCAACATATCACCTCTCATTCTTTGACCTTGACTTGCTTACCAGGATCTGAATTCTTCTGTAACACTTTAAGTCAATCCAGGTGGATTTGCTTCAGAGCGATGAGACCCAGTGTCTCAGAAGTGGAGAGTGCTTCATAATCCAGAGTATTTTGTGCAAATGTGTCCACTGTGAAGATTAGAAAGACCTTTCCTCCCTCCATGAATCCAGCTTGCATGAACACAGAAGAGAATTTATTCAGAGGAACTAAGACATTCTCTTATTAGCAAATAACTCAAAAGGGCAGGGAAGGGAGGTGAACTACATCACAGTCAGGCCAAAAGAATCCCCTGGTCTTGACACGACATGTGACACTTTCAGATGGGTTCTTAGTACCTTAACTTGGAGGGAAAACTGATGTTTGCATGCTTAGTTTCTGCCCATGACACTCAACTCAGAGAACTGAGATCTCTGGAGAAGCTGAGGGTGGTTTAAGTGACTCGCCAGAATAAATTAACTGGTTTCTCTAAACCGAAGTTTCCTAATTTCGAAGCACAAGCAGCGGCCACTGAAAACCCAACCCCCAGAGAGATTCTGCCCTCAGGGATCTCCCTGCCCTGGGGAGAGTTCGGGATCACAAAGTGATTTATCACAACTTCTGCGAGGCTGGCTTGTCAACATGTTGGGATTAGAGCACTAATTCCAGCAGATCTAGATCAGAGACCAGAGCAGGTGCAGCAGGTCCCTAAGCAGGGAAAGTGTTCCTCATTATCCAAAGGGCCACTCCTAAAATGCCTGCAATAGCCCACTTTTCTAGGGATAGGGTATCTCCATGCATAGCAAGATAACAAGGGCAAAGAGATGTGTGCTTAGCTTGGCATTAGGAAATCTAAGTCTTCTAGCCCCATAGCACACTGGGAAATCTATGGCCAGACCAAGAAGTTGTTAGGAGCTACACTAGGACTGAGGTATCAGAACTGAGGCTGTGAGGCCAGAACTGAGGCTGACCTGGCTGGCAGCTGACAAGAATTTAGGAAAGTTATCCTGGCTGCCCTTCAGAGTCAGCCAATGCCTTCCAACAGACACAACACGCATCTCCATAATATTCTCTCTGTAATTAACAGCAAAACTCTTCCCAATCCATTTCCCAGAGCCTCTCTTCCAGAAGAAGCTGTTAAATTACCCATTGTTTCACTTTGTAAACATCTTCTGCCTGATGACAAGTGAAACTACATTTTAAAAGCAACTGCAAGTTTCCTAGTAAACATGGCTTCTCTTTTCTCTTTGAGATATTCCCTTTAGTTAAATCACAGGCCCACCCATCTCCAGCCCTAGCCAAAGAGCACACTGCCTGCCACAGCTAAGCATGTGGAAAGCGTGTCTCTCTTGGAGACCTTAAGAACCCAATGGAAATGCTTTCTTCCACTCACCTCAAATGGACTAACAAACTTTGGGTTCCATCACCACATAGAAAAGCAGATACTCTGGGCGGTGGTGGCACACGCCTTTGATCCCAGGACTCGGGAGGCAGAGGCAGGCAGATCTCTGAGTTCAAGGCCAGCCTGGTCCACAGAGTGAGTTCTAGGGCAGCCAGGGATACACAGAGAAATCCTATTTTGAAAAAATAAAATAAAAGAAGCAGATATGAGTAGTAATTCTGAGAGACACAGCCAGCCCCATGCAAAAGAAGATGGCTGCCTTTTCCTTCATGTATACATATTCCCACCAACCCTTCCTCCCTTGATCACGGCAATGCTTAAGCCCTTGAAGTTTCATTAGTAACGGCAATGTATACTAGACTTTCCTGGTTACTAAAACATACTAAAATGTGAGTGGGATTTGGGACAAGTAAGGGCAGTTTAGGAAACCAGTGCCTTCCTGGAGTTTTGCTATGAACTTAAAATTACAGAAAAAGAAAAAAAAAAAAACCTACACACACACACACACACACACACACACACACACACACACACACACACGATCAGTTCTTCAAGTGGGAAACTCATTAAGACATAGAGAAAAGAATTGTAATGGTAGAAAAAGAGCTTAGAGTTAATGTTTTGGTTTAGGGAGAGTCCATTTCTCCCACAAACAAATGACAGTCACAGGCACCGGCAGTAATAAAGACCCATGATGGCTTCAATGCCATCTTCTGCTGACCGCCTAAAGCACGAGCTCTGCTGTCCCCAGGACCATTTATGCTTGAGAGCCACGCTCAGAATGTGAAGGACGAAGACATGCATGGGCTGTGCCTTCTGACATAAAAACACTTAGCAGAAGGCACTGGGGGAAATCTAGGAGTAAGATAAAGCTGGGAAATTATCTAAACCAAGGGTCCTAGCTTGAGCACTGCTTTGTCTACATGTATGCATGAGCATCATGTATGTTCGTGCCCACTGAGACCAGAAGAGGGTATCAGAAGAGTCACAGACGGTTCAGAGCCATCATGTAGTTGCTGGAAACTGAACCAATCCTTACGAAAGGGAAGTAAATGCTCTTAACTTCTGAGCCACGCCTCCAGCTCCACATAGTAGATTTTCAATAGCATCTACCACCTTACTTCTTGAGGGAGAAAATGCTTGGAAGACTAACTCGGCCCTGGCACGGTAAGCTGGCTCTCCATAGTAACTTCACAGGCAAGGCCCAGGGGAGCCTTCTAGCTCTTGAAAATGATAGAGTTAGTGCTTACTCTCATTTATCTTCATAGCAGCCCTGTAAGTGATGCTCTAGTATTATTCTGGTATTACAGAGTAAATAAACAAGAACACAGATCTTGGGGTAATTCAGCCAGTGTCAAACAGCTAGCAAATGGCAGAGTTGGGCTTCAGACACAAACTGTTACTCAAAAGCCTGTGGGCTCCATGTGCACCTCCATGAAAAGCTATAAAGACAGCATCTAAACCATTAACATACAATGTGTATCTGCATGTGTATGCATGTATAAGTATGCATTTTATACATAAATGTGCATGAGACATTTTTGTATAAATATATGAGCTGAAAAAACAAAACAAAACAAACCTCTTCTAGACTAGGCTGACAAGAGTCCCACTAAAACTACTAGGGATTAGGCACTGCCTGTGGGACCCTTACATCCCCTGTTGTCTTGTTTGAACTTTTTTTTAAAAGTCATGGATGCATGCCCCCTATTTAGAAAGTACCCTTTTATTAAAAAGAGAAACCTGAGTGTTGTAGTAAGTATAACAATCTAAAATTTATTGACTCATTTAAAAAAAAATTGCTAAGTGGAGAAAAGAAACTCCATGCTACAGAGGCCTGAGACAGCTTGTGTGCAGGGAGCCGGCATGACAGAGAGCTGGGGAAGTGGCTTCCTTCAGTGCAGACTCAACTCAGGGCTGGTTCAATTGTCTTTTTAAGTCCCAAGAACATGGAAAGTGAAACCATCCTGCCTCCTTCCTCCATTTTCATTTTCAGACTAAAAACCCCATTCCTTCTAGGACAAGTGCCTCAATCAGTGAGAGAACGATGACCTCACTTCTCTCAACAGGCAGACCTAACATTTTACGAACACAAATGGGAGAATAAACCCACGAATCTTTTAACTGTCCTAGCAAAGGCCACTGCTCTAAGAATCTTCAAGCAATCTTTGCAAAGAAGCTGACTTCGATACTAAAAGTGTGTTTTGTAAATAATTTTGGGTTCTTGTATACAGAACCTACTTTCTGGAGTCATTCTGAATGCCGTCTAGGTATCTGGAGATGGTTGGGTAAAAGACCAGGGACCCTTCAGTAGAAGAAATCAACCAAAGGGAAGAAGGAGTTCTGTTCAAGCTTGACCCAGCCTAGAAGACGTGGGCATTGGAAGGGTCACTTAGAGAGAGCCATGCCCCTTCAGATTTAAGTCAAATCATCCAGTAAAAGGGAGCTTCAAACCCAAGCAAGGTAAGATGCCAGAGGCCCTTCTTTGACATCTTTATCCTTCATGCATCCTGAATCAAGGAGGCTTCAACAACTTGAGGACTGTACAGACCTGCAAACCTCCTCAGGATGACCTGGGACAGTAGGATTACAGTGTAACATGTTTTGGGGTGTTCTGGGAGCAGTGGGGTAAGCACTAGCAGATAAAGGCAGCTCTGTTACACAAAGACTAACAGTCTAACCAGGAAGATACCCAGGAGGTCACTAGGGAGAAAGCAGGGGACACTGGGCTTGAGAGGAAAGCAGCAGAGCTTGATGGCACTCGAAGATATTTCTGTTCTTTACCCACGCTCCCCGTGGGACCCCTAAGAAACAAGTGCACAAAATCTGTAGGTGAACAAACCATTTGGAAGCAGCAGGTCCTGACGAGATCCAGGAAGCACAAGCACCATGCCACAGACGTTATTACTGCCTGTGTAAGCCCTGGTTGTGGCTTGGGGGGGCTTTGTATGGTCTAAAGAAACTCAGGTCAGAACATCTGAGGTTCTTACAAGCATAAAAAAGTCGGATACTAAATGCTAACCTCTTTCTTAGTAGTGTGTGTGTGTGTGTGTGTGTGTGTGTGTGTGTGTGTGTAAATCACGTCAGTTTTAGATTCTTCTTTTTCTCCTGTGCATTTCAGCTTTTCTTTTTTCTTCAAGACATGCTAAAGTGCTGAGTCACTTAAAAAAAAAAAAAGAAGAAGAAGAAAGTAAAGAGTGATCATGCTTCTTAGGGCTAGCCTCAAGGATGACTTAAGCACACTTTTGCCCCCCCCCCACCCCAGTCGTGATTCTTTCGATGCTAAACGACGTCACATTGTGCAATCTTAATAAGGTTTCCAATCAGCCCCACCCACTCTGGCCCCACCCCCACCCTCCAACAAAGATTTTTATCAAATGTGGGATTTTCCCATGAGTCTCAAAATTAGAGAGTCGACTCCCAATAAATATGAGACTGGGGATGTCTGTAGCTCATTCTGCTCTCGAGCCCACCAGGAACGAAAGACAACTTCATCTGCCCTCCAGGAACAGCTATGAAGTTCCTCTCCGCAAGTAAGTGAAGGCAATTCCTCGCCCTCTGGTGGAGCTGTTGAGGCTGTGTGAGAGAGCACTGTGTGGCCGAGAGCGAGCGAAGGCTGTGGGCTGGCCAGCAGCCAGCAGCAGGCGCCCAGCTGTGCTCTCTGCTCACTTGCCGCTTTTCCTTCCCTCCACACAGGAGACTTCCATCCACTTGCCTTCTTGGGACTCATGCTGGCGGTGGCCACTGCCCTCCCTACCTCACAAGTTCGGAGAGGAGACTTCACAGAAGACACCACTCCCAACAGACCAGTATATACTACTTCACAACAAGTCGGAGGTTTGGTTACACATGTGCTCAGGGAAATCTTCGAATTGAGAAAAGAGGTGGGTAGGCTGAGAAAGGCATGAAGGCCCAGAGTGGGCGTTCATTCATTCTCTTTGCTCCTGAGCTGGGAACTCTCTGCTGGGTTCTAGGGCACTTAGGATTTGAGGCTAAAGATCAGACTACACTGTGCTCTCTATCTTTATCTTTTGCTGGTCTCAGAGGGTTCATTCACAGTCTGGAAAATACAGAATGTGGCTGAATTTCTAGAAAATTCACAGTGGGCCATTCTCAGCTCCACATTCAGCGGTTGCTTCTTGGGTAGGGAGTCCTTTTTCCTTACCAAAGAGTAAGGTCTCTGCCTTTATTTGTCCCTTGAACTCTGGGAGGACTGGAAAAGTGCCACTTCAGCTGAATGAATCTTCAGTTGCTTGGGGCAGTTGTAGCACTTTTTGGTTGAATGTAAACGGTGTAATCAGTACTCTCTAGGGCCGACCCAGATAAGATGCAGATACAGAGCCCAACAAAGTGCTAACATAAAAACTAGATTAGACTGGGCATGGCGGCCCACGCCTCTAACCCCAGAATTCAGGAGACAGAGGAAGGAAGATCTCTGTGACTTAGAGGCTAGCCTGATCTACATATCTAGTTCCAGGACAGCAAGGACTATATTGAGAAACCTTGTCTCAAAAAACCAAAACCAACAAGACCTACCTAGATTAAAGTATCTCCCATCTTTAAATGCAAAGTATTTTGACTCAGCTTGACAGAAAGAAAAAAAAACCACAAGAGCCCAGATTCTAGGTCTGGGTGTGTAGAACCAACTTTGTAATCTCGGGGGAACTCCTTACTATTTGGGACTCTTATCTGCAAAATTATGGAGTTACAGATGATGGCAAGGCGCTTCCAGATGGAATATTCTTCGACTTAAATTTATTTGCCCCAATTATCATCAAAATTTCTTGTCATTTACTAAATTCCTACTATGTGCCAGGCAACTTACATCATTGAATTCTTGAAACAAATGTATAAAGGGGGACTTTAATAATTCTTTACCTGGAGATAGGCAACAGACTCGGGAGAGTAACAAGCCTGAAGCCACAGGAGAGCCTGGGAGGGAGGGAGCCTTGGATGTCTTTCTATTAGATTGCTTGGTTGGGTGCCAAGAAGGTGTAGCTTCCTTTTTCTTAGTATCTGCTGGCTGTGGGGAGCATGAACTGGCCCTCTAGTGGTGTTGGTTTTAGGAGTGCTTAAATGAGCTTTCTGGTACTCTTTTGCAGTTGTGTAATAACAATCCTGATTGTATGAACTATGATGATGCATTGTTAGAAAACAATCTGGAACTTCCGGTGATACAAAGAAATGATGGCTGCTACCAAACTGGATACAATTGGGTAGGCATTTGTCACAATTCTTCAGCCAAAGTTCTCCTGCATGTGTTTAGTTCCAGTCAGGCAACAAAGATAGGGAAATGGATACAAGGAATATTATGAGGAAAGAAACTTACAGCTTTTTAAGAAGCAGGTTCTCACAGAACAGGTGAAGTCCCACTATGTTAGGATTCTCACATCTGTTAGGTGTTAGAAATCATAGCAAGCTTAGCTAGTTCATCTCAAGTACAGTGGTTCAGAGACCATTCTCTTCTCTGGCTGCCCCTGGAAGGATCCAAGCCCACTGTCCTTACTGAGAACACCCTCCACACCCCTCTCCCTCCAGCCAGTGAGATAACCTGCATGGATTCTCGTTATTCCTTAAAAGCAGGTCCCGGGCTAGCCCAGACAAGAGCAAGAGTACAGGAAGGGTACTGGAGGCAGAGGCAAGGGGTTCAGAAGAGGACCCCCACTGCCACACTCTTGGTCTTTGGGAAAACTATGAAGTTTTTTAGACTGGGTAGTCTGTAGTTGTCCAGATATTTAAGGGATGTCAGCTGATGCTGCCTGGTGTCTAATTCTCTAGAGGGGCAAAGGAGAAGATGCGGAACAGCAGGAATCTTATTCTCAGATTGAGTCTGTCTCCTAGAGAGAACTAATTTCCCCTCCTACTCTACTCATAGGAAATTTGCCTACTGAAAATCACCTCTGGTCTTCTGGACTACCAGATCTACTTGGAGTTTGTGACCAACAATGTACAAGATAACAAGAAAGACAAAGCAAGAGTCATTCAGAGCACCACCAAAACCCTAAGTCAGATCTTCAAACAAGAGGTGAGTACTTCCCTGTCTCTCATGCAGTGTAGGGAAGGGCTGAGGGAACACACCCACCAGGCAATTCAGGGCTGCAGCACTGCTTCTGCAGACAGCCTTAGAAAAGGGAGGGTCTGAGCAACTATTCTTGTTGTAAGAACCTGTTTTGTTTCTCTTTGGGGTTTTAGTGTGAGGCTCTTTTGCAAAATAAATAAATAAATAAATAAATACTTTAAACCATATTAAACAAATTTTAAATAACTGCTTAAGAGATAAGAAAAATATAACAGACAAAAGGAAGCATATCCAACTCTACCCAGTTAGCCATTAAAAAAGAGCACAGGGCACCAAAATGACTTTAATATTTAATCCCTGGAGAGTCACATTCTTAATACTAAAAAAACTAATGCAGAGAAGTAGCCAAAGGCTAAAAAGACAGGAAGGAGGGGATTAAGGGCTTCTGGCCACCACTAGCTATTAAATGGAAACTGTGGAGGGCTGATGGCTCAGAATGTGGATGAGGCAAGCCAGGTGTTGAGGAGGGGGAGCTGGAATGAAGCCCTGACGCTAATGCTAAGCCTGCTTCTGCCACTTGTAGTTTCTTGCCTCGAAGCAGAGCTTTTCCTAGTTTAATGTGCACAGGAACTATGCGGTGTCTTCTTCCGGCAGAGTCTAACTTCGAAGGTCTGAGGAGGGGACTGAGATTCACTTTGTAAATAGCTTGCAGGCTCACAAGTAGCGGGGCAAGCCTTCCAGTTAGTCACCCCCTTATGCCAGTGGGTCCATGGAAATGGGTTTCCAGCGACCTTCATGCTACGACACCAAGAGACTCTCAACAGAATCTGGACGGGAAGCGAGGAGGGAAGCACTTGCCAATGGGCTCCTCTGCCAACAGTAGCGCATACAGTAGCATGTGGCAGCACTGTTTTGGATAACAGACAAATAAGATGGTGGTCCTGACCTCTGGGTGCTTACTCTCTAATGGCAGACAGAACAGTAAGGACAGTAACAGTAAGGGGGAAGTTAGGATTCTGTTGCTACTGAAAAACTAATGATCACCTTGAGAAAAAAAAAAAAAAAAGAAGAAGAAGAACTGCTATGCACAGGTCCATCTCAGAGGGAGCTTGAAGCAAAAGCACCCTCTCTGGCTAGGGTGAGTCAGGGCAGATGGACCCAATTAGCCTCATTCATCCTAAATTTGAAAATCTTCCACAGTCCAGAGCACCCCACAACAAAAAACATGTGTAGTATTTAACCAGTCTTTCTCCTCCCCACCCCCATTAGGTAAAGGATCCAGATAAAATAGTCATGCCTAGCCCAACTTCCAAGGCCATCCTAATAGAGAAGCTGGAGTCACAGAAGCAGTGGCCAAGGACCAAGACCATCGAACTCATCCTGAAAGCACTTGAAGAATTCCTAAAAGTCACCATGAGGTCTACTCGGCAAAACTAGTGTGCTATGCCAAAGCGTACCAAACTGTAGACATACACTGTGGTCAGAAAACATATCCTGTCACTGGGTATCTACCTTATGTTGTTCTCTACGAAGAACTGACAGTATGAATGTTGGGACACTATTTTAATTATTTTTTTAATTTATTGATAATTTAAATATGTAAGCTGTAAGTTAATTTATGATTAATATTTATAGTTTTTATGAAGTGTCACTTGAAATATTATATGTAATAGTTTTGAAATGATAATATAAAAATCTATTTGATCTGAATATTCTGTTACATAGCCAGACTATTTCTTGGAATGTATACGTTTACCTCAATAAATTGCTAATTTATATGTGTTTTTAAAGAAATATTTGTGTTGTGTTTTTATAATGCTTAGACTGCCTTCAACTAGAGAAATCGCATTATCTTTAAAAATCAAGGACTTGCCAGGTGGTGGTGGCACACACCTTTAATCCCAGCACTCAGGAGACAGAGACAGGTGGATCTCTGTTAGTTCGAGGCCAGCCCGATCTACAAAATGAGTTCCAGAGCAGGCTCCAAAGCTACGGAGAAACCCTGTATCAAAACTACACACATACACACACACACAGGGACTAAAGGATACAAATCAACTGGTAAAGTGCTTGCCCAGCATGAGCAAGGCCCTAAGTTGGATCTGAGCACACAAAATAAATAAAAAAAAAAATCAAGAATTAAGCAATTGTATGATATGCAAAATTAAATGAAAAGGGAAACAGCTGCAGGTGGCAAGTGGGGGAAAAAGTCTTTCCTGGGCTTCAGCTTTGATAACAGGGAAGAGGATTAGCACACAGACTCTGCCAAAAGGAACAAGTTTTAAGGTATTGAACAACACCTTGCTAGGGAGCTTGAGGAATAGCAGATGAACACTACCTCTTGACATGTCCAGCTGTAACTCCATGGACTTACAGAACTTAGACAGAAGCCACTTTTTTTTTGGGGGGGGGGTTCAAGACAGGGTTTCTCTGTGGCTTTGGAGGCTGTCCTGGAACTAGCTCTTGTAGACCAGGCTGGACTCGAACTCACAGAGATCCGCCTGCCTCTGCCTCCCGAGTGCTGGGATTAAAGGCGTGCACCACCAAGCCCGGCTGACAGGAGCCACTTTTATTGGATTCTGGTGTAGTGAATGCCTCAGCCCACTTTCCTCCACCAGAAAGCTCAGTCACCTCATTGGATCTTTGTCTGCTTATTGGCACACCTTTTCTGAACCCACAAAGACTTTATTTTAATGTTAACCTCATTTATGATTTCTTGGTTTACAAATCTCAATATAAACACATTTCTTATTACCATTAATACAAAACAAACAATAACAAAGCCCTTAAGCCCCTGCCTCCTGCCAGGCACCATGATAAAAGGCTGCATTGATCACAGTAGCTAATCCCAGCACATGTACATTCTTTCTGGACCCTTCTGAAATATAAAACATGGTCCCCGATTTAAATTCAAGTATATCTGACTCCAGGTCTATTCTTAACTTTTAATTGTCATAGATGGAGACAGAAAAAACATCTCAAAACATTTTAATATAGAAAATACATTTAAAGTTGAAGTCGCAGACTCTGAGACCATACAACAACTTAGATAAGGTATAGCAATGTACAAGCTCCCATATAGCTAGAAGTTCTGCTTACCTTGTCTGCCGTCTCCATGCACTGCGCATACCTCCTTGTCAGGGTCTGCCATGATACATCACACCTTAAAACCTAAGGAGTTGTCCTTCCAGCTAGCATGTGGGTCCCTCAAGAAAGCAAACTCTAGTATCTCCACCTTCTCATGTTGGACCCATGGCCAAGAGCCTGAGCAAAAGGGACCTCTATAAGTATCTGCTGAATGAAGAGAGACTACTTAGCTAGTCACAGTATAACACAAATCAATTCTTGGTGCATATAGAGTATTTTGGGGACATCACACTGATGTGCCATTGTCTTAAGGAAAAATAGAAAAGAATGTAAGAGAAACATTTGGAGGCCTTCTAAATAAGGCAATGAATAGTTAGTCACAGGGTGAAATATCCCTTCATTCCCTTTCCCACAGACAGGTTTGGTGGTAAGTCAAGTGTGGGGGCACACACCAACAATCTCAGCATTCTAATTCCAGATACAACAGTATTGTGGCTTTTAGAGCAGACAAAGCTATGTGGGTAGACCCTGTTTCAGCTCCACCCCAACTCATATATATATATTATATATATATATATATATATATATATATATGTGTGTGTGTGTGTGTCTGTGTGTGTGTGTGTGTGTGTGTGTGTGTGTGTTGATTATGGTGATGGTGATGAGACTGTATATAACTTAATGTGGTTGCTCCTGCTCCTTCCTTTTTCTGTGCAAAGCTGGGAATTTGGTACAGAATTCCCATTTGTAACCCTAGAGTACAAAAGTCCTGTCTTCTTTTTGTTGTTGTTGTTGTTGTTTGAGACAGGGTTTCTCTGTGTAGCTTTGGAGCAAAAGTCCTGTCTTCTAACAAAGGTACTCACTACCTTAACCTATGAAGGCTTCTTCCTCCAGGGCAGGTATTCTGCTTTGGAGGGGAAAATTCACAGAGGCCAAGAATGTTGAGGAGAAATACTCTGTCTTCTAGAGACTATGTGTCACATGGCTTCCCAAAGTTAGGGTCAAATCTAAGAACAAAGATATAACAGCACGTCAATGCATCGTTCTTTAAACAGCAACAACAACAACAACAACAACAAAAATGTTGAGCATCACATCCAGGAATGTTCATGATAAAGAAGCAAACAGATAGGCATGGGCCCTGACTCTGTGGCAGGAAAAACAGACATCAAGCAAGCAATGACATTTTACAAAAAAGAAATGTGAGGTACTCAGAGATTCTATCCTGGTTACACTAACAAAAAGCAGGATCCAAGTAATCTGGGGAGAGCAGTCATCTAGGCTTCTTGGAGAAAGAGAGACTTTGGCTGAGACATGAAAGATATATAGGAGTTAAGCAGGCCAGGCTAGAAAGAGCATTCCAGGCAGAGGAAATAGTATATACAAAGCTCTCTAATAATAATAATAATAATAATAATAATAATAATAATAAATGCATATTGTTTAGCTTTCATAATTCTTGAAAGTGCTATGCAGACTACTGGAGAGAAAACTCATCAATTATCACTCAAAAGTGAACCTTAAATTCTACAATACTAACCTGATAGGCAAGATATGGCTATTGATGCACAGTAGAATGGAAGTTATGGAGAAACTAACTGCTTTCTGATTGGATCTGAGGTCTGGTCCACAGAAAGAAATTCCTGCCTGGTACTGTCAACCTTGCTAAAAGCCCCATGGCTCAGCAGGTCATAGTTCTCAGGGAGGAATCTGCTACTGCTATTTTACTAAATGGTTATTTATGTTAACAAATTGGCTTTTAACATTTACATTACACTCATAGATTAATGCTGCTCTCAACCTTGGCCAAAGAAACTCCTGAAATTAATGAAGAGATTTATAATTGGTCAAAGTACTGAGAACGAATGACTGTTGAGTGCTCAACCTTAAATGAGACATCTATATTAATACCACCCTCATTCCAAGGCTCACAGAGCATTGTAGAAGAGCAGGCAGAAAAAAATGTAAGAGCTGTAGGCTTGGGGGAGAGTGCTGGGAAATACTGGACATGGCTGTAGCACTCATGAACACACGGCAATCATAGTTATCCACATAAGACCTGTACAAGATCAAGTCAAGCCAACAAAATCAGTCATTATTCCAGCAAGCTGCAATAAAATGGACTCGGTGGGTTACAAAAAGACAACAGGAGAGAGCATGAAGCTGGGAAGGGGACATAGATATGATCCATCTATATATACATATATGAAATTGTCAAAAAAGAAATATAAGGTTAAACATACAAAAATAAATATCGAAAACTTCATTAATTCGAGTGCCTAAAGAGCAAGAAGAGAAGTTGAGAAGGGCTGAAAAGGAAAGGTGTTACCCAGACCATCAAGAACATTAGAAGGCAAACTCAGAAAACTCCAATCTTATCTCACATGTGGTGAGAAGATGGATTTGAATAGTAAAATGGCATACAAGATTTACACTTTAGTGTGAATGCATAAAAAAGCTGCTGGAGTGCTCGATTCATTAGCACATACACTAAAACTGCAACGATACAGAGAAGATTAGCCCCTTCACAAGGATGACATGCAAATTCATGAGTCATTCCATACTTAATATGAACAAAGGGGTCAAGACCGTGGTGGGGAAACCCACAGAATCAGCTGACCCGAGCTAGTGAGAGATCACTGACTCAGGTCTGACAAATGGGGAACCTGCATAAGACCAACCTAGACTCCCTTAATATAGGTGACAATGGTGCAGCTGGGACAATATATAAGGCCACTGGCAGTGGGTTCAAGATCTGACTCTAATGCACAAACTGACTTAGTGGAGCCCATTCTATATGGAGAGACACCTTGCCCAGCCTAGACACAGGGGTGTGGGGGTCCAGAGGTGCCCTGGTTCTGCCTTAACAAGATGATGGGACAGAATTAGTAGACTTCCTAGGGGAGGCCTTACCCTCTCCATGGAGCAGAGAGGAGTGGTGGGGGAGTAGGGGGAGTGGAAGGAGAGAAGAGAGGGGAAACCGGGATTAGAATGCAAAAAAAATAAATTAATAAAAAAGTTTTTAAAGCCCTTTTTAAAAAGCTGCTGAAAGAGAATTCGGAGGAACTTTCCAAAGGCTTTTGTTAGGGTCTGGTGAACAAATGGCAGTGTTCTGGTTCAGGGTGGGGATAATAACCAGCAAATGGCCAGCCTAGTGACATGGAATTTCAGAAGACACTTGGAGACTTACAAAAAGAGAGGGAGTTGGGGTTGAATAGAGAAGTAAACACATGGAGGGCTTGGGATCTGGACACATTTAAACACTTCTCTGAGCAGCTGTAACACGTCAGCTTCTCTCCTCAGGCCTGGAAGTACAGAGAAGATAAGACAAACATCTCTGTTCACAAAGAACTTAAAAAATGAATACTGAGCCATGTGCTGAACATGTGTTACAGTTTTAGATTGACTTGTGTCACCCAAAAGGTGTGTTAAAGTCCTGACTCCCCAGTGAATGTGACTTTAGTTGGAAACGAGCTCTTTACATATGTAATCAAAATAGGATGAGGTAATTATAATGGACCTTATGAGACCAGAGGAGCCAGGCGATATGAATATGGGCCTACCTTCTTGGCTTTGCTTGTTTTACCTTTGTGAAAGGGTATTTATTGCTCTTTGACTGAGGGGCCTTGGGCTTGCTGTGTATCACGTTAACAACGCTCCTGCCTCAGCTTCCTGAGTGTTGAGATCATAAGCACGTGCCATCAAGCTCAGCTCTTCTAGCCACCTACTCTTCGTGAAAGTAAATTCTTGTTTTCAGCCACCCAATTTGTGGTAATTTGTTACAGCAGCCCTAGGAAACTCTGTCAGTGCACAGTAGGTAAGTCACCAGAGATCATAGATTATGGAGGAATAAAATGGCCAATATAACAGGAAGACAAAGTGTAATGTTAATAAAGATTTTTTTGTTTGTTTCTTTGCTTGTTTGCTTGCTCTTGTGACTGGCTATTGATCGATTGATGTTTTAAGAGTTGGTCTTGCTAGATAACCACTAATAGCCTGGTGCTTATTATAGCCCAGCTGCCTCAAACTCATAGTAACCCTCCTAACCTTGGCCTCCTGAAGGCTGGGATTGCAGGTGCATGCCACAACAGGCAGAGGTTTCTCAATGCTGCTTTGTTGAGGAGGAGGTTGCTATTGTTGTTTGGCGGGGGGGGGGGGGTCGTCTATGTGTACAAGTTTGAATATGCGCACCCATGTGTGTCTCTGTGTTCATGTGCGGAGGCCAGAAGTTGGTGTCTGATGTCAAGTATCTTTCTCTTATTCTTTGACAGGGGTGTCTCACCGAATATAGAGCTCATTGATTCAGTAAGATTAATTAGACACATTCCCAGCACTAGGTCTAAAAGCACACCACCATACTGCCTCCCCATTCTGCATGTGTCTTATTAGGGTTCTATTGCAGTGAAGAGACACCATGACCATAGCAACTCTTATAAAGGAAAATAGTTAATTGGGGCTGGCTTACAGTTTCAGAGGTTTAGTATTTGTTTTCTTGGGTGCTAATGTAAATGATATTATGTCTTTAATTTCAAATTTCACTAGCTCACTGATAGTAAGTACTACTACCTTTTAATTGAAATTATTTTGGTCCAGCCAGGTGTGGTGCACACAACTAAACCCCCAGAAATCAGGAGGCTGAGATCAGAGGATTAAGAGTTTGAAATGAGTCTTGGTTATAGGTTTCAGGCCACCTTTGCTTATTCAGTGAACCTGTCTATAAATTCATTCATCCATTTTTAAGATGAATGTAAATCTAATTGTTTTCAGCTCTCACTAAACTTTCAGAATACTCTAAGCCACTTGTGATATTGGGAGAGCCCCTCCCCCCAGGAAATTTGAATAACATAATAAATATCTAAAACACACCAGTATGAGGAGATCAAACACAATGGTTCATCCATAATTTTATAAAGTTGAAGAAATACAGGTCCTGTGTGCATACACTCAAGAGTTTAGTTAATACTTCTAAATGGAAAGTTAATAAAGCTGGACATCTAGGGAGACAGACATCGCAAATAAAAAGCAGCAACTGGCCATTCGAGGAGACAAGATACAGTGAACTAACAAGAATCATAGAACAGAGAGAGCAGCAGAAATATCGAGCTGAGAATCATCAGAGTAATTTAACAAAATGTCCCCATATAGTTCCAAGTTGAAGGATTTGAGTGTACTGATCAATTAAAACTAGACTCATGCATAGCCAAACATGTTCTTGTGACATTTCATAACTACAGAGACATACAGAAAGATTCTGCAGGCTTTAGAAGGAAAAGCATCTAAAAAAAAAAAAAAAACTATCAGATTGTTTTAGACTTCTTAACAATGAAGCAAGAATACTGGAATTCTCTAAATTAGGTTGAGGTGGGAAAGACTCCATCCTAAAAGTAGGTGGTACCATTCCATGAAGAAGAAAATGGGAAAGCAAGCTGGGCACAAACATACGTTTTCTTTTCTTCCTGCCTGCAGATACAATGGGACCTAGGCAGCCAGAGCTACCCACCTGTCTCCATGACTTCCCCTCTGTGCCTGACTGTATCCACAAACTGTGAGCCAAAATAAACCCCTCCTGCCTTACATTGTTTTTGTCATATATTTGTCTCAGGAATGTGAAAGTAACTAACACAGAAACTTGGTACTGAGAAAATAGAGTTGTTGCTGTGATAAACGTGGCCATTGGGTTTTTAGGCCTTTGAAGCTGGTTTGCAAAAAGATTAAAGAAGAGTTTGGAACTTTGGGCTTAAAATCCCTTGGCTGCTATAAACAGAGCTTAAAGAGCCATTCTGGTGGGAGTTTGAAAGACCAGAAGGCCTAGAGAAATGAGTACAGTGGAGGACTGGCCCACGGGATTTCAGAGAGGAATGGAAACTCTACTGAGAACTTAGCTAGTACAATTTTAGTGTGATTTGTCTATTTGATTGGCTAGGTTTTTTGGTTTTGTTTTGTTTTTTGAGATAGGGTTTCTCTGTGTAACACCCCTTTCTATCACCCCTTAGTTTCCTGGAACTCTCTCTGTAGATCAGGCTGGCCTTGAACTGACAGAGATCCACCTGCCTCTGCCTGTGCTGAGATTAAATCAAGAGCCACCACCGCCTGGCTTTATGTGACATTTTAACAAAGAATCTGGCTGCATTCTGCCTGTACACAGAGAACTTAATGAGGATGAATTTAAAGATAATGGACTAATTTGTTTGGTAGAGGAATTTTCAAGACAGGATGGCAGCCTAGTGGTGCCATGGCTATTACTCCTTCTACAGTGAAAGAGCAACAAGTAGGGCAGAAAGGCATTTTAAAGAATGTAAAGAATGTACATTTTGGGGTGGGGAAGCTCAAGGGTTGCATCCTTGCATGGTCTCAGGGACTTGACCTGACGAGGGCAGTGAAGATATGAAATGACAAGCACATGGATAAGTACCCAGGACACTGGGATCTGGACCCAGGAAGCTTGGCAAGTTTATTATATATAGTTGTATAGGGTGGAAGGGTTATTGTATGCAGCTAAACAAGGAGGCAGGTCTAGCTGAGCTCAGGAGGAGCAGTCTCCGTAGGGGAACAGTCTTTGGGCCACAAACATCCAGTGGGGAGAAAGCAATGAGAGATATTTTCTGCACCAACTATCAACATTTGCACATGACTTCCCTCTGAGCCTCAACCCCTGGGGTGGAGGGAGGCTTTGCCATTTCCCCCATGGGTCTGAGGCTCTGGTCCTCGACATGGCTGGCTAATGTCAACATTACACATTGACTCAGGACTGCACACATTCAGGGCTTCCTTGCCTCGAAGCACAAGGAAGTTTTAAGTTGTAGGGAAGGTGCATGTTGCAAAAGACTTTGTGATTTACAGAGAAATGTCTTGCTAGTCATTGGAGTCACAAGAAATGTGCCCCGAGGGTAAGACCTATCCATCAAAGACTCCAACTTATAAAGATGCAAATCATTTGAAAAAGAGAGCATAACTGAGAATGCCCTGAAGGAGTTTCCTGCTCTTGAAGAGCAACTGTCTAGGAAAGTGTTTCCTCAGAGTCAGCACGAAGAGTCTGCTATGTTTATGACCCTGGAAGGCCAGGCTGTATTTCCAACTGGCAACAGAATGAGGCAACAGAATCTACATGCTGGTGGTTTTTACAGTCATGAAAAATAGAAGGTTGAGGGGGTCAGAGAGTCTTGTATCATAGCTCCACAGAGACACTGAGGCCAGGCGATGTGTGGCAGGATTAGAGAACCTGATAGGTTTAGTGCATAAAGCTGTGAAGGCAAAGGCCAACTTGAAAGGAAATCCAAGAATGTTAAAGATGCCAGAGCCTTGGGGCATGCACACAGTAGATCTGGCTCAAGAGAAAGACTGTGTGTGCTGTAGGTAGCAGAGCTGGAGGGGCAGGGCTACCTTGGTCCTTTGAACCCCAAATTATTCCACCATGAGCTCCAGATCTGCAGGGCACAGTTCTGCAGCATTTGGTGTTTGTCTTGCTGAGTTTTGGCTTGTCTTTGGTCTACTCTTTCCTTATTACATCCCCATTCCTGTCTTTAGAAATGGGGATGTTTATTCTGCGTCATATATTGGAAGCATGTGACCTGGTTTTTATTTTCAGGAGCTCACCATTAGTTGCCCAAGTCTCAGAAGAGACTCTGCACTTTCTTTTGAACAGTATTGGAATTATTAAAGATAATATTCATTTACTTATGTAAGTTACACGTTGTGCATGTAGAAGGTACAGAATAACATAGTCAGTTCTCTTTTTTCACCATGCAGGTTCCAGGGATTGAACCCACCTTATTAGAGTTGGTAACAAGCTTCTTTACTTACTGAGCCTTCATAGGGTCTTTGAGAGTTGAACTGACACATTTTAAAATATGAAATGTCCATGAATCTATAGAGACAAGAAGTGAAAGGTTGTGGGTTTAAAAGTAGTATTGTTTGGATGCCAAATTTACATGGAAGGACTCATCATGATTAATATTGTCATCCTGATAGGCTCTATAATCGGTGAAGAGACAGACTTCAGGGCATGTGAGAGATTATCTAGATTATTAGGTTATGCATTACTTAGTGTATGTATTGCTGTGCTAAACACCATGACCAAAAGCAACTTGGGGACGAAAAGATTTATTTCATCTTACGTGTCCTGATCATAATTGTAATATGGCGAGGTGAGACTATGGCAGAGCCTATGGCAGGCAAGGGACAAACATGTCAGGCAGACAGAGCTCATGTGAGAAGTTTTATTGGGAAAAAGGGAAGGGAGTGGAGAAAGGGAAGGGAGAAGGGGAAGAAGAAATAGAGAGAGAAAAGGAGGAGGAGGAAGAGACAAAAAGAAGAAGAATAAGAAGAGAGAGAGAGAGAGAGAGAGAGAGAGAGAGAGAGAGAGAGGAAAAGCCCTGTCTTCAGAGGACATCAAGAAAGAGAGATGAAGTGGGTGGCGTTTTCTCTTAAAGGGACCTTTGCACCTATATGCAGACTATGCAGTGGCGCAGCAGCCATAGGCTCCTGGGCTGGCCAGGGCACTGCCTGAGTGCATTCTGCCAGGCAACAAGGGGCAGGCCAGTATAATGCCTGAATCCTTACGATAGTCCTTTATGAAGGGACATTATGCATATGTGGGTGTCTCTCTGTGACCTTCAAGAGCAGCATGGGAGGCCAAGAAGACAGTTATGCTCAACACAACCCAGCAGCCAGTACTGGTTTAGACTTTGAGACTCCGACTCCCAGTTGTTTATTTTAAGCATATTTAAACACAGCACAACTTGGTGAAAACCATTTTAGTGATAGTTAACTGAACCCTGCATGCACAACAAAGCACACAATCTCCTTGAGAAAGTAAGCTAAATACAGATCAAACGTGACTATATGGAGATTCTTTGTAAACTCCATAGAGATAAAGTCTATAGAAGAAAAACAGGTTTGTTGTTGGCTAAGGAAAATAGGTTTATGATAAGGATCGGGAAGTTCTGATACCAGAAAATTCTCTAGCCATACAGATAACACAAAGGTTCCCAGGCTAGAAAGTACATCCATTTCAGCTTTCCGGGTGGAAAACATGTTTTGTATCCCTTCACTTGAAGAAACAAGCCTATGTTTTGTTTTGATTTGATTTTTCAAGAGAGAGTTTCTTTGTGTAGCTTTGGAGGCTGTCCTAGAACTCACTCCATAGACCAGGCTGGCCTGGAATTCACAGAGATCTGCCTGCCTCTGCCTCCCGAGTGCTGATATTAAAGGTGTACATCACCAAGCCTGGCTAAAAAACAAGCCTGTTTAATAGTCCAGGCTCCCCTAATGCATGTCTGTGAGCACAAAGACCTCTGTGTCACTTCAGGAAATCAGAGCAGGACCTTAGGTCAGGAACCTAGAGGCAGGAGTTGATTCAGAGATCATGGAGGGTTGCTGCAAGGCTTGCTCTCTGTTGCTCAGTCGGCTTTCTTGAAGCACCAAGGACCCCCATGCCAGAGGTGACACCACTCACAATGGGATGGGCCCTCCCAAACCAGTCACTAATTAAGAAAATGGACTGCAGACTTGCTTAGATACCAATCTTACGGAGGTATTTTCTTCACCTGAGAGTCACTCTTCCCAGATGACTCTAGCTTGTATTAAGTTGGCATAAAACTAGCCAGGTTAATTGAGGAAGGAAGACTCACCCTAAATGTGGGTGGAACCATTTTTTTCCTGGGCTGTGGTGCTGGACTGAACAAAAAGGAGAAAGCTAGCTGAGCACAAATACTCCACTCCCTGCCTGCAGATACAATGTGATCAGCAACTTAGACTCCTGCCCCAGATTGTCCCACCATGATGAGCTGTAGCTACAAACTGTAAGCCAAATGAAGTCCTTCCTTCCTTCCATTGTCTTCATCAGGCATTTTGTCCCAGTGACATGCAACATAACTAATAGTAAATGATAAGGTGATAGAGCATGTGACAATGCTCTATAGGCAACAATGTAACATCCAAATAGGAGCTATTGTCAGAAGGGTTCTATGTACTTATGGTTTTCATTAGTTTAGTGTTATTCAAAGTGTGGCCTGTGCACTATGGTTATGAATGAACTCTTCATTGTAGATCTTCAATGTGACAAAAAAATCAATTGAGTAAACCTGTGGAATAGCTATTTTTATATTGTCGCAACATCCAAATATATGATCAATGGCCACTTCCACTATGCAAGTTACAGAGTGGTTCAATTTAGCGAATTCATGAAATGAATAATACATATAATGAATTACAGACAGATCATGAATTATAGGTAGGCCATGGTATGTGTATGAGTTACATATAGTTTGTGGGTCATTTCTTTTAAGGTTAATCTGTCAATTGAACTCCCCAAAATATATAAAAGCATGGACATGTTGGCATTGTTTATAACTTTACAATTAACTTAAATATTAGTCAAGTCCTTAAGAAAATTTAATGAAAAAATATCATACAGTATAAATTAGTGCAAACCCCAAATAATTGTTTTCCTCTTGAGGCAGTATGAAAGCGATTCCAAAGGAAGACGAAGGGTATTTGTCTGTCTTGCTCAGATCAAGATCCCTCTTTCCTGAGCTTGTTTGCTTTGGGAGTTGCAATTGATGGTCAGTGTTAAACATATTATCCATAGCAACTAAGAACACTCAGCCTTCTAAAGCTAAGTAGTATTTGCACTGTAAAAAGCTCAGAACCACACCAAAAAATTCTGTAAGAAAATATCGAATTAAGAAACTAATAGAGAATCCCAGACCTCAGGAGGCAGAGGCAGGTGGGTCTCTGTGAGTTGAAAACCAACCTGGTCTAAAAGAGCTAGATCCAGGAGAGCCTCCAAAGTCACAGAGAAACCCTGCCTTAAAAAAACAAACAAAAAAATCAAAAAAAAGAAAGAAAAGAGAAAAGAAACTAATAGAGCCAGGCGTTGGTAACTGATGCCTTTAATCCCAGCATGGCTGAGGCAGGTGGGTCTCTGTGAGTTCAAGGCCAGCCTGGTCTACAGAGTGAGTGCCAGGATAGGCCCCAAAGCTACACAGAGCTTTTTTTTTTTTTTGGTCTTGAAAAAAACAAAAAAAAAAAAAAAAGAAAGAAAGAAAAGAAAAACCCAATCCAGGGAACTAGAGAAATGGCTCCCTCAGTGCTTAGAAGCACTAACTGTTCTTGCAGAGGACGCTCACGGCCTCAGCAGCAGCCTTAGACTCTGCAGTGCTCTTTCCTGGTCTTCCACTATTTCCTTCCCTCTCATACTTCATTCTCAGAGACCTAGTCTTGTGTATAGCACCCTAGGAATAGTCTAGTTTATATGATCTCCCATTTTCTGCTTTATAACTTGCCATTGTCTTAAGAAAAAAATTGAAGATAGCAGATATTCTGACCCAATTACATTTTCTCCAATGGGGTTCTTAACCCACATCAGCTCTCACTTTATTCTAGTTTGCTTTCTGTTGCTGCAATAAACACCATGACCAAAAGTAACTTGGGAAGGAAACAGCTTATTTTAGCTAACAGGTTATAGTCTATTATTGAGGGGACTCAAGGAAGGAACCTGGAGGCAGGAACTGAAGCAGGAACCCTGGAGCACAGCTAACTTTCTGCCAGGTTCACCTTCCTAGAGATGACTCTGCCCATAGGGAGTTAGGCCCTTTTCCATCAATCAGTAATCAAGAAAATGCTCTGCAGACATGCCCACGGACCATTTTCACAGAGGCAAGTCTTCAGCTGAGGTTGCTTCTTTCAAGCTGTCCCTAGTTTGTGTCAAGCTGACAATAAACTAACCAGTGTACTGCTTATGAAACACAGTGAAGCCAAAGTCAGTGCCTCTCTGTGACTTCAATGCCTGTTCCATTAGACAGGTCGACAGTAGTGATAGAGACCTTGCTCTTACTAAAAGGAAAACAAAGGCAAAGTACTGGTCTTCATTTTAGTCAGCCTATAGGTTCAAATCCCTGCCACTCCACTTGTGTACAACCTAGGGCATATGATCTCACTTCTTTTAAACCAACTGCTGTCTTAGTCAATGTTCTACTACTGTGAAGAGACACCATGACCATGGCAAATCTTATAAATGAAAACATTAATTGGGGCTGGCTTACAGTTTTAGAGATTTGGTCCGTTATTTTCATGGCAGGAAACATGGCAGCATGCAGGCAGACACAGAGAAGTACCTGAAAGTTCTGGATCTGGATCAGCAGGCAGCAGAAAGAGAGAAAGACACTGGGCCTGGCTTGAGCATTTGAAACCTCAAAGCCCACCCCCAGTGACACCACCAGTGACTGCCAACAAGGACACACCTCCTAATCCTTTCAAATAGTGCCACGCCCTAAGCATTCAAATATATGAACCTAAGAGGGCCATTCTTATTCAAACCACCACAACTTCCTTTTCTTTAAACTGAGGATAAAAACATTATTAGGAGAACTAATAAAGACAAGATATAGAAAAAGGTAGCTTTGTACTATTGAAGGGACCAGCTCCCCATTTTGGCAGCCATAACAGCCTAACACACATTTGCCTGACCTTGCCTTGGTCACTAGGAGGTCAGATGCCTGCCTTGTGGCAAGGAACCAATTAGAAGTTAGCTGGTGGTGCTATGCTTTATGGCTCTGGGTGTGCTTTGTGGACAAGTGCACAGCAATGACGTGCAGAGCAGAGCCATCCATTATTATGAACAGTGTCCTCAGAAGAGGAACTACCAGGGATTTGTGTGTACAAAGAGAAAGTCACTCAGAACAGTAAGAAAAATTATCTATGTGGCAAAGAGAGAAGTTTCAGGAGGTACAAATCTGCCAGTACTTGGATCTTGACTTCCCAGCCTCAGAAACCGTGGAAAAAGTGATGTGTAAGCTGTTCATTCTTGTGTCTTGTTTTGGTGGTCCCAGCAAATTAATGCAGGCATAAATATCAAGAAACAGAAATCACTGGAAAACATTGTAGAGCATGCTGGACTGGTTTATTGTCAGGACTTTGTGTAATCTCTTAGAGGTGCTCTTCTTGCTTTTGCATAAAAAAAACACGTTTGGTATTCTCCAATATGTGACATAGACTGAGAGCCACTGGAGAACCTTAAATGGAAGCCAGGTGTGGTGGCACATACCTTTAATTCTAGCATTTAGGAGGTAGAGGCAGGAAGATCTCTGTGAGTTCAAGGCAAGGCTGGCCTAGTCTACATAGTGAGTTCCAGGGCAACCAGAACTACTGTGTCTCAAAAATAAACAAACAAACAAATGAATAAACAAACAAACATTAACTGGATTTGTGTTTAGGAAACTGGAAGCTCCATGATTTACAGCCAATGTAGTCACTGTTGGAATCAACATACCAAAAAATTCAAAACTTGAGCGGACTCTAAACACAGAACATTAAAAACACTCGGCTGAGCCATGTGTCTTAGTTTGTTATATTACAAAATGTTTCAAGATTAGACTATTTAATTTTCCATCTGTTGGGTAGCTACTGTCAGCTCCATGCTGAAACATTCCCTCCTAGAGGGAAGAGAAGAATTCATAAAGCTCAGAAAGTAATGAAACATTCAAGGGCCCAGGAAATAAATGAAACTCACAAGGGTTAGAAAGCTCCTGAAGTTACAGGATTCACAAAGGCTCTTTCTCAAGGTGATATAACAAGGTTACAGTACAACTGGTAGAGAGAAGCAACTCTGACCATCCAGGCTACCCATCACCAGCTGTTCAGGGAGCCTCGCATATGCAGATGGCGTGGTTCATTCCCCCATGCTGGGATGCATTTTCAGTGATGCAGCTGCCTTGAGCATCCATATTCCTGTCAGTAGCCCTCACCCACACTACCATAAGTAACTCCAAGACACTCAATGGCTAACAAAGCTAGACTTGGGTGGACTCGTTTCTTTCATCTGTCATTAGTGTTTATCTAGGTCAAAAGGATGTTTGTTCACAAATGCCAAGTTAAATTCACACACCAACATAATTTTCAGATCTCTGAATAACCTAGGCACTTTCTGATCGAATCATAGAGAAAAACCATATTAATATACTTCCTTCCTTTTGAGCTTTATAAAAAAAAAATCTGAGCAAACGGCTGGTACCTGCTGAGTTTCCTACATCTACAGACTTTCAGAGGACTCTTGCTCTTTGAGAATAAGAAATGAGCTGTTCTATGGATACCTTTCAACATAAAATAACTTGTAGGCATTCTCTACAAAGCATTTAAAAGTTTCAATAACTTAGTCACCACTCACACAAACACTGTTAAATGATAGCGCTTCTTTTCACTTCAAAGGAAGTATTCCACCCAGAAAACAACCAAAACCTAAGTTTGGGCAAAGCATATAAGCCTCTTCTACTTCTCACATACAACTATATTTAAAAAATAAAGTTGGCACTGAGCAGTGGTGGCACACACCTTTAATCCCAGCACTCAGGAGGCAGAGGCAGGTGAATCTCTGTGAGTTTGAGACCAGCCTGGTCTACAAGAGCGAGTTCCAGGACAGCCTCCAATGTCATAGAGAAACCCTGTCTCTGAAAACTAAAAAAATAAATAAAGTTGGCTTGAATATCCTGTTTCAGCCACAATAGGGTAGTTGGTGTTAGACTCAGCCTCCAGCCATAAACTTGTCAAAATATATTAAAAATTAAAAAATTCTCAGGGGCCGAGCAGCAAAATATTTCGCTGCTTGACAAGGTGAGTTGGAGTGGAAAATTGCTTTCTTCATAGGGCAAAGAAAACAGAGGCTGACTTTGATGCTTCCACCATGACTATGGTTCTATGATTAGGTGCTAGAAAGGAGATAACTGATATCTTAGGTGAGGTTTCTATTGCTGATATAAACACCATGACTAATGTAGCTTGCAGAGGAAAGGATTTATTTTAGCTCAAACTCTCAGGCCACACTCCATCACAGAGAGAAGTCAGGACAGGAGATTGTGAGGTTTTAATCCTAAAACCTATCATCCTTCTTGTTGTTCAAGAGCCTGATATTGCTGGGTAAGAACTAGGGCTTGGGTAATGAACAAGCATTTCCCCCATGTAAGGGAGTTCTTTTTGACTTAGCATTTTAACCAGGGAAAATGGGTGACATTCTTTCCCATGCTAATTCCTGCTGACTTTGGGACCAAGTTAGGGACCCAAGAAGGCTGAAATGCTAGTCAAAAGCAAAAAAAAAGAAAGAAAGAAAGAAAGAAAGAAAGAAAGAAAGAAAGAAAGAAAGAAAGAAAGAAAGAGGAATTTAGGCAATGGGAATCCATCAGTAGCTTTTGGTTGGCAGACTCTGTTGTAGAGATAGGTGTCCATATCAGCTGGACTGGTATCCACAGCAAGTCTAGGGCTCGAAGTCTTTAGCAGCAGGCTGTAGTCAGCAACTGATATTCGTCTGCCAGAAGTGGAAATCTGTTGAGACATGTTTAAACTGGGAACAGAGGTTAAAACTTATATCTTATTGGAACTCTTAGCTCCATATTTTTAGTGATCAAGAAGGACAGGAGTTCCAAGACAAGGGAGAAAACCCCCTCCTCAGGATCAAATAGATGGGATAACAAAAGTTGTACTTATCTGGAGTCCTTTTTTACCTGTGAGAAGTGGATCCAAGCTTTATGACTTTTGATCATCTGAAGCCTATATGAACGTTATTATATAATAGGACATAGAAGTTTTAGACATTTTATCATTATCAATCTGTATTGAAATCCACATTACAGAAAAGGCAGACATTGGGTATCTGTAGAACAGCAGAAATATATTTATATCTTTGAGTTCTAGCAAATATTACAGATTTGGGTTAGTAGCTTGTACATTTTTCTTCTGTCCTGGGAGATCCAGGAAGAGATTGAACAGGGGTGCCTTGGGCCTGATGAAAAGCCCTTTATGTTTATGTCTAGATGGCAACCAAAATAAATCTTAAAATCTTGAGCTTGTGACTGAACAGTTGGTAGCCACCGCTCTACCAGCTTATTAAAATTTTATTAAATATTAATCTCTGTACTTTTATATTTTAAATTATTTTTATATTATTAAGACTTATAAGTCTTTATTTTTTTAGATCCTTATTTAGGAGCTATATCAAGGCTGACTGTTATTGCCAAGCTGACAAAGTTATAGTTAGTCTAATCATCAATACTATCAGAGATCTGAGAAGGATAAATTCTTTGTAACTTTTGAATCTATTAAAAAATGACAGGGTCCAGTCCATGTAAAGTTAGCCATACCCAAGTCTCAATAGTGTTGGGGGCAGAAGTAAATCTTTGCCAGGTCCATAAAGTGAGAGGTTTTTCTCTCTGTGGAAGAGGGACATGGAAAAGACTGACCTTATTTTGTCTAGGCAAAGGTGGTACAATCAATTCTCCTGTGTCCTGTAGCCTGTCCACAGTCTGAGCCCGGTCCTGCCTGGCAGGTCCTCACTGGCCATCGTTGTCACAATCTATGGAGCCCCATAATCTTCTTTAGAGACCTTGGGTCACTGTCAGGATCTGGAATTCTCTGTCTGATATTATAAATTTTTTAGTTAACATTTTAAATGCCATATTCTGCAAATCTCTGTAGTATTAGAAGTCTGCCTAGCTAAGTCTGGCAACTTGTTTATTTATAAGAATGGCTAGTAACTTGTATTTTTTAACATCTTATAACAGGTTAGCAGCTTTTATAAAACTAAGACTTTATATTGTCAGGTTACCTTTAATCAGTGTAAACATCTGACATACAGGTGGTCTTAGGCTACTCTTATAAAAGAGTTTTGTTTTTAAAACTCCAAAGAATTGAGACCCATGGGCTTAGAAGTTATTTTAAGCCCTTTGTTAAACTTAGGTCTTTGTCTTACTGTACCACAAGAAATAAACAGCTCAATTTTTTTATTAACATTTGGAACTTATGACTGTGATCTTAAATTTTAGCTTTTTTGATTCAAGCACAAATATTAACAATATAACAGAAGCATAAATATCTTATAACCTTATAAATTTGAACAATTAAAAACCTTTTAATGTCTTATTGTAAGAATATCAAAAATAAAGCACCCTTGATGTGTTTAAAATCATTATCATCTGGGTGACTACTAAATTTATGTTGTCAATTTCCAGTGTTAATAGTTTTAACTTTTTGACAGACTTAACCATGAAACAGTTTTAATATTAAATTCTGAGCTATGTCCATAAATAATAAAATTTACGTTTATACCAGAAAACATAGATAGAACCTTTTAACAAGTATACAGAATTAATTTTGGGGGGATATAAATAAAACTTTTAAACAGAATTAACCTGGTGTGGTCAAAATTTTTAACCCTTATTATTATAATAAATAGATATGAGAGCCCATAGTAAAGAGTTCACATTCTTCTCTGACACTTTTACGACTTTCTTTTGACCCTCTTTAAATTTTTATTACTTTTTGCTTTTTTTTTTTTTTTGATTCTCTTAGACATCCCCATCTTAGACAAACCGGGTTGGGGTGTCCGTGGGGTCCAGAATCGAACATTTTTTCTTTTACCTGTAAAATAATCTCAAGATTAAAAGAACCGTCCCGAAGCCAGCCAACATTAAATGTTGGCCACTCGGAACTGTGGAAAGTTTGCCATTTTCTTCTTGATGTCCAGGGACTAGTTGTTGACTAAGTCCCAAACATCTCCCCAGTGGTCTAGAGTCAAACTTAAGGGGGTTGTTAGTTGTTGTCCCATGGTGGTCAGATGGTGAAAAACAAAAAGAGACAGAGACAAACACTGAGACAGTCAGTCAGTTTCGGTTTGGCTGCAAATCGGTGCCAAACCGAAACCACAAGCGGAGACTTGCTTCATCTGCTCCCAGGGACGAGGGTTGCCTGCTTGCCCTCACCCACCCAAACGCCCCATGGAGCGTCCTCCAGGGGCAGACTCAGAGGGGAACGACTCATCAGTCTACCTCATGGGTCTCTACAAAGCCTGCATAGCCTATACAGGGCTTCCAAATAGACAGACAAACAGAAAACAAATCCAAATAAGCCAGCCGGACTTACCTCCTCTTAGTGCGGTAATGAGACTAGGGTCTCCTCTGACCTCCTGGCTGGCTCGCCCTAAGGGGCAAAGGGTCCCGAGGAGCCTCTGAGACTCAGAAACCAGACCAAGAGCTGCAAAACCAAGAGGGTTTATTGAACGAATGTGCATTCGGGTGTCAGCAATATCGGGAAAGCTGCACACCTCAGCATGGGGTGCAAGCTCCTTATATAGGAAAAAACTGCAGATCAGCATACAGGCAAGGGACACAAAGTGATTGATTACAAAGTATGATCTCATGGTAAAGTGGTCACCCAGGTGTGACCTGCTTTTCTACAAAGGAAAAACCACAGAACGTACCCTGAAAAGTCCTCGATTGTCTGTTGGCCAGGTGTGATCCAAAAAGGATTGTTTGTCTGCCCTCAAGTTGGGGCCAATTTCCTTGTCCTGGGCCAAAGCCTGTGGGAAACTTTTTCTCTCAGCAAACTAAAAATCTTTCAAGATGAAGCAGAAGGCTTGGGGAACTGCTTTCTGGCAGTGGTTTGCTCAACTTGCTTTTCTTTTTTTAAATTTTCTAAATTTTAATTAGAAAGATTGTTTTACATGTCAATCCCAGGTCCCTCTCCCTCCCCTCCTCCCCTGTCCCCACAACTAACACCCTACCTATCCCATACCCTTTCTGCTCCCCAGGGAGGGTGAGGCCTTCCTTCCATAGGGGGTCTTCAGAGTCTGTCATATCCTTTGGGATAGGGCCTAGGCCTACCTCTTGTGTCTAGGCTCAGGGAGTATCCCTCCATGTGGGATGGGCTCCCAAGTCCATTCCTATGCTAGGGATAAGTACTGATCCACTACAAGGGGCCCCATAGATTTCCCAGGTCTCCTCACTGACACCCACATTCA